>NW_022589710.1:55788396-56188683 GCF_004348235.1 Phoca vitulina | reverse complement strand
CAGCCAATTATATAAGCCAATTAATAACAAAACCAAAGAAACACATCGACAACAATACAATAATAGTAGGGGACTTTAACACCCCCCCCCCCCACTGAAATGGACAGATCATCTAAGCAAAAGATCAACGAGGAAATAAAGGCTTTAAATGACACACCGGACCAGGTGGACTTCACAGATATATTCAGAACATTCCATCCCAAAGCAACAGACTACACATTCTTCTCTAGTGCCTATGGAACATTCTCCAGAATAGATCACATCCTAGGTCACAAATCAGATCTCAACCAGTACCAAAAGATTGGGATCATTCCCTGCCTATTTTCAGACCACAATGCTTTGAAACTAGAACTCAATCACAAGAGGAAAGTCGGAAAGAACTCAAATACATGGAGGCTAAAGAGCATCTTACTAAAGAATGAATGGGCCAACCAGGAAATTAAAGAATTAAAAAAATTCATGGAAACAAATGAAAATGAAAACACAACTATTCAAAAATCTTTGGGATGCAGCAAAGGCGGTCCTAAGAGGAAAGTATATAGCAATACAAGCCTTTCTCAAGAAACAAGAAAGGTCTCAAGTACACAACCTACCCTACACCTAAAGGAGCTGGAGAATAACAGCAAATAAAACCTAAACCCAGCAGGAGAAGAGAAATAATAAAGATCAGAGCAGAAATCAATGAAATAGAAACCAAAAGAACAGTAGAACAGATCAACAAAACTAGGAGCTGGTTCTTTGAAAGAATTAATAAGATTGATAAACCCCAGGCCACACTTATCAAAAAGAAAAGAGAAAGGACCCAAATAAATAAAATCATGAATGAAAGAGGAGAGATCACAACCAACACCAAAGAAATACAAACAATTATAGGAACATATTATGAGCAACTATATGCCAGCAAATTAGATAATCTGGAAGAAATGGATGCAATCCTAGAGATGTATAAAATACCAAAACTGAACCAGGAAGAAATAGAAAACCTGAACAGACCCATAACCACTGAGGAAATTGAAGCAGTAATCAAAAATCTCCCAAAAAACAAAAGCCCAGGGCCAGATGGCTTCCCAGGGGAATTCTACCAAACATTTAAAGAAGAATTAATACCTATTTTTCTGAAAGTGTTCCAAAAAATAGAAATGGAAGGAAAACTTCCAAACTCATTTTATGAGGCCAGCATTACCTTGATCCCCAAACCAGGCAAAGACCCCATCAAAAAGAATTACAGACCAATATCCCTGATGAACATGGATGCAAAAATTCTCACCAAAATAGTAGCCAATAGGATCCAACAGTACATTAAAAGGATTATTCACCATGACCAAGTGGGATTTATTCCTGGGCTGCAAGGTTGGTTCAACATCCGCAAATCAATCAATGTGATACAATACATTAATAAAAGAACAAGAACCATATGATCCTCTCAATAGATGCAGAAAAAGCGTTTGACAAAGTACAGCATCCTTTCTTGATTAAAACTCTTCAGAGTGTAGGGATAGAGGGTACATATCTCAATATCATAAAAGCCATCTATGAAAAACCCACAGTGAATATCATTCTCAATGGGGAAAAACTGAGAGCTTCCCACCTAAAGTCAGGAACATGCCAGGGATGTCCACTATCACCACTGCTATTCAACATAGTACTAGAAGTCCTAGCCACAGCAATCAGACAACAAAAAGAAATAAAAGGCATCCGAATCGGCAAAGAAAAAGTCAAACTCTCAGTCTTTTTTTTTTTTTAAAGATTTTATTTATTTATTTGAGAGGGAGGGAGGAGCAGAGGTGGAGAGAGAATCTCAAGCAGACTCTGCACTGAGCACAGAGCCTGACACGGGGCTTGATCCCCCAATCCTGACATCAGGGTCTGAGCTGAAATCAGATGCTTAACGGACAGAGCCACTCAGGTGCCCCAGTTTTGTTTTTTTTTTTAATTTGCTAGGCCTTTGTGTATGAAGCTTTCCCTTTTCAGCACTTGTGCGCCGAATTAGAAACAAATGGAGCAGACACCTACCTATGAGTGTCATTTTGTAATTTCGGATACCCTCAGAGGAAACTGCTTTTGCCTGGAATCTCTCTGCAGCTTCTTCACCTACTTGTAATATCTGAAGGTCTTTAACAGGTAACTAAGCCTGTCTCTCCACAATTGGCAATAAAACAAAAATACCCAATGAGAGAGAAAGATACTGACTTGAATGTCTGTTAGACATACAAGGTTGGTATCAGATCTCTGGCACAAGTTTTGACTGGGGTTTAGGAAGGAGATGGCCCTTTTGGTGCTTTAGTGCATCACTGAATGAAACTTGATGTGGTGCCATCCTACCCAGGGAGAGGCATGATGGGAAGGGAGCAGGTGCACCCACCCCACTGCACCGTACACTCTGTGCCAAACGAAACAGTACCTTCCTCCTCCAGTGTGGTTTGCTCTCCCTGACTCCTGCCTTTGCTTATGCCTTCCTGTTAAAGTTTTACTCATCTTTCAAATCCACCTTCTCCCTCACAAGTTTTCCCCCAAGTTCTCCTTGAAAACTAACTTAATTTATTTTTACATTTCTTAGAATACTTACCATTTAAGGTATTTTATTTTAGTCATTTCTTAGTGTGATTGTTTTATTTTTCTTGGTTAGGTTGTCATACCCTTGGTAAAAGGATTGTGCCTCATTTGTTCATTTATTTTTTTAATCTGACATAATATGGAGTTCTGCGTACTTCTTTCAATAGGCTCTCAAATTTTATTACTTTTAATTGGCTCTTCCTGTTAAAGCAAACATATTAACTTCCCTGGATGCATTGAGGACATTTTAAGAAGTCTTTGATCATTATTAAGGTTCAAGTAGACACTGAAATCAGGTGGCTTTGAATCCTGGTTTGATGATATATCAAAAAATGATATCTGAACAATCTGAACAGACTTAACTAAAGATACACTGAGAATGTAGATGTCTTTATAGTTCTAATGGATATTTCTTTTACAATGTCAAGGAAAATATTGGCAAAAGAAAGCCTAATTTATGTTTTATGATAGCTGCAAATATGTACCTTAAATTTCACTTGGAACCAGTTGAGATTTTCAATATTATATTTCTAATCAACTTACTCAACACCCAATCAATTCAACACTAAGTGTCTTTGCAGAGGGCTCTGGACTTTTGTAGAGGGTACATTCTGGGGACCTTGGATAATTTGCCAATTTTTATAATTTCCTATAAACTGCATGGTAGTAAATCTAAATGCTATCAGCTAGTTTATTATGAAGAGTGGATAGGACACAAAGATGTTGAGCACGGTCACCATTTAGTTCTGTGGGATCACTCATTGCCTAAGTGAACCGCTGACACATCATCTTTTGGACCCCATCAAAATAGCATATTATTATGGGTCATAGTCTCTTGAGATAATTCATAGATAAATAACAAATTTGAAATTCATGGATACCCAAGGTTTACCATTTTAGCCTGTACTATGCACAAGGTATTGTGAAATGGGACCCCAGGTCATAGAAAGCTGAGTATAACACCAACTTTCTCCTGAGCACAAATAGCATAGGTTAAAACATAGTGTGAGGAAGGTGCTCTGAGGAAAAACAGTTCCCTTTATCTGGAAATACAGTGGAAGTCTTCATGAAAAAGAAAGAATTTGTGTGGGGTCATCAAGGAGGGGCAGAGAATAAAATTGTGGGTCAGTAGTTAATCTAAGATGGAGGGAAGAGTTGAGAAGGAAAATCAGGTTTGGGTACTCTTCCGACGCCTGTGGTGAGTTTTGCCCCGAGCCCTATCATTCTAAGTCAACCGACTTTGTAAGTCTCATTCTTTTCTGAGTTCAGTGTCTCCAGAAGCCCTCTGGGAATTTGTTTGAACTCCCTGCTTAATCCATGTAGCTATGAGACAATATCTTTTCAAGGCATTTCACCCCCAAATGCATACTGCTATGCGAACATTGATGTCATGTCATTCTGAGACTCCCCTGGTCTTTCCTTACTGAGTTTAGAATTGCTTAGTGCTCCTATTCATATTGCAATACATTACACATCTATATGTATCAGTGGTTAACCTCAAGTTATTTATTTTGAAAGGGGGTTTTCAGTAAGTAACACCAATAAGAAAATAATAATACAAGTTTAAATAATAATTGACTTTAAAAAACACTTACTGAGCCTCCAGGACCAGGAGAACTATAACATGAGCCCCAAGGCCGGGGTTGGAGGGGTAGAGGAGGGACATTGCTTTTGGGCTCTGGCCTTTTTAAAAAAACAAAACAAAATAAAACCCCACTTTATTGAGGTATGATTGACATGTAAAAAGCTGTCCACATTTAATGTATAAAACTCGATGAATTGGGGGATGAGTATATACCAGTGAAACCATCACTACCGTCAAGGCCGTAAACATATTCATCACCTCCCCAAGTTTTCTCCCACGCCTATTATTACTATTATTATTATTATATTGTGATAAAAACACTTAAGATCTACCTACTTAGCAAATCTTAAGTATGCAATACAGTATTGTATTTTATATAATATATAATTATATTTTTATACTATATTTTTATAATTATATTTTATAGTTTATTAATTACATAAGATATTTGTATAATTCTATACAATGCGTATTATATAACAATATTTTACATGTTTATATTGAATTGTTTTGATCTTTTTCTTTTCAGCTTTAAGAGGGCTACATTTCATGAAGCCTTCAATTATATATATTTTATTATTTTTAAAAAGATTTTATTTACTTATTTGTCAGAGAGAGAAAGAGCACACAAGCAGGGAAAGAGGCAGGCAAGAGAATCAGGCTCCTAGCTGAGCAAGGAGCCCAATGAGGGACTCAATCCCAGGATCCTGGGATCATGACCTGAGCAGAAGGCAGACGCTTAACAGACTGAGCCACCCAGATGTCCCAGATTATACATATTTTAATTAGGAAAAAATGTTTTAGCTTGAACCCAAAATGATTCTGTTTTTATCATTCATTTCTATGGAATCTACAAGAAGAGAAATAAAGAATAAGCAAAAATTTTGTTTTTTTTTTAAGATTTTATTTATCATTTATTTGAGAGAGAGATAAAGAGAGCAGGGGGAAGAGCAGAGGGGAAGGGAAAAGCAGACCCCCCACTGAGCGCAGAGCAAAACACAGGGCTGATCCAGCGACCCTGAGATCATGACCTGAGCGGAAACCAAGAGTCAGGTGCTTTAACTGACTGAGCCGCCCAGGCACCCCAAAGCAAAAACTTTTAAAAACTTGTCAATATAATTTTGTTAAAAAAAGGAAAGTATATTAACCTCTGGTAAGCCACTTTACAGTTTTGGAAAATTAAAAATATAATTTCAATATGAGATCATAATACCACATTCACTTAAGATACCAGATATATTTAAAACTAATTTTTAACATTGATTTCAGTGGCTCAAATGTTTTCTCAGCTATCTTGCCATTTTGGTTGTGGATAATATAGGTTTATTTAAGGAACAGGAAGTGAGAGAGTTTAAAGGAGTGGGGCCATTTTAAACATATGATTGGGTCTCTGCCTCAACCACGCACCAGCCGACTTGCGTCCACTCCTCCTCTGCAGGTTACGCTCAGTATCCATTCTCCAGTAGGTTGACTTTGTGCACTGCCATGTTCCAGGAGTTGAGATCATGAGACAATGCTGAAGGCTCTGGAGTGATGATTTCCTCCACAGAACAACCAAAAGACAAAGTGGTAAATTCAGGTTGTAATAGGAAGGAGCTCATTCCTTCTGTCTGTGTTTATTTTCCTTTAATGGCCTATAGTTAAGGGAGTGGTGGCTCTTCACCGTAATTCCTACTCTGCCTGACTCCAGATTGTTCTTGGCACCAGCTGTAGGCGTGGGTATTGTGTCGCTAAGAATCCAATAGGCTCTGAAGTGTGACCTGCTACTGAATAAGTGTAGCTTAGCTCTCTCGTGGGGAGCTGGGATCAGCATGCATAAAGCTGTACTCAGCACGTCAGTCCATTTATAGAGAATTATGGTTATTTGTGGTTAGTCTACTTAAGCCCAAACTCAAAACATTTTCTCTTTCAATTCTGGGTCTGTAATTAGAAAGCAAACTTCAGCTAGATTTTTACCTTCTTCTAACAATTATTTATTGTTAAGAATATTCCAGTTTACTTTCTATTTTTCCTTCAGTTATTATGGGGGAAATAGAGGTTTTACATATTTAACATTACATATTTGAGACCTTTTACTTTTAAATAAGGAAAATAATTTAAGAACCTACAAAGTTAGGCAACATTAAGTAGGTTCTATGTTTTAAACTGTGTTAATAACATATAATGTATGCCACCATTTAAAAGAAATTTTCAGTGAATGCTAGTAAAAATTGGTTTTGCCTAAATTCTTTCTCTGGTTTACTTACAACAGAAGTAAAATCTCATATAGAAACCATATTGACATTTCAAAGCTTCTTCATCCGTGTTATTTACACTTTTTGGTTTATTGAATTTTATTAAAACTAATCTTTTGATCTTTTGTTTAGCATCTTACAGTTATTGGGCTGAAAAATATGTAACCTTCACATTCCATAATTAGCTGTTAGGAGATTTTGATACCCAGTGGAGCAGAGTGTACCTCTGGAAAAGAGATTTATTAAAGTTTAATGAATGATTTATAACTGCATTTCTTATTGGAAAAAGAAAGTTTTACAGCCCCCAACCTTGGGAACATCATCTTTTACTCAGAGCTAAGGTGATACTTATAAGGAAATCGAAGAATTACAATGAAAATACTGGAGGTTTTTGGAATATTTTCCATCTGTGAATCTTGAAGGCATTACAAATATCAATTATAATTTCAGTGAGTCCTTGTCAGTGTTTTTTTTATTTTTCCAATCAAACCAAGTTGTGTCATCTAAAGAAATCAGATAAAATTAAACTGCTTGTTTTCTGAATTAGTAGAGGGAAAATTATATGAAAAATATGAAAAATAAACAATCATTTTAAGTTATTTATAATTTGTTTTTGAATTCACTTTGTTTTTATAGGGAAAAAAAGTATTTCCGATAGAAATGCAATCAGATAGCTGTGACTATTATGTCACCAAATACACAAACATACTTTATTATTTATGTGGCTAATGTGGTTACCAGATTTAGAAAAAAAAAAAATGAGATACATAGATTTGAGTTTTAGAAAAGTAACAAGCTTTTCAGTATAGTGTGGTAGTTAATTTTATGTGTCAATGTGACTGGATCATGGAATGGTCAGGTATCTGGTTAAACATAATTTCTGGGTATGTCTGTGAGAGGATTTCTGGGAGAGATGATTAGCATTTGAATTGGTAGATTGAGTCAAGTGGATTGACCTCCCCAGTGTGGGAGAGCATCATTCACTCTGTTGAGGGCCTGACTAGAATAGTGCGGTAGAGGAAGGAGGAATCTCTGCTTGATTGTGTGAGCTGGGACAGCGATCTTGCCCTTGGTGCTCTTGGTTCTTGGGCCTGTCAGATCTGGACTGGAATCTATACCATCAGCTCTCTGGTTCTCAGGCTTTTGAATGACACCACCTGCTTTCCTGTGTCTCCAGTTTGCAGAGGGCAGATGGTGGGATTCCTCAGCCTCCATAATTGCATGATCCAGTTCCTTTAATAAATCTCTTTATATATCTATTATATACCTCATAATAAATCTTTCTCTCTATCTCTCTCTCCTATTGGTTCTGTTTCTCTGGAGAACCCTGACTAATACATATCGATCTATGTCTCCAATATTGCATGTGGCATATTTACACTAAAAATATTGCTTGTTTTTTCACAACTTTAGGAAGAAATTTTAATGTGCCTCCATCTAATTGGTCCCCACGGATCTTCCAGATTTTCAGGAGATGCACAATGAGGAAAGAAAGGTAAGGTGAAAATATAAACATTCAAGCATTCAAGAATGGTAAATATCCATGAGAACACCCACTGGGTCTTAAGGAACCTGTTCCTGGCTTTCTCTGACCTCTTCAGAGCAAAGATCTTCATCATTCCACGCAGAAGCCAGAAATACTTCTCCCTCTTTAGTGAACTCATTAGAGATGATAGCAAGTAGCATAAAATAAAACAAACAAAACAAGAAATTCTGCTTTTCAGGTGTCTTCTCTATCCCTGTGTAGTGTAATCTTCAGAGCATTAACTGACATTCTACCATAAAATCACCATAAAATTCACTTTAACTTTGACAATGACGGAGTTAACCAGGAAAATTCTGTTCTTGTGGCAATACCCATTTCCAATCATAAGATTAAAAGCCAAGTCTTTGACAGATGTTAGGGAAGTTACATTATTTGGACTTAAATGATTTCATCCTAATTTCAGTTTCCAGCTGCTGGTTATAGAATCTTTACAAGATTTAGGCACCTCAGCTCATTATAGCTCTGTTCACCCACGATTTCTCCATGTATTATAAATGTTGCATTAATCAGAGGCACAAAGGAAAAAAGTGGATGTCAATTCTGGGAAGGAGCGAGGTACTATGGGTCACTGTTAAATTTAACAACTCAATTTATTGGCAACTATTTTTAAAGCACTTTCTTAACTCTCTCCATTCTTTAAATTAATTTTTAACATGTAGGCATGTTCTAACTCTCATATCTTTTTTTTCTTTCTGCAAATGTAGTGCATTTTTTTGCTCACCCTTATCTGTTTGATGTTTATATTTAGCTGGTTGTATTAATGGATCAGGGCTCTGAAGACAACAGTTGCCAATCTGTTTTTCTTCTATCATAAAAACTGTGAAAGAAAAAAAGTACTCCAAAGTTGTTTTGTTTTTCTATGTCTGTGAAGTGTGTTTTATCTTTCTGCTATTAGTCCAATTCTTTTTCTAGCATTCTAAGACCTGTCCATATCAATAATTTTAGTCATAGAAATCCCTTGGGCCTTTAAGAATTACATAGTTTTTTGAAAATGTGTTGGGCAATCAACTGAAAGCATATCTGAACCTAGTGATATTTGTCATTGTTATTTCCTATATTAAAAGCATAGCCTTTTATTATTATTAAGGATCAATATGTATAATAATTTATACTGTCAAAAATTTTATTCCTATATTTTTGATCATGGAACTATTTGGGCAAATGAAATGTTACAATGAAACCCCGACAAGGAACAACTATAAAAGTGGATCCCCTCCAACTGAAGTGCCCTTACTCCTATAGTTCCTCTGTGGTAATTGCTGGGAAGTTTTCAGGAACCTTCTAGAATTCCCTAAACCATGTTTTGAAGTAAAGCGCCCTCTACAAATATTATAGGAAACAAGAACATTTATAAAGCCACAGTGACGGAAGGAAACAAGAAAGGGGAGTTGATTAGTTCATTTGCTCTATTTCCTAAGTGATCTCTCCTATATATTAGATATTTACAGACTGGGTGAAAAGTTCCTACAGTCCTCCAGCTCACTCCAGACACACCTCTCTTAAGGTCATTACACGGTGTTATCACAATGGTTTGCACACCCCTCTATCACAGACTGTGCACTGGGGATGTGCACATGGAAGCACCATATCTGGTCCCAAATGCCCTAGCATATTCTCTGGGACAGGCTGGCATAGACAGTCCTGAAACTATTGAGGGAGGCGCCCAACGTTTCAAGTGGCTAAGGCTCTACCTTGTCTTGAGGTGGGGACCACCACTGCCGTACAAATTCTGCCCATGCACCAGGCTTCTTTGGTATCTTTCCTTCCAAACTGAGCTGCACCTTGAGAGTCAGAGGCAAGGACCTGGTGGCTGTTCCATCTCTGGCTCTAATTGATGTTTTAGCCAAATAGAAAGTTAAAGCATTTTCTTATAAGGTAAAGTTATTAATTGTTCCCTACCCTATTTTATCTTCTCTTCTGCCACAAGTTTCTCACTTTCCTTCGCTAGTGCCTTCCCCACTCCTCCAAAACCAACAAATGGCACAAAGTAACTCTGCTTCTTTCCTCAAATTAAAAAAAAAAAAAATGAATTACCTCCATGACTAATTTAAACCGAAGCCTAGGCATCATTCTCTACAACTTCTTCCTTAACAAGATGTACATTTTTTGTCAATTATACTTCTAATAATATAGACTTCAAGGTTGATTAAATCTCACATTTGTTCATGAATTTAGAACTATAAACCTCTTTTATTTAAAACTATCTAGTTGATTTTTGATGACTCATGAGGATTTTCTTGCCAAATAACCACAACTTATGGATTCATTCTACTAACATTTTCTTCATCTACTTAATTAACTCACATGCAAACTTCAAACTCTGTTCTCCTGGAAAATGCTTTTGTCCCGCGTTCTCCCATCTCAACACCTCACTCTGATTTGGACCCTCTGATTTGTTCTCACAAAGCACATGTGCGGGGGTGCCTGGGTGGCTCAGTTGTTAAGCGTCTGCCTTTGGCTCAGGTCATGATCCCAGGGTCCTGGGATCGAGCCCCGCATTGGGCTCCCCGCTCAGCGGGAAGCCTGCTTCTCCCTCTCCCACTCGCCCTGCTTGTGTTCCCTCTCTCGCTGTGTCTCTCTCTGTCAAATAAGTAAATAAAATCTTAAAACAACAACAACAACAACAAAAAAGCAAAGCACATGTGCTTACCCTCTTAAGTTGTAAGCCCTTGGAAGTCAAGGCCAACCTCATCTGACATTTTATCCTCAGTACTTAGCATAGGACATGGCACATGGCAGGTATTAAAAAAAAAAGAAAAAGTCCTATTACGAAGTATCTGCTATGTAGGTATACTGAGACACTCATGATTCAGAGATAAGGATTGATGTGTGTCACATAATGGAACGCCAATACATCTAAACAAATAATTATATATTTAATATGATTTTAAGGACATAAGTCAAATGTGATAGAGTCACGGAGATAAAGGAAAGAAGAAAGCGTTTAACTCTGATAGCATGAAGAAAAACCACAGATACGTGAAATTTAAGCTAAAACCTTGGGGGTATAAAGTGTATCAAGGAGCAAAGGTGCAGGGCACATGCTGGTTATTTAGGACATTATCAAAATTCATCAAACCTCAGACACCTTGTATTGTAAGCTACACAGTTAAAATTAAAACACAATTTTAAGGGGTGCCTGGGTAGCACAGTTGGTTGGGCAATCGACTCTTGGTTTTGGTTGAGGTTGTGATTTCAGGGTCATGATCTCAGGGGGTGGTGGTATTGAGCCCCTTGTGGGGCTCCGTGTTCAACATGAAGTCTGGTTGGGTTTCTCTCTCTCCCTCTCTGTTTGCCCCTCCTGCTTGTACTATACCTCTTTCTCTCTGTCTCTCAAATATATAAATAAATCTTAAACACACACACAGTTTTTAAAATGTGTATTATGAAAGAATCTGCATGTATTGGTTATTTTTTGTAATTGTAATTTTAGTAGAATCTGGCTTATCATGATATCTCCAAATTAAATTGTATAATTAAGTGGCTGAGTTAGATCTATTATTTTGAGTTGAAATCAGTTCTAGATTTGTGTTCACCAATGGAAGATTCAAAAAAAATTAAGGGTTCTTCTTTTTTTTTAGAGAGAACAAGAAAACACACGGGGTTGGGGAGGGGCAGAGGGAGAGTGAAAAAGAATCTTAAGCAGGCTCCACGCCCAGTGCAGAGCCTCACATGGGGCCTCGACCTCAGAACCCTGAGATCATGACCTTAGCCAGTATTAAGAATTGGCCACTGAACCGACTGACCCACCCAGGAGCCCCAAGGGTTATTCTAATTATAGGTTTAACTGAACAGATTTATAAACTTATTTATTTATTTATTTATTTTTAAAGATTTTATTTATTTATTTGACAGAGAGAGAGACAGTGAATGAGGGAACACAAGCAGGGGGAGTGGAAGAGGGAGAAGCAGGCTTCCCACTGAGCAGGGAGCCTGATCATGACCTGAGCCGAAGGCAGACACTTAATGACTGAGCCACCCAGACACCCCATAAACATTATTTATCGACTCATAAATTATTTTAAATATTTATCATTTAGCTTATCAATTCTGAGACATTTTCATATTTTGAGACACATTTGTCCCTGAAATCAAGATGTGTCTTTCAATCAATGGCATGTCATAGTTTAACTGGCAGCTTTTTCCTTTTTTGGAATTATGGTTGGTTCTCATATTCACACTAGTTATGGTCTCTATAAGTCACTATGAACACTGAGTTAGCAAATACTGAACTGTTGTTCCTAGAGGAAATACAAGATTAGGTTCTTGTGAACTTCTGATCATCTTTTCATGAACCAATCAATCCATAACTTTGTTTTATTTGTGTTTCTATTTAAAGACACCTTATTTAATATATATTGTTGATACTTTAACATTGAACCCATGGACAATAGCCAGGAACAGTCTGAATGAGGTTTATCCAATATCCTTACTTTCTTCATCAGGCACATAACAGTCTAGTACTTAGAAACACTAGCCAGCACTTGAACACTGTGCTAGAGAGCCATTTTGAACAGAGAAATCACCAAGAAAAGCACAAAAATGCAAAAAAAAAAAAAAAAAAAGTGGCACTAAATAGACCATAGAAAGAACTCTTGTTTACAGTATGACAACTGAAACAAGAATGCAGTGTCATCTTCTTTGACCTCAGCTGGGCAGGCAATCAAAAATTTCCCTGCTCTATAGATTCCTGTGCTTGTGAATGACCCCGAACATGCCACAGACACTGATTTTGGAGTTACAAACAAATTGTAACAAATAGACAAACTTGCAAATAAGAAATCTGTGAATAATATGGATCAATATAAAATGACATATCATTTCTTATAAACAACAAAATATAAAATGATGTTTCTTATAGTGAAAGCTATTAGTTAATGGGTTTTGTAAATAGGCTTTGTAGTTAGGTCAGGTAAAATAGTTAAAGAGGAATTAAAATATATCAAAATTAAAAACTAAATTGTTGGGGCGCCTGGGTGGCTCAGTCGTTTGGGTGTCTGACTCTTGATTTCAGGTCAGGTCCTGATCTCTGGGTCCTGGGATTGAGCCCCACGTTGGTGTCTATGCTCAGAGTGGAGTCTGCCTGGGATTCCCTCTCTCCCTCTCTCTCTGCCCTCTCCCCTACTCATGCTCTCTCTCTAAAGTAAATAAAAATTTTTGAAAAAAAATAAATTGTTGGAAAATGCTCCATTTAAAAAGTTTTCGAGTGGGACCAAAAATTATTCAAAAATTCTTTAAAAATAATTGCTAAAGTCAGCTCAACTTACACATACAATATGATTTATAAGCTGGACTTAAAACCTTGATAAGGAATTAAGAATTCAAATTGGTAACTTTAATAAATCAAACATTAATTTTTAAAACAAAAAGAAACATCGGAATAGTCATTCCTATTTATAAAAGGCACCCTTAAATATATTATAAATGATGAAAAACAATCCAGAAGGAGAGTAGAGTAAGAACAAAGACAAGGGGACGTGAAACAGCTGGACATCTTTTAGAAACTGGAGTGCAGGGTGTATCCGGGGGAAGGAGAGTAGATAAGGTTAGAGAGGGAGATAAAAGCCAAAGTGAGAAGGGAATTTTATGCTAAGTACTTGGAATTTCTTGAAAATCAATGGAGACAGATTTAAAGATTTAAAGCATGTAAATCATAACTGTATTTTATAAAAAAATAAAGAAGGTGATTCAGGTCTATGCATGGAGAGTGGTAGCAGAGATGAAATAAACACAAAGTGTCTCTCACGTTCTGATCTGAGGATTTTGACTGACTGGACATGGGCATTGAATGAAAAAACAAAGGTAGTGAATGGCTTGGGTGAGGCCTTTTAGGAAGATGACCAAAAAAGTGGAGGAGTGGTTTTAAAAGAAATTAATAAGAAAGATCCCCTTCCTCCCCAGGCCATCCCCACCTTGCCAAAAGTGACTGACATCAAACCATTCATAATTTCTTTTAAGCTCAGAATAGGATACAGGGTGAAGCTCCAATCCAAAGAGGCTGCCAGTCAGACTAGAGGAAGTCTTCAGAAGTTTCCTATGGACTGGCTGCCAGTGAGGAGACGGGGAAGCAGCTACATCAAGAACCAGATCAGATGATCACCCCAGCAGCAGAGGAGAACAGCAGGAAGCCAAGACTATTAAGAAACTGAGGAAACCAGAAGGAGGCATGGCTTTCCCACCAGCTATGTACAGACGGTCATGTAAGCAGATTATTCCCAGCCTGGCATGGATGGGCAGTGGATAAAGGGTGGATAGAATTGGGGAGAGAGTGTATGTGGGGAAGGAAATGGCATTTATGAACCTGACTGGGATTGGAAAAATAATCTTGATTTGTGTGAAAAATAATCACTATATGACACTGAATTTATAGGAAAGCATATAGATTAAAATTTGTGCCATTGTTGGAAATGGGAGATCAGAATAAAAAAAAATGTAAGTTCAGGGAAAGAATAAGAAAAGTTCTATTTTTGAATTTCTGAGTTCTATAGATTGTGGGAAAGTGAAACTCTTAAAATGGTTATAGTGTCAGAGGAAAAGACGGGATTTCATATAGGCACTCTAGACCAAGGCACTGGACACCACATATAGTAGGTGTGACCATCCCGGAGAGAGATGACTCACTAACAAGTAGAAATTCCCAGATTTTTAGAATTTGAAGACTGTCTTAAACCCCACCAAAGGATCACTTTTAGATAGAATGAGAAATACTGGCTGAGATTTTGTCTTTGGAGAAAGCTGTGCTTTGAGTCTCCTGGAGTGGGGGTGCAAAAAGCAATGATGCCTGCCTCCCACCCAGGAGATCTTGCAAGATATTTGGGTTGGTACGTGGACTTGCTGGAAGAGAGAGGAAGAGCTATGGCTATCATGGGACTGAACTGTTCTGTCAAAATGTGTTGAGGGAAAAAAGGATTCATGACCCTTTCCCTTGAATGAGAGTTGAGACATACTGGGCATGTGAGTGACCTGGACTTTCATCTTAGAATCTTTCAACTTCTTCCTGAAAGAATTGCCTGGGAGTCCAGTGGAGAGAGTTCATATGGAGCAGAACTCTGGAAAAAAAAAAAAAAAAGAAAAAAAGAAGAAAAAAGGAAAAAAACAGAAAACAAACAAAACTCCAGGTGTTATGGGTGGAGGAAATGGAAGAACAGAATATACCTTCTGTAGAACAAGTATTGTGGCTGGATAGACCCAGCACGGAGTCTTCCAAGGAATCCATGGTCGTGCTCATGAGAGAAAGAATGAGCTCTGAGTATTTGTCAGGCTCAAAGAGTGCGAAACCATCTACCAAAGCCCAGGGAAGAAATACTGTAGTCAAACGGTGCTAGGTTTATTAATTTGCTGTAGTAAGGGAAACCTTACACCATGAGGAGCTGTAGGCCAGTGAGTATAAGGGGATGTAGGATGTGCTTGTGATAAGGTTTGGCTTGAATGGGTGACTTTGGGGAGTTATTAGGAAATTGAGGGCTTGTACTGGGTTGGAAGCTATCAGTAAGCAAGAAGTAGTTTGATGATGGGCCTCTTAAGGGCCTATCCCCTTATAAAGGGGGTAGGAGTAATAAAGTGGGATAGAGTTGTCATTGATAAAGAACCGATGGTCCCTAGTGTTAGCCAGGCAAGACAAATGTTTGATCCTCTTTGCGGTTGTCTAGTGCCCTTGTTTGTGTCTCCTCCCATCTTGGTCAAGGAGTAACCTTTCTGATGTTGATATTGAGTAAATTGTTTATGTCCAGTACCAAGTTAGTTGCCAGGCTAGCTACCTGGGAGTTCTCAGCTATTAGGAGCATTATTTTGTTTTGTTTTATTTTGTTTTGTTTCATTCCGATTTACTTATAAGGGTCAAGTAAAAATGTACTGCTCCATCTTCCTCTTTTTCCACCACATTATCCCACTAAGGAGGGGATCAGTTATAATTTTAGATATGGGTTGGGTGGCAAATGGGGAAGAACATGTATGTGGCTAGAGAAGTCAGTGAGAGTCCCTGTCCTGAAGGCAAGTGACATGCACCTGTAGGCAGGTGAAAAATCTGCAGTTGACTGACACCTGACACGTTGCCTTTGGATGAAAACTGAAGAAATGGTTTATGTTTTTCACTGGATAGTCTAAATCTTGATTTAACATGCAACTTAGAGTGACCATAGAATGTTATATTAACCATGTATAACCAGGAAAATCATGACCTGCTTGAATTTCCATCTGGAAGCAGTGACACTTAGCCATGTGAAGATAGCTGAAGAATGTGGGAGACGAGTAAATTTTCACTTTGCAAACATCCCGAGAATCAGGAATGGTCAATGCTCCACGTACTTTCTTTTTTCTGGTTTCTCCTCCCCTGGTCTCACACTTCACCAGGCATGGGCATATAGGCTCAACTTTGTTGAGGCATAGACTTCCAATCCAATATAGCTAAGTCATGAGTCTTCCCAGTGTCTTGGTTTTCCTCCTTAATTAAGTAGGCTTGATACCCATAGTATATAACAGAAACTCAATATACATTGAATGAATGAAATTGTTCAAGCACAAAGAGACAGTCTAATTAAATAGTCTTGTACAATCATCTTATTCAGAGTCCAGCTGAAAGTCCTTTATGTGACTTTCTTTGGTTAGTTATGCAAAATATGTCATAGAAAGGATTTCTTTTGCTGTAGTTTTTAAAGGCTTTTAAAGGCTTATGGAGGTAAACTTGAAATCATTAAAACCCATCCATTTTAAATACACAGTCCAATGCATTTTGACAAACACATACAGACATAACCTAATACGCATCACCTCGAAAAATTCCCTCCTGCCCCTCTGTAACAAATCCCCTCCCCCGACACCCAGCCCCTGGCAGCACTCATCTGATTTTTATCCCTGGAGTTTCGTCTTTTCTAGATGACATACAAAGGGAATCATTTGGTAGTTATCCTTTTATGTCTGGCTTTTTTTCACTGAAGAGAAGAGTTTGAGATCCATTCTTTCTGTTACATATCACAGTGGTTTTTCCTTTTTACATTAGGTAGTTTTCCACTGCATAGACCTGCCACTTGATGGGCACTGGGGTTGTTTCTAGTTTGGGGCTGTTATGAACAGCTGTTATAAATGTTCAGTCTTGTGTGGATAGATGTTTTAATGTCTCTTGAGTGAATATGTAAGAGTTGGTTTGCTAGGTCGATCCTGGGAAAGTGTATAAAACACTGCTGAGTGGTTTTCCAAAGTCAATGTGTAATTTTGCTTTCCCATCTCAGGGAGGAGGTTTGTGTCCTTTTGCCAGCGGCACCTGATTTCATCAGCACACCTGCACCATGGAGGGGAGTTGTTCCAGTCTGCTGCCCTGCCAGAAATCCCTCAGTTCTTTTTGTGAGCATTAGGTGTGGCTTGTGAAAAAGAGCTCAGTCATGAGTGCTTTCATACTTCCTTTGCATGGGGGTTTCCATTCTTAACTGATCTGACAGCCTACCCTCAACTTTTAGGAATTGGTTAACATTCTAGCTGACTGCTTTTGTCTCTGATTCTATGGCACCAGGCTCTGTCTCTTTTGCCCCGTGAAACTCCTCAGAGAAACTTGACACTTTGGAATTCAGTTTGCTTTACTGATTTTCAAATTCAGCTGTCAGTGGGCTCAAGGAAAGGAATAACTGTAGATTATATGGCTTTTTCCTCATGGTTGGGGTGACAACAATGATAGTAGTGTGTGTGTGTGTGTGTGTGTGTGTGTCTGTGTGTGTGTGTGTGTCTTTCTATATACCACCTAGAGACAGAACAAAGGCTTTCTTTGCTATTATAGTTGGATTGCTCTTTACTGTTTCCTGGGAGTCCGTTATGCAATTTATGCTAAGTTGATAATTCTGATGGGGTGATGGTCATTCATGCAGACTGTGCTGCAAGCTAAAATAAGGCCAATATGGACATGAAGTTCTGGCTGAGGTGAATTTTCCAGCTTAGTGGTGCTTCCAAGAGTATGATAGCTTCCTCCCCCCTGCCCCCAAACAGAAAAGATCCATTGACATGTCAAGTCTCAAAACAGGACATGCTTACTGTTAATTTTAATTAAGAGAGAGAAGACTTTCACTGGTAGAATTTCCATGTAACTACTTAAAATAAAGTTCTTCCCATGTTCAGGAGCTAACTAGTTATTGTTAGATTTGGGTTTGAGATGCTGAAGGCCGTGAATTGGGGTGATGGATTGGACTGGTCCCAGCTGGGGAATTTGAATGAAGCTGCAGGAGCTCTAAGGTCATTGGACCAGATGTCCACAGACATCTACACTTGAGGACACACCTGAGAGTGGTATCAAGGTTTTTCACATTAGCACAGTAATGGTCCTCCCACAGTTCAGGCATCGGAAGGGACATTTATAATTCTAGAAACATGTTCAAGTTTCAACAATGTATACATTATTGTTATATATTTTAAAGCACCATTAAATATGAACATTTTTGAAAACTTGCTGTAAGACAGGGACTACTTTATTTATTTATTTATTTTTTAATGTTTTATTTATTTATTCATGAGAGTCAGAGAGAGAGAGAGAGACGCAGAGGCAGAGGAAGAAGCAGGCTCCCCGCCTAGCAGGGAGCCTGATACGGGACTCGATCCCAGGACCCTGGGATCATGACCTGAGCTGAAGGCAGACACTTAACCATCTGAGCCACCCAGGCGCCCCAGGTACTACTTTAAAGCATTAAAGAATTATATATTTCCCAAATATTAATAATTATTAATATTAAATAATGTAACAATAGGTAATACTTTTGTGCCAGATACTGTATTAATTGTCTTACATATATTGTTCAATATTAGTAATAACAACAATAATAATTTGATGATATTGATGATAGCTAATATTTTTTGAGTGCCCTTACATGCCCCATATTCTGCTAAGACCTTTACATACCTGAGCTCACTTAATTCTCACAAAAGCTCTATCATATATGTACTATTGTTATTGACATTTTATAAATGAGAAAACTGATTTGTAGAAACAGATTTATCCTAAGATATAAAAGGGATATAATAAGGGATAGAATAGGAATTTGAACCAACGCCGTCTTACCATACTAATATAAAAGGATCAGGTTTAGATCTCTAGGGAATATAGTTGGACTTCTTGGGTAAATGTATTTTTGAGTCAGATTATGTTGTTTGTATGGAGCCTACATTGGATAGTGGAAGGAACAGATTGTCCTCTGAGGCAGACCTTTTCAACAGTGGTGCAGTCCTTCTACATTTCATTGCCTGGGCCAATTATATAACTTCACTGAGCCTTGATTTTCTTATTTATAACATGTAAATGATACCATCTGTTTTTTTCCCCAAAAAATATTAGAGGAAATTTACACATAGAAGCTAGATCTATATATGACACACTTTTCCAGTTTCTGAAATTAAGACAGATTTTCAACTCATTGACTGAAGAAGAGGCCAGTATCCAGGAGAAAGGATGCTGAAACACAGTGGGAAGTGAACTTGGCCAGGATTTCCCAAGTCGTTCCGCAAGGACAGTTATTATCACCTACATTGGTACACTGTGGAATGGGGAACACAGAGTCACTTCAGGACTATTGGATTTGGGTCATAGTTGGCATTGATATCTGGAGACTCAGCATCATCATGGCACCCCTGTTAGGGTAGAAATGGATGTGAGTCAGGTGAAGAATGAAGTCCTGCTCCAGGAGTAGCTCATAGCAGGTTTACAGAGTCAGAGGGATTATCCTGGTAAATACTGAGAGAAAGGCAGTGGGAAATGTTTGCAAAAAAACTTGAGGAGGAAGATCATAGTTGGGTACAGAAACAACGTGTAATTTTGAATGAGATGAGAGCTGATGTAAAGGGGGAGAGTGGCCAGAAATGTGGACAGAGCATTAAACATGGAACTTGCATCATGAAGCTCTTATATTCTGACATAATTTTATAGGCAATGGAGTCATAAACAGATATTTTAAAAATGAGGGATGTGAACACATTACAGACTTGAAGGATCACTATGGCAGTGTTGCAAGGGGTATAATCAGAGCCAAAGCTGAGGACAGGGAAAGCATGTGGATGGCCAATGTACAATACAGGAGAAAGATAGGGAGAACTTGAAGTCAAAAGATTCAGGAGATTTGAAGAAAGCATACATAATAGTATTTGGTGACTGATTAGATATCTAGGAGAGAAAGACATGACAGCAATTTCTAGGTATCTGGTTGGGGTAATGGGATGAACAGTGGTGTCATTAATTAAAGCCTGAAATGGAGAGGAGGAAGCTTGGCAGAGAATGCAGTAGTTCAGGTTTGGACATATTAATTTGGAGATGTTCAACAGATGATACCATGCAATAGGGAGTTGAATATGTAAATATATGACTTTTGAATTCAGTGCAGAAACTCCAACTGTCTTTACAGATTTGGGTGCCACCAGGATACAGATGTCAGTGAGGGTATAACAGTGGCTGAGCCTGCCTGGGTCATGTATCAGCATAAGAGAAAGGATTCGAGACTGGAACGTTGGGATGCTCAACATGTAAAGGGAGAGAAGAGCACCAGGAAAAAGCAGCATCAAGCAAGGTGGTGAGAAAGGAAGGGGTGGTCCGCAGCATTAGGTACTGCAGAGAGGTAAGCTGAAATCAAAGCTGAGGCATGCACAAGGACAGGCACTGGGAGAGTTGAGGTCCCATCTGAAGTTTTCCTGGATGCCCCCCCGCCCCGTTTTTAACATGAATTGAATGTAATGGCTCTATTCCAGGACCTTCTGGTTTGCCAATATCCCTTCTGTCTCAGGAACTTTGCACCTGAGTTTTCCTCTTCCTAGAAGGCTCTCACCCCAGCTGTGTTTTTGCCTACCTCCTTATTATCCCTTGGTTCTCAGGTCTTGCATGAGCTAGATTCTAATCTGGGTTATGTCCTCCCGCCATATGCCCTCAAGATGGATCATACTTCTTTATATGGCACTTTCACAAGAATTATGAAATAATTATTTGTAAAATTTTACTTTAAATGTCTGTTTTTTTTCCCTATGTGACTGTAGGTTAATGTTTTTTGTTTTTTTTTTCTCCCTAAGTGACTATAGGTCAAAGGGAATAAGGATTTTACATCCTTTGTTCAACTTTGCATTTCCAGTGTCTGGCAGACTGCCTGCAACATAATAAGTATTCAAACATAATTGAGTTTATTTATTTTATTGATTAATAAAATTTATATGCTGCTTAAATATGCCAAGCATTATTTTAAGCACTTTATAAATATTAACTCAATTATTGAATGAAGAATATAGTAAGCAAGGATGAGAATGGAAAATTACAGACCAACTGCCAAGAACTTCTTTCCGAGGACACTGTTCAGAATGATGAGGGAAAATGGGACTTCAAAAAGAAGATAGCTCAGTGGAGGGGGGGACACATCCTAGAGCCTGAATGCCTGGGAGCAAATGCAACCTCTGCCCCTTCATAATTTTGTCAGTTGGACAATCATTTCATCTTTCTGATCACTTAATCATATCCTTTTCTTCATCTATATTATGGGGACAATAGTAGTATTTATCTCATGGGTTATTATGGGCATTCAATGATTTAATGTATGTCAAGCCCTCAGAGCAATGCTTGGCGTGGAGGAGACCTTGTAAGTCTTGCTATTATATTTCATATATTCTAACATTTCCCCTTCATCCCCTTTCCCACCACTTTCCCTATTTTCTGTATCTGTCATCGAAGCAGGCCACGGACATTTGGTCATCAACAGCCTAAAAATTAAGTTTACCTCTGAGCATATCTTCATTCACATGTGTCATTTATTTTCTAGTGACTTGAGTGGGTTTTAAACCCTTAGGTTTATATCAGTCCATTTGATGCTATTCTAATTGAAATTATACTGCTACTGCTTATAAGCAGAATGTAATTACTTCATCTGGCATTTGAACATGACTATAAGCTACCCCATTAAAAATTACATGACCCTTTCAATGACTATATTCACTTTTTTTTTAACATCAGCAATGAAGAGCAGAGTAGAGCAAGTCTCCTCAATGCACAACAGAGAAATGGCACCATCTCTGTGGCCTCTTTTATAAGATGAAATCTACCATTTATTTCAGATAAGTTATTGCTATATCAAATCCAGAAGCCCAGAAAAGTGGCTTTACAAAGAAATTTAATTAATTGTTTAAATCATTTACAATAGAACTTCAAGAAAATATACATGATAACATAATTTGGGTAGACAAGGTTTTTATAAGCATAATAAAAAAAAATTATGGAACACACTGATATGTTTGGGAAAATAAATTCAAAGTGTATATTAAAATAAAAACAAAAAGAGGAATGACAAGAAATATTTTAGTTATGTGTCAGAAAGTTATTTACATATAGGAGGAACTCATAAAAACCAAGGAAAAGATTAACAACCTAATAAAAAATAGATATATACAAGAACAGGCAATTAACACATACAAAAGAAGTCAAATAACCAATAAAGTTGGACACATTCCACTGCCAAGTCACATATAATAATTATGACCTCTTTTTTTGTGTGCGTATTATATTATAAATATTGAAAAAATGATTTCTAGAAGTATCTTGAATGCTAATAAATAAGAAATTTAAATAAGTTTAAATCCATATCATGAAATACTTTATAGCATAAAAAGATTAAAATACTATTCAAAATTTTAAAATGATTAAAAGAATTAGGTAGATCTATACACTGATACAGTAAGATACGCAACAAATACTACTGAGTGAGAAGAAAAGCTCAGAATAGGAAGTAACATGCTTACTTTGGTAAAAGGAACACACACACACACGCACGATGCACACAGACATATATAATAGTATATATGTATTGTGTGTATGTATATATACATATATGCACACGTACATACATAGATACATACACATACACAAACTTATGTCTCTGTATATATAAATACATGCATGCATTTACATGTAAAATTACTGAGCACATGCCTAAGAAATTTCTAACAGTGTTTGCAGACTGGGGTATGACATGGGTGGAAGTCTCACTAAGTTCACATTAAAAAAAATCAAGCTAATGAGTATTTATATAGAAATACTTTTTTTTTGGACAGAGATAATTTTAAGGAACTTTTTTTAAGGCAAGGAAATAAACGCTTTTATGTTTTCCTGATATGTACTGCAAGTTTTCTGTTGGGTGATTTGGTAATATATATCTCAAGTCTTAAAAAGTGTTTATTCTTTAAACTAGCGAAACCTCTTCTGGACACTTATTTTGAGAAAATATCAGCAAAACCAAATCTGTATAGAGGCTCATTTTAATATTCTTTATGGTAGTGACAACCTGGAAGCAATTAAAATGTCTAACTCTAGAGAATTACAGAACTCTGTGAAATTATATAATTTACTATACAGCCAGTGAAAATCATGTTTTTAAGAAGTCTCACACTCTGGGACATTTTATGAGATATAATATTTACAAAGCAGATATCATCCAAGCCACAGTATGATTTTGCTATGTTAAAATATATACTTAATAGTAGAAAGATTGGAGGTATGTGTATGAAATGTTATGGTGTTTCTCTCTGGGTGATTACATTATAGATGGTTTTAAATTTTCTTTTTTGTGTTTTTCAGGATACTCCAAATCCTTTCCAAATAAATGCTGTATTTTATCATTAAAATAATTGTATTTTATTATACAACGGAACATGTTCATTGTGCAAATATTGAAAAATACAGATAATCAGAGATAATTGTTTAATAATTTTGTCTATGCTTTTATAAATACTTCTATTACTGTATATTTGGTAGGGAGAAGATTATGGTATATATGTAGTTTTATAGAGGGCCTTTTTTCTAATTAATATCTCATGAACACATATTCGTATTAATATATATTTGTTTATAACACAATATATAATTAATTTTTATTTTAGCATGTGGGTTATCTTAGTTTATTTGCAACCAAGAAATAATGTTGGCTACTTCCATTGTTTACAAGTATATATTACTATAATAATACTACCATAGAATATCTATAGCTAAATTATTAATAAATCATTGATTATTCTCCAAAGAGAAAATTTTCTAAGTAGAGTTGATATTTCAGGGAGTACATATAATGGTAAGATTTTTGAGTGATACTGGCACATTGAATCAGAAAATTTATAGCAATTTACAAATCTGTGTGCCAGTTTTGTTCTTTACCAAACAGATACTTTTGTAATCAAGGAAAACATACTGTGTTTCCCAGTGGGCAATCCATCAGTAAATCATCTACCCAAGAAATCTTTCTCCAGAGTAATCCAATTTACTTCTCTAATGTTTATTCTAAAAATACATGGTATACACTAAATCTGGAGGTGGAATTTCAAAGATGACCAAGCTAACATCTCCTCTTCTTAAGACTCTTCTTAGACTATTATACAGAGACAGACACACGATAATTATGTGGGTTTTATGAGAGTATATAATGACACAGTGTAGCAAAGTTGTTTTATTTACTTAACTTTCTCAGAATTATAATGATAGCTATAGAGGCAAGTATTTCTGATTTCTGAGAAACAAACTGAGGGTTTTAGAAGGGAAGGGGGTGGGGGATGGGTTAGCCCGGTGATGGGGATTAAGGAGGGCATGTATTGAATGGAGCACTGGGTGTTATACACAAACAATGAATCATGGAACACTACATCAAAAACTAATGATGTAATGTATGGTGATTAACATAACATAATAAAATAAAATAAAATTAAATTAAAAAAAAAAGTATTTCTGATCTCAACTTGCTCCTCTGGCAAAAGTACCAGAGAACAAACTAGTAGGTACACTGGTTATATATGCATCTATTAAAATATTAATATATTAATGCACATTAATGCACATATATACACACAAGCATGCATGTGCATCTCATATAAACCTCAAGATGCCATAAGCTTTCTTTTTTTTCCTTTCATTTTCTTTCATTATTTTTCTTTCATTTCTTTCATGTCTGCTGATATATGCTGGTTATCATTTGGTAAGCTGTTTGTTGAAAATCATCCTCCATTAACAAATAGTTATTGAGTATTTCGTATGCACAAAGCAACAAAAAATAAAGTGTGGGGAACCTTCTTTACAGTCTAGTGAAGGAGGCAGTGTTCAGAATCTCCTATGATCTCATTATAGCTCATGCATTCATATAAAAACTGATCAGAAAATTATAATTAGTTATTTAGTCATTATCCATGCAACATATATTCACTGAGCTCTTATTAAGTACCAGGCTCTGTGCTTAATACAATAGTAAATAAGCAAACCCATAGATGCTTCCATCGTGGAGGGAAAGATAAGAGCATCATTTTAAGCAGCTGCATATTGTCTTTTTAAATAATGTGGTTTTGAAAGAATTCTCAGTGGTTTGGGGAATATATTTTAATCTTGTTTTGTTTTTGTTTTTTTTCTAAATGTGAGCATTCAGTGTCTGCCTTTTGTGATGGCATTTCAAATTGGAATATGAAAAATGCAGTTAAATAAATGAGTTTTTAAAGGTTATTATAAGTAAAATGACAGAAGTGGAATTGTCAGGGTTATTTTTTACTTTTCCTTAATTTGGTGGTAAAGAGAAAATCGGTATTCTTTCCCTAGCTTTAAGATCTTAAAGAAAAATTAACGTATTAAAAATCATATCATTGGTTATAAGTTCTTAAAAAATACAACACAATTTGGTTATATGTTAAAATTTTTGAGTTGAGGAGGTAGGGAATATCTCAAAAGAATGGGTTTGCAATGTAGACATTATTGTGGAAATAATCCAACATAAATAATGTCAGTGCAGGTTTTTCCCTCTTGGGGAGGTAAATGTGTGTACAAGTTGATGCCAGACGTCAAAGAGGACAACTTAGCATGTTTTAACGGCACTTTGATATAAGTATCTATCATAGACTTTTTTTGCTCTAGCTATGATATTCAAAAATTACAATTATTTATTTTTTGAATATTACATCAGTCAGTCCTCTGTCTATAGAAAGCATTTATTTTAAAACATAATACTCATGAACACCTGGGTGGCTCAGTCTGTTAAGCATCTGCCCTCCGCTCAGGTGATGATCCCAGGGTCCTGGGATCAAGCCCCAAGTTGGGCTCCCTGCTCGGTGGGGAGCCTGCTTCTCCCTTTCCCTCTGCCCCTCCCCCTTGCTTGTGCTTACTCTCGCTCTCTCTCTCTCTCTCTGTGCCAAATAAATAAATAAAATCTTAAAAAAAAAGAAAAACCCAAAACTATAATACTCAGAGGGGCGCCTGGGTGGCTCAGTTGGTTAAGCTTCTGACTCTTAATTTGGGCTCAGGTCATGATCTCAGGGTCCTGGGATCCAGCTGCCCATGGAGATCCCCCCTCAGTAAGGGGTCTGCCTGAGGATTTCTCTCCCTCTGCCCCTCCCACTCGCATGCTGTGCTCTCTCTCTCTCAAATAAATAAATACATCTTAAAACAAAAGCAAAAACACATAATATGCAGAAAATCTTCACTTTCCCTGATAAGCAATTATGCAACTTACTAAATTCTAATTCATTATAAGTTCTTTACTGAGTGTTATAAATTGCTGCAGTGCTTTATGGAATTCGTGTGAATTTAGTAAGTGGATTGACACATGATTCAGTTTGTAAATCCTAAGTGGAAATAATTGGATTTATTCTTCTTACTTCAATGACAAAGATTAATTGATGAGACAAGTTAGTAATAAAATGAGAAAAAATATTGATTAGATCGAGAAAGGAAAAAAAAAATCCTTGATAATCAACTAGTCATTAGCTTTAATTAAATAGTCCACATTACTAGCTATAACATTTTAATACATTACTCTAGTAATTTAGTTTTTTTTCATGCATTGCATCTTAGGAATGGTGTTGTAGAGGAGTATTGAAAGCATGATTTCGTTTATGCCTCATTTGAAGGTGTGTTAATGATGTTGGGAAGTAACATCATTAGGAAATTATAAAGGTTATATTTCTTTCTTTGATAGAATCATTAAAGACTATTTTGTTTTTGGTGCTTATTTCAGAAAAATTATTTCCTGGAATCAAGAAATATGAGCATTATTTATAAACCATTATATTCTGTCCATAATAATTACAATTTCATGAGAAGTGGAAGAGGAAGAAAATGATACATATTGATGAGCTTGCTGGAAAATTGAAAAATTAGGAATATGATGAGTGATAATCACTTTTCCAATCTGCTTTGGCTTTTCCTGTCTCTTGAGGTCAGCAGGGACAAAAGAGACTAATCAGTAGAGTTTAGAACACGATAGTTGAAGAGAACAGGTCTTGAAGAGAGCGGTTGGAAGACAGCAGGTCTTGGCTCCAGGGGGAGGGTTTTGGCAACGCCTAGGCAGACCTGAGCCAAGACGGTCAAAGTTTTTGGAAGTATTACATTTTTAATAAGTAAACCCAAGTGCTGACCAAAATCAAAGTTGAAATGCCTCTGAATACTTTGAAGAAATGAGACAGGTGATAGAGGAAGCTGATGTGGTGGGTGGAGTGCCCACGGCTTTTCTCCCAGGGTTCTAGCTGCAAGATGATCTCCAGGGCCCACCCTAGAAGGATTAGGGACCTGAATATACCTCCTGAAGGACTCTGCTTGAAATAGACTGATAAATTCAGGTACTAAGCATATGAAGAAATGATAAAGGTATATGTAATATTATACACACACACACACACACACACACACAGTTTTTCAGAGATTCTTTTTTAAAAAAGAATAAATAATTTTTAAAAATATATAAAGACATATTATACCAAGAACATTTTTATTTGATGTAGGGTGGATGTGTAACATCTCCAAGGACTTTTCAGACAAAGATTCAGCTAACGATCCTGAATCTGTACAAACCTAAGCAAAATATAAAAGGTCTATATAGTTTTTTGAAAAAAAATTCAAGTGATCTCAGTTGTGGAAAATTTCTGCTTTTCTTCATAAAAAACAGTGTGAGAATGATGCTTTGGGTTACCTGCTGTTAAATTTTTAAATATAAACATAAAAATCAACTGAACTAAGGTTTGATAATGAAGATTCTTGGCTTAGTGAAAGCCTTCACCTGGTCAAAAACAGTGAGATAAATATATGAATAATCAGTGGACTTACAGAATGATCAAAATCATAAAATTGCCCCCAAAGCTTCTACTAAATGAAGTAGATAATCTTTGCATATTTCATACGTAAATGATTGAAATTTCCTGGAAATTCCACAATGTTTGAAAAATGCTCTGCATCCTGCCCCCACTTTTTTTTTTCCAGCAAATGTCAAGAAATATTTAATGTAATCATCAGCTAAATCTTGGCTTCAGAGATGATGAAACATTTAGTTTTTTGATTATCTAATTTGTTGGACTTTGGCTTATATGCTGTAGTTACATAGACTCTTCCAAGTGGTGAGCTTGCTAAAGGTTGATCCAAAAGTTTCATCCACCTATCTCAGGAAAATAAGTCAGGAGGTTTAGCCATACAAGAGCTTAATAAAAAATTCAATTTTTCTATGTAACTAATTTTGTCATATCTTCACTTGTTCCATTAATTAAGATCAAAGAAATATGCCACTTATTACTGCCAAGTTCTTGAATTTTTATTGTATGCTTGTGATGTTTATTAAATTTTAAATTAAAATTTGTTCACAGCTTCAACCACACAGGAAGGTGTAGGAAAACAAAAATGGTTTTCCTGGGTTTTGCTGCAGTAACAAACAACACCTGGTTTTTCATGTCTGACCACATCCAAGTTTTAGTTCTGGCATATAAGTTGTATGGCTATGGGTTAGATCCTGCTGTACTCCAAGTGTACTTTTCATCTTGAATTCTGAGCTGAAGAAGCAATCTATCTGGGACATGGCATTCTTATGCAGGAGGGAAAAGAGAGTGATCATATACACTCATAGGATTGTAGTAAGTTTTCCTTTCATGCTACAGATGGCCATATCTGTCTCAGAGTTTTAAGGAAAGTAAAATGATCAGCAAAGTGTGATAGTAATGGAAGAAGTGTTGTAGGGTGAAGATTTGATGAGGGCCCAAACTAAGGCAGTTATTGGGGAAAATGTAGAAGAAGGACATTTGATAAACATGTCAGAAGTAGAATTAATGGCACATGGTCTTTAGGTAACATCTTCTAGTCCATCGACTTTAAAACTCATTTTCTGCTGATGATTCCCATTTTTCTATACCAGCACTGACCTCTTGGTTGAGGATTAGACTTCTAAAATACAAATTTAGGTGCTGGATATACATCTCACAATAGTTATATTCTAAAACAGACTCCTTAATTCTTTTTTCTAGGCTTCAACCTGATCTTCTTCATGTATTTTTTTTTTTTATCAGTAGAAAGACAGTTGCTCAAATCAAGAAACCAGAAATCATTTATTTTTTCCTTTCTTTCTTTCACTTCCTCTCATTATAACTCATCTTGCAATTCTGACTGTTCAACCTTCAAAATACATCTTATATATTTCCAGTTGTTTCTGGCACCACCACCACCATTCTAGTGCAAGCCAATTTGGAAAAAGTGGTTAAAATATGGTAAGTCCTCCATACATATTTGTTGAATGAATGAATGTTCTATATTTGGATTTGTCTCTTTCCCTCTTTATCTTCTGTGGTCCATTCTCCATACCTCTTAAAAGACAGATCAGATCATGTTACTCCTCTGCTAAAAATATTTCATGACCTCCTATTTAGCTTTCAGAAAACAATTTTGTCATACTGTAACCTAACAGAATTCTGCCTGTCCTACTTCTAGTCACCTCTCCAATCTCATGTCGTCTCTTGGCTTTCTTCTTTTCTTGATTTCTTCTCTCCAAACACACATATTTCTTCTGTTTTTCTCAAACTTGCCAAACTTTTCATGCTTCAAGGGTTTTGGGCTTTTAACTTCCTCTGCCTAATTATACTATTTTTTTTTTTTTTTTACTATTTTTGAGTGATTGGCTCATTCTTATTTTTGAAATCATAATTCAAATGTTGTTTCTGCAGAGTCCTTCCTTAACCTGATTAAAAGTTTACTCCTTTGGTTACATCACATCATTAAAAAATATAATATTTCCAGCAATTATAATATTCTTAGATTATTTAATCTATTTACATGACTTCATTCTTCATTACATAAAATCTCCATTAAAGCAAGGATCTAGTCTAACTGTAACCCCAAGATGCTCAGTATTGAATGAATGGTGACCAACTGGATGAGGGTTGTGGGGAATAGTAAGGGATAGAGAATGATTCACAAGACAGGTGGATGGTGATACGTTGGTCTAAGTGGGAAATACCAGATGAGATACAGGTTGTGGAGAGAAAATGATATGTTACTTTAGACTCCGATGAGTTTGAGGTGTCTGCAGGACATTTGGACACTGCACATATGTTTCTGGAGCTCACTAAAACAGAGAAGATAGAGATATATGTGGGATAATTAGCATAAGTGAACAAAGTTAAGAAGTACACATTTCAGTCAAGGAGAATAAATCATTTTTCTATAGCTGCCATAATAAGTTACCATAAACTTAGTGGCTCAAAACAAGCCAAATTTATTATCTTACAGCTCTGAAGTTCAGAGGTCCAGATTGACTTGACTGGCTCTGCGTTGCACATGGTGGAAATTAAGGTGGTGGCTGTCTGGTCTCTTATTGAGAGAGAGGTTCTGGGAAGAATCCATTTCCTCGTTCATTCAAGTTTTGGCAGATTCCAGTTCCTTGCAGTTTCAGGATTGAGAAAGTAAAAGATGACAACATCTTTTCATGCTGTCTGACAGTCAGGGGATGCTGTAACTCCAAGAGGCTTCTCTCCAGTCTCAGCATAGGGGTCCTGACTTCTCAAAACAAGAAATGGCATGTCGACTCTTTCTCTTACTTGGACCTCTCTGACTTCGCCTTCTGCCACAGCATCCCCCTTGCACGTTCTTCCACCACATCTCCCTAATGGAATCTCCCATCTTTATTTTATACTGTTAAGGGCTCATATGATTAATTACATTGGTTTCACCCAGATAATCCAGGGTAATCAAAGTCAGCTGATTAGTAACTGTAATTACATCTGTAAAGTCCCTTTACAGCAGTACCTAGAATAGAGTTTGACTGAATAACCAGTAGACAGGAGTCTTGAGGGGCATCTTTAAAATTCTGCCCCTCATGCAAAGTGTGAAAAAATTCCTAAGAAGTAGGGGCACCTGGTGGCTCAGTCAGTTGAGCATCTGCCTTTGGCTCAGGTCATGATCTCCAGGTACTGGGATCAAGCCCAGCGTCAGGCTCCCTGCTCAGTGGGGAGTCTGCTTCTCCCTCTGCCCCTCCCCCTGCTTCTGTGCTCCGTGCTCTCCCTCTCTCTCAGAGACAACATTTGAATTATTATTATTAAATAAATAAAATCTTTAAAAAAATTCCTAAATGTACATGTCCAAGGGTTAAAAGAAGAACCAAACAGACATGTAAAAACACCACTTGGGTTGGTAAAAGACACAGTGGAAGAAAATGGTATCTTGAAGTTAAAGAGTGAGTGAATCGTGTTAAAATGCTATAGAGAGGAAGGAACCAGGGCACTTAAAAATTAAGAAATCATTCAAGACTTTTGAAAGAGAAATTCTGTGGACTGGTATGGACATAAGTCCAATTTTAGTAGGTTAAGGGATGACTGGAATATTCTAAGTTTGAGCAGGAGAATTTAGAGTACCATTTCCAGAAGATTGATGGAGAGATCAGAGAAAGACGGTCAGGTGACAGTGCTCTTCCAATAGGGGATATTTGACGGAACAATAGTTTTCTTCAAACCACAAGCTTGTACCTCTGAAGAAGCAGAGGTACAAAAATAAAATAAAATAAAACTGAGTCCAGTCATCTTCCTATATTATTTCCTTCAGTGATTCACAAATATTTAGAGCCACATTTAAAAAAGGTGTTATGTAAATTATGTCACCACAACCTTTGGAAAGCAGCTTTTATAAAACAAGTCAGATCTCTGTATTGATATGCAAGGAGATTCGAACAAGAATTCTTACTATACTCTAAAAGCCACACAAAAAGAGACAAAAAGCAACAATCTCGGGCTAAAAACAAACAGCTTGATTAAACTCTTACCAAAGAGAGATGTTAAGTCTTCATGAAGTTCTCATGATGTTATTTCCAACAAGACTTTTTTTTTTTTTTTTTTTTTTTGAGGCTAAGCTCTACATGTTCCCTACATTCTTGTACTTTTTTAAAAGAGTCAACTAACTGATGGTCAGATGCCAGTGGTCCTTCAAAACTTTGAAGGAGACAAACAAGATTAAAGCAAAGGCACACAAATTTGCTGGTATGCATTTGCAAGAAGTAAATGGGTGCCATCTGTGAGAAAATTTCATTTGCTGCCTAATTAATTCTCCCATGTTCCCTGGTACACCAATGCAAAGCTCATAGATACAACTGGAAAAGGGAACAGATGGCATCTTTCAGTTGCCTATTGACTACTGTGATCTTCTTGCTAATTAATCTAAATAAAGCACCCATTATTTAATCTTAAACAAAATTTCAACTGGATAAGGTTTTGAGGTGTCATTAAGAAAATGTTTTCCTTTGTTTGCATTTGCATAAATCATCCTGGTGTTTACTCTGCATTTTAATGATTCCAAGAAGTTGCAGAAACATCCACATCAGTCAGAAGGCCTTCTTCCTCAAATCCACCGGAAAATAACTTTTAATATCAGAACTCTAATAATCCAGTGACAACTGTCATAGGTTGAGTCTGAGTTTTTTAAATTAACAAAGGGAACCAAAAAGATAACAAAACATATACTCTTCATTAGAAATCCAAGGAATATTTTGTCAGCAATACCTAAGATCAGGTACCTAGAAGTTGGATATTGGTGATGTCAATTTTTAATTTACATTAATAATGTTAAAAAATGTTGGCTTTTCTTTTGAAGTTCCTCCATCCATGGGTTTCAAAAAATATCCACCTTTACATTTCAAATTTTTTCTTCAATAACATGAGCAGTCCTATCCTCTTGTTCCCCACTATCCTCCTTTTCAGGAATTTGGAAATTACAGCCTTTTTGATTTTGGAAGAGGCACTAATTTCACAGTATTTTTAGTAAGTTATTAAGGGAGATGTATCCAATAGAGAATACTTAAGAGATACATAAGAGTTAGTTTCATTTCCTATAGCTGGAAAAATAATAACTGATAATATGAATTATTATGGAAAACCAACTCAATTTAACCTCAAGTAGGTATGATTTTTTTTTTACTCTAATGAAGCCATTACAGTAATGGGAAGTTGCGTCTATATTAAAAAAAAAAAACAAAAAACAAAACAGAAACATAAAAGCATCTTAACAGTAAACAATTTGGGTTTCTTCCAGAGATGTAAGATGATTTTTATATTTGTTGCCCCTAAAACTTCTTCAGTAAGTTAAGAAATTTAAATATCTATTTAGAGTAACATTTTTTCTTGGGAAGTAGCTTGTTGGTGAAGAATTGATTCTTTAGAAATTCCATTTTTCTTTATAGTTCAATTACAGCACTTATCATGCTGTATTGCTATTCATCTTTTTTTTTTTTTAACATGACTAACTTTCACAAGTCTGAGAGGTTGGTTCTGCAAGTCAGAGACATGTCCAATTTATCTTTTCTCCCCCAGCATGTAGAGATGTGCTTGGCACATAGTCAGGAATCAATGAACATTGTCCAAGTGAATGAATGATTACATTTTACCTGAAAGAGTGATGATATCATGCAATACAACCTCAAAGTACACTTTACTCAGGAAAAGAATGAAGCTGATTATTTGGTGAACATGAGGAAACCCACAATACTCTAAAAAAAAAAAAAGGAAACAAAACCAAAGATTCATTCATTTTTAGGTCAAAATATTTCACTCCTTTTGTTTCACTCTGGTTTATGCTTCAGAGAGGTAACAAACCCTAAAGCAGCTCTTTGTAAAGCACTTAGCTGGGCATGACTGCTGGTTCCTTAGGCAGTGAGGCACAGGTGAGAGGAAGCTTATCCTTGTCTTCTGTCTTGGGCTATCCTCACCTTGGATTGGGTTGATACCTCCCTTACATCCCAGCTGGAACAAATGTCAAGCCCCTTATTGCCTCCAACCTAAAATATTTTCTTCTTTTTGATCACAAATTAATACATATCTGATATCTAGATCTTGTTCTTACCCAATTCTCTAACTGCTAGGTTTCCATACATGGGAGTATTTGAAACAACAAAATATCCAAGAAAGATGGGCCATACCTGTTGTCTAGTTTAATTGTTCTCCAAAATTTGCCTCCAATACCCCTGATGAATTATATCCCAGGCTCTGCTTAAACCTATTCCTTAAGAGGCACTTTGCATTTGGCATTTTACGGCATTCTTCCTAATACTGACCCAAAATATATTACCTTATTTGTTTGTGAGATAGTCTCAGACAGATCATATTATAGATCCAAAGATAGGCCACCTACATCTGAGGAGGACTTCCTGACCACTCTAGTTATCTGGCATACCCAAGGAGAGGTAGATAGCATGTCTTCAGAAGGGTCCTTTGTGCAGAGTGGAAATGAGAAGCATTTAATAGGCAATAAGAATTCATATTGTAGAGGATTCTGAAGAGCTTAATCTCCAGTCTCACTGAGGTTCCTGAGTAGTACTGGGTTTAGAACATAGAACTATATATGTAATTTTAATTTTCCTGTGTGCAAACAATATTGCGATGCAGACACTGCACACACAAAATTTGGGTAATGATAAACGCTAAATATTAGACCACAAACAGAAAACTAGAAAAATTTTTATAAAATATTTAAATAAAAAAAATATTGCTGGAGAGGATAAAGCCACATACTCTAATAATATTTAAATAGATAAGTGAATGAATAAATAAATGAATTAGTGTATGAATGAGTCATCAGATGAAGTAATGAATGGAGGAATAGATGTAGAATCCAGAAAATTTCAGACAGAGGCAAATCAAGGGCAGGTCTGCTGCTTATAAAATACCTAACTATAGTAGTGTGCTATATGAGAGGCAAGGCTTTTGCTAACACCACAAGGGTCTATGGTCCAATGAGTGGAGTTTGATAGTAATTCTTGCTACAAGTTAAAAAAAAAGCCTAATTATAATGCTGTAAACTAATAATTTTGAATATTATTTAGTATTTATGTCAGTTGGCTTTTTTTGTTTTTAAAGATTTTATTTATTTATTTGACAGAGAGAGAGACACAGCGAGAGAAGGAACACAAGCAGGGGGAGTGGGAGAGGGAGAAGCAGGCTTCCTGACGAGCTGGGATCCCGATGTGGGGCTCAATCCCAGGACCCTGGGATCATGACCTGAGCCGAAGGCAGACGCTTAACGACTGAGCCACCCAGGCGCCCCTATGTCAGTTAGCTTTTTGATAAATTTTATTAAATTATAAGGTGAAATTTTAATTTAGGTGCTATCATTATCTGTGTGTGTGTGTGGGTGTGTGCGCACATATGCGTGCATGCATATGTGTGGGGACAGAGAAAGATTTGTGAAAACATAGTCCTTGCAATCAGCTAAAGAAAATCACTATCCTATTGATAGAGTCCTTAGTTTAAGCTACTTTTGGATGGTAACTTACAGGACATCTAGCAGAAAGAGATGAGGTAGCTAAAATCCAACCGTGTTTATTGAGCATGTACTACTCGTTTATTTTATGGAACACTTTGTATGCATCATCTCTTCATCTTACCTAACCTTCACATCTCTGTCAAGAAGGAATTATTGTCCAATGTTCTAAATATCAAGAGTGAAATACAGAGAGGTTGCATAATGGGGTGACTTACCCAAGGTTACAGTTAGTTAAGTGGCCCAGCGATTATGGAGCTGTAACTTACAAGTACCATGTCATGGTGGCATCTCATCTTTGTGAGAGAATCAAATCCATCCCTTTGAGATATACATATCTTTTTACTTTCCATTCCTTTTGCTATAACATTTAATATGGGTGCAGTAAGACTAAGAGAATATAGATAACCTAAAAAGGGTGGCCAAGGAAGGTAAAAACTAAAATGTTTTGATGCAGATGTTTCAGATTATTTTAAGCAGTTGTTTCCAGGATATTGGTTGCTTCTTATTTGAGGCAGCACAAAATGCTACAAAGCCTGTAGCTCAGAGATGTGGATGAATAGTCTACTGTACTTACAAGAGCCCTCTTCCTTCATTTGTCAAGCTGCAGGAATGATTGGCTCTGTTGTAGAGTGGGACCTTCCCACATCACGGCAGCTTCAGAGTAAGTGCTTTCTGGATGAGCTTTTCATGGGTTTTAAAAAGCCATTGGGACTGGGTCTTCAAAGAATCCAGACTGACTGACAAAAGTCAAGGGTCAAGGAAATCTGGCATTGAATGATTTGGTGTCGCCAATTTTGGAGAATGTTCAAGAAAGAAAAGAAAGGAAGGAAGGAAGGAAGGAAGGAAGGAAGGAAGGAAGGAAAGGAAGAAAGAAAGAAAGAGAAAGAAAGAAAGAAAGAGGGAAAAGATCTTATGAGAAGTATTTTTTCACCTTAAAAACATAAAAAAACAAAACTAAGCATTCAAATTAAATTGAAGAAAAAAAGTTCCCAGTCAAGAACAAATATAGCACAGTGTCTGGCAGGCGGAAAGGGCTCAATAAATATTTTTACTGTATTATGAAAGAGAAATATTTCAACTTGATCTTGAGATGGTAGAGTGATGTAAAAGAATGAAAGAATTTTTGTCTTTCCAGATTCCATTCTTCTCCTATTCTAAGACATTATCAATTTTAAGAAGCAATTGATTCATTAATATACTTTGGGGGAAAACTTATAATAATTAAATATACATAGTTCCTGATAAAACAGGAAAACACATTCATATTAGAATTGAGCAAATAGGGAAAGTCATCTCTGAGTATTCAACTAAATTGCCCAACTTTGGTTAAGGCATCATGATTGCACCAGTGAAGAATAAAAAGACAAAAGAGACATGTTCCAGGCCTTAATATTATAAATCCTTGAGTAACTGAAAATGTTGTGCAACTATGGCAACTGTTTCACCTGATTATTTTTAAAAAATCAATTTTTGAAGAAAGTGAAGAGTTTGTGTCCATCTGAAGCCCAATTAAAATGACAGATCTGTAGTTTCAGTTGCAAAGGAGGAACAGAAGGGATATATAAACATACTGTTAGTCCCAAATTGTAAAATCCATTTCCCATTTAGGTACACAGCTTATTAAACTTTTGGATGATTAAGCCAAGAAAGAATTAGAAACAGCAGTTTTCTTTTGTTTCTGTAGCAAATCCTTAATAACATTTTATAGCTTGTCTAAAGCAATGGCTTAAATCCTAGTTTATCTCAACATTTTAGTTTCCCTGTCTGTCCATTTTTATATACTCCAGTAAATATCCATCTTCATCATTGCTAAAGATAAACTACTTGTATCCCCATCTGATTCTTCATAAGAAATCCCAGATATTGCTACAAATAAAAGGAAAAAAAAAAGAGTTAAGTATGATAATGGTGTGTTAGATACTATTCAATGTATATCTAAACCATTAACAAGCAAATAGAATATAAACAAATCAATAACAGAACCTATAAAAGCATGAAAAAGCAGGACATTAGTGCTTAAAGAATGTTCTTGTCTTTGTATTACTGGAATCTACTACAAATATGCACCCTAGGGAGTAGTCAATTTACTTTTATTGCTGTTGTTATGGGTTAACGACTCCAAGCAAAGTATTCAGAAGAAACTAAAAGAAGGAGCCATTTGAAGCCAAGTCTCTAGTCATTTGGTGAAGATTATTATAAGGTGAAATGCAAAAGTCACAGCAGTTGCTGTGTAAGATGTCACAACATCCCAGGAAACCCCAAGGAAGATCCAGAAATTTCTGACTGTGTGCACACAAAGTTTTCATTCATCTGAAGACTTCTAAGCATTTTCCAAGGATTTGTTCCACACATCTTAACCCTCAAAGCAACGGAAGTGGAATCTGTGGTTAAAGAATATTACTGCACTTAGCCACACTGGAAAACAGTATGGAGGTTCCTCAAAAAGTTGAAAATAGAGCTACCCTACGACCCAGCAATTGCACTACTGGGTATTTACCCCAAAGATACAAATGTAGTGATCCGAAGGGGTATGTGCACCCCAATGTTTATAGCAGCAATGTCCACAATAGCCAAACTATAGAAAGAGCCAAGATGTCCATCAACAGATGAATGGATAAAGATGTGATATATATATATATATATATATATATATATATATATATATATGTATGTATATATATACACAATGGAATATTATGCAGCCATAAAAAAAACCACGAAATCTTGCCATTTGCAACGACGTGGATGGAACTAGAGGGTATTATGCTAAGCTAAATAATTCAATCAGAGAAAGACATGTATCATATGATCTCACTGATATGAGGAATTCTTAATCTCAGGAAACAAACTGAGGGTTGCTGGAGTGGTGGGGGGTGGGAGGGATGGGGTGGCTGGGTGATGGACATTGGGGAAGGTATGTGCTATGGTGAACGCTGTGAATTGTGTAAGACTGATGAATCACAGACCTGTACCTCTGAAACAAATAATACATTATATGTTAAAAAAAAAAAAGAAAATAGTAGGAAGGGAAAAATGAAGGGGGGGAAATTGGAGGGGAGACGAACCATGAGAGACTATGGACTCTGAGAAACAAACTGAGGGGTTTAAAGGGGAGGGGGGTGGGGGGATGGCTTAGCCCGGTGATGGGTATTAAGGAGGGCACGTACTGAATGGGGCACTGGGTGTTATACGCAAACAATGGATCATGGAACACTACATCAAAAACTAAACATGTAATGTATGGTGACTAACATAACATAATAAAATAAAATTGAAAAAAAAGAATATCACTGCACTTAGACCATGCTAAGATAAGGTGACTTTTTGAGAAGGCTTACCTGATCAAGTAGTATAACAAACAAAGACATAACAGGTTACAGTTCTTCTTCCTGCAGCCTATCAATGACTTCCTTCATCGTCAAATCATTATTTTTTTTTTCTCTTGTTTTTTATGAGCACTTCAGCTAGTCAGGAGTCTTACCTAGTAAGGAAGTCCATATGTTGTTCTTTTCTAAGTAGTCTGAGCTCCTGGTAGTTCTGTCAGAGCAATGGTAATTTTCATTAAGCTTTAGCAAAGGGCTCATAATATCAAGAGCTCATGCTGGGTTCTGTTCATACTTCTCCTTCTCTAATTTCATAGTGGCAACATTTTCTGCCTTGGATATTCAAGGTGTATTAGAAGCTTGGGCTGCCAAACAGAATACCAAAGATTGGATGGCTTAAAGAATTTATTTTCTCATGGTTCTATAGGCTGAAAATCCAAGAGCAAGTTAACATCAGGGTTGGTTTCTGGTGTGACCTCTCTTCCTGGTTCGCAGATGGCCCCCTTCTCACTGTGTCCTCTACTGGGCTATTCTCTGTGCATGTGGAGAGAAGGTTATCTCTGGTGTCCTTTTCTCTTCTTATGGTGAGAAAAAGAACCTAGGTTTTTCCAGTGAACTCATAGTAGTGTTGCTGGGATAGTTTAAATATTTGAGGGAAATCATAATACTTGTAATTTGTTACACAATACTACTTCAAGGTGGTTCACAGTTTCAACATTAGCTGTACTACATTCCTTTCAATGACATAATTTCTTTGAGAAGTTAAGTCCTTGGTGGTTGCTGTGATTAAAAAGTGAGTACCCTGTGTAAATTAATGTGTAACAGGAAATGAGGGTGGTGGTGGTTTCCAGTCTGATTCCAAGGTTGGAAAATTGTGCAGTGATCAATAGGTAGACACATCTCATTAGTAATTAGTAATTGTAATTAGTAATTGTGGATAAGTATGAAATAGTGTGGGTTTTTCCCCCAATATCTCCATGTTCTTAAGTTAGAGGTATTTTATATCAGTGGTTGTTTAATTTTAGAGTACAAAAGAATTCGTTGGGGAGATTGTTAGAGTATAGATTCCCAGGTTCAATCCCAATGGATACAGATACAATATTTCTGGGATGGGACCCAGGAACCTGAGTTTTAACAAATGAGTGATTCTAATGCCAGTGGCATTGTACCACACTCTGAGAAACCATTTTTACATGGTGATCTTTCTAGAGCTTTAAATCTGTTTAACAGTGGCTTTGTATTTTTAGATGTACCTTCCTCTGATCCCTCATTTTTTTTTTCCTATTTCCCATATGGAGGGGCAGGGAGCATGGAACCTTGTTGACTCCAATGTGCTGCACGAAAAATCTCCATTGTGTTGTGCCTTCAAGCCATGGTAGTGAAAAACCACATTTGTCATTTCTATTTCCCAATATATGAAGTCAGTGCCCTAATATAGACCTGTAACCCCTGTCTGAGACAATGTGGCTAGCAGATCACAACGTGGTGTCACTGTTTGCTCAGAATATGAATCATTCCCTATAGAACACAATATGATCTTCCTTTCCAAGGTAAACAACTTGACTAAATTGGAAAGACATGCAGAGAGTGACGAGAGGAGCGCGTTGCTCAAGCTGCCTGTTCCACAGAGCCACCGAATCCATGGCTCTGGATTTTTCAGAGCGGCTTTTTATTTATTTATTTATTTTGACAGCCTTCTGCCTGTGTGGCACAATATTTATCTTGCAAGATTGCTCCTGTTTATGTCAAAACAAATAAATAGCAAGAAAGAATCCAGCACAGAAGAAAATGACAGGCACAGATCCCTCTCAGAGTACACATAGGAGGCTGCATTTCTGATTACATTTCTGGAGGCAGTCTTTGGAAGCTTCAGGAAATAGGTGATATTTATGCAGTTGTGTGTAGCTTTTCCTTTTGGTTCTGCGCTTTGCTCCTTCTGTAAACTGTCCAATTACAATTGTGTTTGCTGTTTTATTGTTTTTCTTTTCTTTGCAAAACCATGTCTAAAAGTGACATAATCCTATGATTCATTTACCCATTCTTGTATTATTCTGAGTGCATTCTATGTGCTGAGCACTGTGCTGTTTTCTTAGAAATAACAGTGAATAAAATAAACAAAGATGTTGCACAATGTGGAGTTCACTGAACATATATGATATACTGGGCCCTCTGTTCAATGCTTTAAAATGTATTTTCTCATGTAAGGCTCTCCGCAATCTAAAATGTAGGTTCTAAAATTACCTCTATTTTCCAACTGAGAAAACGAAGACTTAGCATGACTACAGGATGTGACCCTGATCAAATAGCAAAATGGAAGATCTAGATTGTAATCAAGGTGATTTCAATCTAAAGAATAAATTGATAACAAATGGATTCTAAGGAATAGATTATTAACAGAAACTAAGTTACCTTTTCCTGAATTATTTATTCTTTAACAGGTGACAAATCCTAAGCCAAGGGAATGGATGTGAGGTGGTTAATTTTAGACACTAGCATCCTGGAAGAATGGATCAGGGCAAAATATGATGGAGACTGATGGAAGAGTGGTGCATATCTAGAGCCTCTACAAGTACATCAACCCATTGTACTTGCTTGTATTTCAGTTCTACAAACCTTTAAAAGAAATATCACCCTTAGAAAATGTCTGGCTCCACCCTTCCTATGGGACTGATGTGTTGAGAAGTCATGTGTCCTGTTCTCACCATTCTTCAATTAAGGAAAACTGGAGAGGCAACAGTTAAACAGAGCGGGAGTTGAATTTGTGTTGGTAACCATCCAGGATCTCTGATATAGGCCTTGGAGGAAGGTCTAGATGGGAGATAATAAACACGTGTGAGTCCACTGGATGTAGTTGGTAAATAAAACCCTGGGGTGTGGTTGGCACTGTGTTGAGTACAAGGAATACAGACATCAGAAAGTCAAGGGATGTTTGTAGATTTGCCCTATTCCATTCTGTGATAGGTTGTCCAATTTTTTAAAAATTTTATTTATTTGATAGAGAGAGAGAGAAAGAGAGAGAGAGAGAGAGCAGGAGCAGGGGGAGGGGCAGAGGGAGAAGCAGACTTCCCTCTGAGCAGGGAGCCTGATGCAGGGCTCGATCCCTGGACCCTGGGATCACTACCTGAGCCAAAGGCAGACGCTTAACCAACTGAGCTACTCAGGTACCTCAGGATGTCAAATGTTTAAGAGCATTCTCTTAAAATGCTTTGTAAATTACACAGTACTATACCAGTGTTAATTTTCATTTGCAATGGTAAATGACAAAAAGACATTTTTGCATTACATGATTCCAAAAGAGAGTTTAATGGAGGGACTTTGGGAAGATAAAGTAGGTGATGTAGGAGAGGCTTTGCCCAGTTGATGAATGTTTAACACATGGAGAGAGCAGGATAGGCAGAGTCCTCAGAGAGGGAGTGCTCCTGAGATCTGGGACCTTGAGTGGCCATGCTCTTTGCTCCTTACTCTTCATAATGCTCCCAAAAGGCTAAAGCTGTTGTAAGTCTCACCGATAGTATAATTTACTCTTTTATTCATATGTTTGTTGAGCAAATATTTATTGATCACTGATGACATACCAATTAGTCTGATAAGCACTTGTGACAAACTAGACATAACCCCTTCTCTCAGGGGGTGAAGAAATCTAGTGAAGAGATGTCCTACTTTGGACTTTGGATGGGGCATAAGGAGATGCCCTCCTGAGCAAGGAGGAAGTGGGTATTTAGGATGAACAGAAGTGGGTCATGCAGAAGTGTGATGGCAACAGTGGGAAAGAGGAAATGGGAATAGAGAGCTGGCAGGAATAGGAAATTTAAGCACCCTTGATGGGGGAGGGGTGGATCCAGAGACTTCTGTGAACTGTCAGAAGGCAGTTTTCAGAATGAGGAAGCAAGAGAACCCAAAACTACAAGGGGGCAGTGGCCGAAGGTGAAAGGTAAGGGCCCGTGTAATACAAGGTTCTGCAGAAAATTGAATTTTGCATTCGTTTTCTATTGCCATGGAATAAATCAGCCCTGATTTAATAGCTTAAAACAGGACCTGTTTACTATCTCACAGTATCTGTGTGTCAGAAATCTGGGCACAGCAAGTCTCCACTGGATCCTCTGCCCCAGGTCTCCCAAGAACAATCTCAAAGTGTCCACTGGCTGTGCACTTATGGGAGGTTCTGGGGAAAAATCTGCCTCCAAGCTCGTTCTGGTTGATGGCAAAATTCAGTTCCTTGCTGTGAATGGACTGAGGTCCCATTTTCCTTGCTGGCTGTCCAGCTGACAAAGCCCTCAGCTCCTAGAGGAGGCCTCTCTTGTTCCTCCATGTAGACCCATATCTCAGATGCACACTTAAAATCTCTCCGACTTTCTCTTTTGCTACATCTCTTTCTGCTTCCAGCTGGAGAAAGTTCTAGGCTTCTAAGGGCTCCTGTGATCAGACTGGGTTATCTTGGATAATCCAGGATGATCTTCCTATTTTAAAATCCATAATCCTAATCACATCAGCAAAATCCTTTTTGTCATGCAATGCAGTTGCAGATTCTAAGGATTGGGTTATAGAAATATTTGAAAGCCATTATTCTGCCTTTTTCAGATTTCATTCAAAGTTAAGAAGATCAGTGAAAGCACTTAGTAGAAGATTTTTTTTTTTCTTTACTGTGAATTAAATGAAACTTGAAAAATTGCTGAAATAGGCTTGTACCCTTCCGTGCTATGACTCTGGGAGTCAGTGTTTAGGAAAAAAGTCTAAAGTACTGGGGAGGGGAGGTGTCTCATTATCTTTCTGGCCATTGTGGGCCCTCTCCTGACCTGGGAAATGATGAGCATGGTCAGACATCATCATCATGAAGTCCACTTATCTAGAGAAGGGCTAAGGAGGCAGATGGTAAGTAGTAAAGAGTCCACCTCGCCTGTTCCCAGTGCTCTGTCTAGTTGGTGATTTTCCTGATACCCTTTGAAAGCAATTTGAAAATTACATACCTCCTCTCATATTTGTAAATTGACCTCTACAATTTTTCATTATTAAATGTTGAGGAACTATATGTTTCTATTATAAAATAAGCATTAATCTTTTCAAATAAAATTGTTATATATTTCTTAAAATATAGTCAATGGAACCTAATCATAATTACTATAAACCCACAGTGATATATGAAAAATAGATGAACAAGCTTTATTTTAACATTTAATTTCATATCTAAACTATTTTCAGTTCATATTTCCATTACCATCTCCACTGAAATTTTACCCTCAATGTATTTTTATGCTGTAAAGTTTACTTAAGCCATTAAATATGTATATCTAATATCTAATATTTTAGAAGGTACTTTTAAGAAATTCCTCTGACCATAGGTTCTAAATATTAGAAATGTATTCTGTCTTAGGTATTGTTACAATTATTGTTAATAAACACCATACATATAGTAAATGTCATAAATAAGTTTTAAACATTAAATAGTAAAAACAAAAAACAAAAAACAAAAAACAAAAACCTGTTGGACATGCAGCTATTAATAAACAAATGAGTATTCAAAATAATTTATTTTCTATATTCATTAATACATATGCTTGATTACTGAAATGACATAAAACTCCATATCATTTTTAAAAATCTATTTTATATTTTATTGATAAAATCACTGAGTAATCTTATGCCATTCATAAGTTCAAGGAAGGAAAAGATAATGCCCATTGAAAGCAAAAATAATTTATTACTTTATATCAAAAGACTTTCCTAAGATTTACAAATAACTATTTTATCTGTGAAGTTTTTACCTAGAGACACCTTGTTTAACTTAACATACTATAATGAATTGGAAAACAAAATTTTAGTATTCATATCTTTACATCTTTGCTAACACATTTTTTTCTATTTTATAAAATGCACTTATTTTGTAAGTGCTTTTGAGGTAGACACAGAGATCCAGAACCACATAGGGAGGGCTTGTCTAGTGGTGGGTAGTGTGGTCATCCCATCATTTTGGAGTGATGCTCAACAACTTTGATGAACACGTTTTGCTGCAGAATTCCCACTTGGGTTGACCTAGGCAATGTTGGGCCTGCATCACTGTTCAGCTACTTTGTAAGCTCAATCCTGTTCCCTCAACCTCTTCTCTACAGGTGTTGATTCCAGTGAAAACTTCTTTTATCCTAGCCTTCATCTGCTTCTGGACAAACCCACCTGTGACGACTTCAAATATAATTTTGTCAAAACGTTGGGTTTCAAATTTAGCTCTATTTATGGAAAATATCTATATTATTTTTTAAATAATTTTGAAAGATTTTATTTTTAAGGAATCTCTACACTCAACTTGGGGCTTGAACTTGCAACCCCGAGATCAAGAGACCCATGTTCTACTGACTGAGCCAGCCAGGCTCCCCAGAAGATGTCTATCTTTAACCAAAATGGTTAGCCAAATCAGTTTGAAAAAAATTACTTGCATTCTGTCCAAAAAAGTCTTCCTTCACTTTATATTTCAAGAAAGCACATTAAAACATTTGTTAAGAAGTGTTACATCTATTTATTTTATTTTATTTTTTAATTTAATTTATTTATTAGACAGAGAGAGAGAACCAGAGAGCACAAGTGGGGGAAACAGTAGAGGGAACTGGAGAAACAGGCTCCCTGCTGAGCAGGGAGCCCAGTGCAATGTGGGACTCGATCCCAGGGTCCTGGGATCAGGACCTGAGCCTAAGGCAGTCGCTTAACCAACTGAGCTACCCAGGCTTCCCAAGAAGTGTTATTTTTTAAGAGCACAGAAATAAAATACAAAACAAATCTGATCTGAAATATTAAAAATAATTAAAATAAAATGCTGAAGGTATAATAAAATTTATGTATCTATTTTTATAAATAGAAATAAGATAAATTAGCATGCTATTTACCATTAGTTAAATAATAATGCAATAAAATGTATAATCAAAGGAGATTATTTAAGAAATAACAAGTAGGAAAAAAGGGTATGTTTTTGGTTACTCTGCATATTCATGTATTGAACTCTTGTGTTTAGCTTCTGAGAATGATTAAATGTATATTAAAAATAAAAATAAGAATAAAGAACATGATAAATATAAATTTAATGGAAGTTATATGATGCCAAACATTAATTGATCTGAACGTTTGCATATAATTTTACTTTTTGTTAGGAGGTAAATACATATTAAACATTTTATAGGAGAAAATAAAGATTAGCTGTATTTGGAATAAATATTTTATAATACAACTGATAAAAAACGTTTTATCTATTTTAGCAATGCACAACAATTTCAACAAATGAAAGAAATGATGATAATGTCTTATCTATTGATTTATATAGAATATTTCAAAATATTTTGCAGTCCTTCAAAGCATTCTGTTTATATTTAAAAGACTTAGCATTATAAACTTCTGTTACTCTGGCTGTTTGAAGTAGCTTTTCATTATAGCTAATGACAAGTTCTAATCATGAAGACTGAAATACTTGAAAAGAATTGCTTATGTTTAGGGTAGATCCATGTCTTGTAGATCGTAAATTTTATAAAACTTTATGGGTGACTTTTGAAGGAAAAATGATAACAAATATCGCTGTAATTGATTTGATTTTGTAAATACAAAAGTATTTAGAATGAGAAAAGAAGTCATAACAGATTACAAATTTTAAAAGCTGACATATAGCACGAAAATCACAAAACAGATATGTGTCATGGTATTTTCCTTAATTAACTAAATGCCTGTCATACCCCTATAATTATTTTTTCTAAATTGTTGTCTATAAACTCCTTGATGACTTCTTCATATAATATTAATTTCTAGTATTCTCTCTCTAAAGGAAATAGAAAGATAATTCAGTCTTTACTGTCATTGGTCAAAATTTAATTTTTTCTCAGAATAATTGCGATGCGTAAGACATATGAGTTTACTTACAGACACATGTGCTTATTGAGTACTGTTTTAAGGTTGGGATTAATAAATACAGGCTTCCTGATAAACTTTATTTCTCTGATTCTCATCAAAGAAGATTAAAAAAAAACTTGTAGTTTTGATAATTATTTATGCTGCATTTTCTTGAAAGGAGAGAATTTGCATATTGGCCATTCGTGGATAAGAATTGACTCCTTGGTTTTTCATCTTTCAAGACTGATCATTGGAAAAGTTTTCCTTAGAACAACTCTGGCTCTGTTGGTCTAAGGAAAATCATTACTCCTCCTTTCCCACCCGCGTATTTCCAGGTCCTTTAGGGCAAGTTCACATCATGATCCTACATGTGGACCTGGATGACAGACAGGTCCGTACAGAGGATGGGCAAAGATTTCCTAGAAGCCATTCCACCACCAGATGGCTGGCAAAAATGTGACTGTATACTGATGTGACTGCAAACCACATAAATACTTCCCCCTAATGCTGAACTAAACCCATCCCCAGCTCAGCTGTCCTTGGATAGATCCTAAAAATGCTCACAGCCCATCTAAAGCTACTCCATGTAGGGAGAAGCATAACTGAAGGTGAGTTTGTATAGACATGAAAAATGATTTTACCAGATTAATTTAATAATTTTTACAGAAACACATGACTATGAACACGCTGCCCATGCCCCTTCCAGGGCCTTGGAAGGCTCCCTTGCCAGCGAGGATCTTTGAAGCTTAAGCTTCAGTAGCTTTAAGGTAAATCCACATCTGTTTATGTTTAAATAAATGAAAATATTTATTTTAAAGCTCAATATTTCCCATCGATTTGTGCTTTGTTCTCAAGGGGTTTCTCTCAAGAGAGATGCGTTATTTCACAGTAGTGGTTTTGGTGGGTTTTGTTCTGTTTTTGTTTCTGGTAAGAAGGGAGATGGGAGAATTCAAGCTGTGAAATAAAAATTGCCATTACTCCCACAATTTTACTTTACTATCCATTTGTCTCAGTTCAGAATATTCTGAGTCCAAAATGCCCATGTGACAAGAAGTTTTGCCTCTAACAGTAATGCTGTAAGTCAGGAAAAGGCTGGAAGAATTTTATAATGTCTCGATTAATCATTAAATCTTTCACTTTGTCCCCTCTGGGGAAAGGTGATGCTGTTTTTCTGTTTCCCTTTTTTTTCTCTCTCTCCCCTTCCTTCCTTCCTCCCTTCCTCCTTCCCTTCCTTCCCTCCCTCCCCTCTTTCCTTTTCTCCCTCCTTCCTTCCTTCACTGGAAGGACTAAGTGTGAACTCTGAGGCTTTCTCAAGGGGACCTTTAGGAAAGTCCATGAGAATTTGGAAAGCAATTTTCTGAAAACTTCCAGAGCACTTGTAGACTTTGAAGGGTCTTTGCCTACCGCGTTTTGAATCATTTTGCTGTGGACCAGGGATTGGGCAAGCTTTTTCTGTAAAGGGACTAGACTGCCATTGTAATGCGAAAGCAGCCATAGATGATATGTAAATGAACAGGCATGGCTGTATTCACAAGAGTTTCTTTACCAAGGAAAGCAATAGTCTGGATTTGGCCCCTGATCCCTGGTGTGCTGACTGCCCACAGCCATGGGCTGCTAGCAGGTCTGATGACAGGTGGAATCACAGACCAACATTTCCAGAGAAACCACTAAGTTCCTCAGAATTTGAAAGCACTAACTTTGGTTACATGGACAGCCTAGAGCCCATTGGTCAGTGATTCCTAAAATAAACATCCCCAATAAGTAACTCTGCAATGTCTTGTCAGAGAGAAGAACGTATATGATATTAGATAGAAAACACATTATATGCTAATTCTTTTCCAGAATCTAGGTTTAACAGGCTTCAATTTGAAGAAATGTATTTAAACAGAACTTGGCAAAGTTTGCAAAAGTTGTACAAAGTTCCAAGTCAGAGGAAAAGTACTACAAATCAGCAGTGCTCACTCAATACCTTTTGTAGATGTCACACAGACACGATTAATATCCATTTCAACTTGCACATGGTTTCATCACTGCCACCCAGGACACCTATTTCACATCAAATGGCAGGCAAAGGTCACTTAAAAGGGAGTCCTGGAGAATCCACCAACTAGGGCTCTGTTTATTGTAACAAAAATGCACCAACTATAACAGGATCACATCTCCATAAAAATCCTGCAGTCTAAGGGACGCTGAAATGGGATAATTGCAAGCACAGAAGAAGAGAGATTCTGATAAAAATAACAGAACCATGACAATAATGACTGTGACCCAAGAAGATCTTTAAACTTGGAAATTGTGCCAGATGTCCCAACATGACTGTGCGTGGGGAAAGCCATCTGTATTCATGGATCAGGCTGGCAGACCACTTGAACTTCAACTTCCAACTTCACACCAAGGAAGCTGGGTTACAAATAACCACAGACTCTTGGGGAATGGGCAGAAATGGTCTATACGCTTGGCATGGGAAGGATTATCAATTCAACTTTAACTTTCTTCTTAGCCACACTGGCAAATCAAAATCTATTGTTAAATTTTTTCCCATTATGTTTTGGGGTTTCTAATGCCTAAAAGAAGTGATTTATTCTCTCTGAGATACCTGTCTACACTAGTGTTTTGATAATATTTCATGATCTGAAATCAGATTTCCATTGGAGTGGGTTAATAAGCAAGGGAAGAAAAGGAGTGGCTATATACTATTCTTTCTTTTCTGTTACACAATTGTTATTTGTATGATTAGAATTATTTTAAAAGCAAACATAAGGGTTAATAGATCCTCTTAACCACATTAAAGAATGTACCCAACTACACCTGGTTTTTAAAATATAAACCTTTTGGTTCCATTGAAGTTTTGTTTTCTAAATCTAAACTGTTAATAGTCACTGCTGAACCAAATCCCGAGGCTCTGTTCAGATCTAGGAAATAGCTAAAATTTATTGAGCACTTACTATGTCCCTGGCACCATTCTAAGCACATTACTGGTAATAACTTATTTAATGCTCCATCGCCTTTATAAATGGCTGCCATGACTGTGCTCAGTTCACCAATGAGGCTCAGGAAGTTATGCATCTTGCCAAAGGTCACGCGGCTGGCCATGAAGAGTCGGGCTTGGAATCCAGGCAAGTTAGGTCCAAAGTGTGCAGTCTTAGCCATTATGTTTCCATTCACTCTGGGTATTTTGCTTGAGAATTGATAACCTTCTAGACTCAGCATCTCTGGTCAACATTTGCTAAAGCCCTTGCCTGGACTACACGATCCATCCATTTATTTAGAAATTAATTAGAAAACAAATGTTACTTGCCTCCTTCCTGTTATCATCAAAATACAACTTCCTAGATCTTTCTAGTAAAAAGGTAGCCAAAAAGAAATCTGAAGGACAGAGAGAAGGAGAAATGGATGGGAGGAGGGGTGGTGGAAAGAGAGAGAGAGAGAGAGCGTGAGAGAGAGAGCCCTCAAAATAAATTTCTGTATGTGCTAGCATAAAACCTCCCAGGAGTTGTCTTTTCCCAATTAAAAGCGACTTCCACAGCTGCCATGCCACCTCTGTTAACCCCAGCTTGATTGTCCTTTGAGACCCAGTCTTTTGTTACCCTTAATCTCCATCAAATAGTCCCTCAGCTCCCCTAACAGGTACAGGACAAACTTCGGGGCTGCTTCCTAAGACAGCTGCTTGCTGTTAAAAGGCTTGAAGTTACTTAAGGCAAGTTTACTCCATCATAAGTTTTACCAATGCATTTAACTTAACAAGGTTTTAAAGCAGTCACAGAGTTATTCACAACAGTTGTAGAGAAAGATCATCTCTGGAACAAAGAAAGGCTCTTCCTCCCACACTCCTAAGGAGAATGCATTAATGCTCTCATCAGCTGCCTTGTGCAAGGGATTTTTCATCTTCATCCTCCTACAGTTAGCTGGAGAATGTCCACAAAAGCTTGTGTAACTTGCTAACCTTTTCTATCTCCTTCGCTGGACTATATGCTGAAGTGTGGAATATGGAAGGTCCCAGGGTTTGGCACCAACAAACCCAGACTGCAGCAGTGATTCTCGATTCTCCATGCCTCACGAGATGGATGACTTAGAATCAGAAAAAAAGAAGACAATAGTGAGTGTAGATATCTTTGCATGTTTTACAGCTAAATATTGTATTCGTTTCCTATGGCTGCCACAACAAATTGCCACAAATTTGGTGGCTTAAAACAATAAAAATGTATTCACTCTGAGTTCTGGATGTGAGAAGCTGGAAGTTGGAGTGTGGATGGGACCCTGTTCCCTCCCAGGGCTGGCAGGGAGAATCCTTCCTGCCTCTCCCCAGCCCCTGGCACCTGCGCACAAACAATCCTTGGAAGTGCTTGGCTTCTGGCTTCATCACTATAATCTCTGCCTCATCTTCATGTGATCTTCTTCGCTCTTGTTTCGCCTTTTCTGTCATTTCTAAGGACCCTGCCATTGCATTTAGGGTCTACTCAAATCCAGGATTACACCTCCAGATCCTTACCTTCATATATTTGAAAAGACCATTAATCTAAATGAGGCCACTTTCTGAGGTTCTGGGTTTGGACTTGAACTTCTTTTTGAGACACAATTCAGTTTACTATACATGTGTTCTTGTTTATAGATTACATTTTTTCCTGAATGATACTATTTCTAATAGTTATGGAGTTAAAAACGTCCTTTTTTTGTGAAATGACAGTGTTTGTGTTTACATATATTTGTGTATCATGATTACTTTTTTTGGCAAAATAAAAAGTTGGCAATCGAATTCCTTTTCCATGTTTTCTTAAAAATGGTTCAGGCAATCAATCACAGTTTGGGAACCACATGATTAGAAAACTGACCCCAACTTCCTGAAATGATTTCCTTTCTGTAAATGAGGTAGTCTCAGATTTTTATATTTTTGATTTTCAAATAACTTTCACTTTGATAGATGATACATGAGTACCTCTAAACTCCTTTTCAAAAACCCAAATCAGACTTTCTCATACCAACAAAACAACCAGTTATTTCAAGCTATTCCACAGAGACACTGCCTGCCATTCAGGTGTCAGATGTGACACTTCTGTCATGTTTTTATACAGTTGCGTTTGTGAAATTATGTGAACATTTTATTGTGTTTTGATTTAACAATTTTGTTTTTGAAATAAGAAAGTGATAACATGAAAATAAGAATTGGTCTCAAACAGAATATAACTGAGACACAGGTAAAAATACTAGGTGGGCTGAAATGGTGACTCCTTCACCTCAAGGGGACACATCCCAGACTTAAGGTGAGGAGATACGAGTTAAATATGAGGAAAAAGGACAGAGTTAGAGACTATCTATAAGTGGTGGAAAAAATAGCATCAGTGGTTATATCTTCAAAGTGAGTCATGATGGGAGGTTCATCATTGGAGTAAATTTATTTTCTTCCCTGTAACTTACATTTCCATTATCTGACATGTCTTTGGACTATATTATAGCATGGAAATAGGGGACTTTCTGTAGTTGTAGTCATAATTGTAGGAATAGGATTAGTAGCAATAGCAGTTCTAGTATTTGTAGACATAGTTAAAAGCAACATGATAGCAGCAAAAGTAAAGTAATTTTATTGTATTATATTAAAAGTGATGATGCGTATGTCGTTCTATACCTATTAAGCTCTAGATAAATGTTAATTATTTTATGCATCGTGGTAGAGTCTTAATTTTTCAATAAAATCTCTGTCATGCATTGGTTAAATGGGATGTCTTATTGACCTGCTTGGTCACTTGGCTCTAATTCATAGTTTTCCTTTACTCATCTAGAAGTTAAGCCCTTTAGTCCAAGGTCAGGCCCTACGAAGAGGTGAATGAAAGTCAAATATAACCCACAGATAGTTAAGGGTTGTTTTGCTTTTGAATCTAATATTTTGTGCCCTGACATATAGTCATTTTTCCCACCATTCCTACTTCTTCCCTGTTCCCCGCTGGGAGTGTTTGTCATGTGACCCTTGAAGCCATTTGTGCTTGAAACTCTAGACAAGTGGTGAGGAAATGGTGAGCACCACAGGAAAGAACTGGAGTGAGCTTTATTTCCTTGATTAACAAGAGTTGAGGACTGTCTAGAGATCTCCCCTGGCTTCTCCTTGCTCAGGACTCCACTGCAATGAGGTAGACAGTGGAGAACTCAAGGGGGTTACTTTGCTAAATCTGGAGCACCTGGCTCCTGCCTACAGAAGTCCCTTACATACCACCACGCATACTCTTCTCTTCCTGGAGCCTTTTTCTATCTACTATTGCTTTTGTTTGTTTGTTTGTTTTTAAGATTTTATTTATTTCAGAGAGAGAGAAAGAGAAAGAGTACAAGTGGGGGGAGGAACAGAGAGAGAAGGAGAGGGAGAATCCCAAGCAGACTCCCTGCTGAGCACGGAGCCTGATGCAGGGCTCAATCTCACAACCCCAAAATCATGACCTGAGCCAATCAAGAATCTGGTGCTTAACCAACTGAGCCACCCAGGCACCCCCTGTTCAAATGTTTAATTAAAGGAGATGATAAGAGACGTTTTTGAAGAAAAATTATAGATCCATCACTGAGCATACATCTAGTACAACATCTGGTTCTAAGTCAAGGTTTTCTTTCAATCATAATTATATGTGAATATTCTAAAAGACCACTATTAAGCCCAGTGTCAGCTAGCCAAGCCATTGCACTATATTTATTCTTCCTGCTGAATGGCATTATTCCCTGCAGTAGAAGAGAATTGATTTGCTCTTTGTCCTGTTTTTGCTTGTTGTTAAAAGATGCTTTCTTTCAAACCTGAACTGATCTACATAGTCCTGACATATATCAACTGGAGTTCCTTTTATATAAATGTGACAAATGAAGGATTTGTCTCATTTTGGCCATTTAAGTTATTATTGTTTCTCGTGTGAGGTGATGGGGATGTGACATTATATCTAGGCAAGAGTAGTGGGCTGAATAATAAATTTTATTGAGTAAGTCCCCAAACCAACTAATAATTCTATGATAATTACATTGATATACCATCTAAGACAATGATTTGCTTTATTTCTTTTTCATTTCCTTATTTCATTTTTACAGAGAATAAACAACCGTGCACATATTTTAGTGAATTAAAGAACATAATCAAGACATTGGAGATAAATCATGATTTAAAATCATCTTACAAGAATTATTTGTAAGAGATTTATTTATTTATTTATTTATTTATTTATTTATTTATTAGCTACACTAGAACTGAAAACCTATGGATGTCTCCAGGAAGTGAGAAGTTCAAATGAATTGTTTGAGAAATGATGCTTACCTTGGCTTGTTCAATTTGTTCCCCAATTAATAGAGATTGACTTATGTCAAATATAATTTTCTTTATTTTATTTTTTTTAAAGATTTTATTTTATTTATTTGACAGAGAGAGACACAGAGAGAGGAAACCCAAGCAGGGGGAGTGGGAGAGGGAGAAACAGGCTTCCCGCAGAGCAGGGAGCCTGATGCGGGACTCGATCCCAGGACCCTGGGATCGTGACCTGAGCCGAAGGCAGACGCTTAACGACTGAGCCACCCAGGCGCCCAAATATAATTTTCAAAAAGCTAGAAAGCATGGATCCTGTCTATATAGAATGACCCACATAAAATGATTCTGACGAACTTCATTTAGAATGAACACATGTCAAAAATTTAACTCGTTAATGAGAGAACCAAAAGAATGGAAAATTTGGAGAGCATTCGAGGAGTAGGGATCTATATAGTTGGTCACAAAAGGCATGTGGAACTAGTTGGCCCAATTGATTAAGTCTTAGAGGGCATGATGTTTGGCATTACTTCTCTACAGGACTGACATTTCCTGTTTCTCTACAAGATGAAACTGCAAGTTAACATGTAACCTCGTGGAGTCTAGATCCTAATCTAAAGGTAATATCCATTAGAGAATTAAATATTCCTTGGAAGTGCCTACTGATCAATGATGCAATATGACATTAAAGAATATGCCTATTTCCAAATTTGGCATAATTTTTTAATAGTCCCTCTGGTGACCATAAATAATTTTGAAAGATTATTTTTGATTACAAAAAAAATGCTCATCTCATTCTGTTTTTGATCAATTAATTTCCCGAGGAGCAAGAGGTGTTAATTAACCATAGAAGCCTCCTTGTCAATCACTTAATTCAGAGGCTCACAGGGTTGAACAAGAACTAAGGCCAGAGAATTAACTTCTGACTGGAAAATTCATAAGGATTCTCAGATTCCATTTTCAATAACATCTATTGTTCTTGAGGTTTTTTTTTCTTTTAATTTTTCCCACTGGTCGTCATATACCCCAGGGAGGAAAGCAAATGCAAACGTGTAACATTCCCATCCAGAATTTGTACCTGTAGTTCCTATACATTTGGAAGAATTGCTCCCTGCTTAAAATCTGCCAAATCTGATCAGGTTCTGCCTGTTTATACATAAGACTCTATAAGACACAGAGCAGGTCTTGTCCCAGATTCTTGGGAGAACTTTGTGGGCATCAGTTCTACATATGAAGGACAATTCTTGTGACTTAATGATGGGTTTGTTGTATCTCATTACAATGAGATTTATCCCCAACTATGTTACTGCAAGTATAGGCTTGATTATAGAATCGATTTGTCCAATTACATCCTGGTTAGAAAGGAGGTCAAATTCTGGCAAATAACTACATTTCCAAGAAAAGTAATGAGACTCAGGAATAGTTTTTGGGTGTATGTGTGTTTGTTTGTTTTTAAGTTTAGGGGCCATGATGGACAAGATACCATTTACAAGTTCAGGACTGCAGATATACTCAAAAGAAGAGAAAGAGTTTCTTTTACCAATAGGGAAAGAGAACACAAAACTAGTACCAAAATATTCTAAAGCAATAACTACAATTAGATTTCCCTTATCCATTCATTTTATACTGTGTGAATTAAGCTTTGATCTTTTGGATTTGGGGTCAGCAGTTAGCTTCCATGAAGTCTGATTTGAATAACAGAGGCTTCTGGAAATCCTGAGTCAATTTAGAGTTAACTCAGACAATCGCAGAGTTACCTAAGTGATGCCAGCTCAAGCTTCAAAACCTGTTTCCACGAGTTGATTTCTTGAAATACCAATAGTTAAAAGCACCTGATAGAGTCCTTTTTACTGAGGCACTAGGACTGTCCTTCTTTGTTAAAAGCCCAATATCCAGCTTATAGCTTATAACAAAACTTACAAGCATCTGCTGATGAAAGGCCCAATAGCCATGGTTAATTTATTATAGTAACCAATAATAGGAGAACAGAAGAGAGTGAAATTCTCCATTGGGTTGTAAGAATCTGATTTATGTCTCTTTTGAAGATAAAAACATGCCAAGGATGGCAAGGGGGTTGACAAATCTATGAAATTTATAATCTCTGAAATATTTACAATTTTTGCATTTAACCTCCATAATTCTCCTTTGATTTGAGAAACTTTTCCCATGCAGCTCTTATGATAATTGTTGGAGTAATAAAGAAATATGGATACATCAACCAAACCAAGTTACTTTTAGCATCTCTCTTTATATAGAGTGAAAGAAGAAATCTGTGGCTAACCCACTACAATCTAGTTCTACATGTAAAATATATTTAATATAGACATAGTTTTAAATATAGACTAATTTTGACAAGGCAAAATCAAAAAAATATTTGGTATTTTGACTAAGATAGGATCACAGGTCCTGAGAATATTAGGTTGATTTCTGGCTCATCAAAGTGACAGTGCAATATTTTAAATAAACATAGAACATAAAACAATTAGAAGGAAACTTAACTCATTCAAGAGTTAAGTTGAACTTTGTTCTTCCTTTTTTTTCCTTTGGATTATATACATGAGTTTGCTCTTGTATTGCACAGAAAGTGATTCTAGTGAGATAGAGAATCTGCTATTTGAGTAGATTACACAGAATGTAAAGACTAATATTTACTATGTCTTAGAGATGATTACTAAATGCTAGAAGATCATTTGTCATTTTAACATAGAGGAAAAAAATCCTAGTTTGCATTAATATAATATTTCGCAGTAAAAGATTAACAAACTACAAATAAACCCATCGAAATGAGTCAATGCTGAACAATTTTGACATATTTCATTCCTTTTTTCATAATCATCTGCAATTATTAGAAACCCAAACAAATAATATTCACTGCACTCAAACCTTCTGCAACTTGCTGTAAATGCTCATTTTGTACTTAACGCTAATTTTGTATTGAAACAATCTGATACTTTAAGACAAAACTACTTTCTTAATCCTTCAAAAACAAAAATACATCCACATTTTGTATACACAGTTGTAACAGTGGCAGCATCTCAGTGTTCTATTTTACTGAAACGCTATCCAGGTGTCCAATGATTATACATTAACTAACTCAGTTTAACATTGGATTAAGGGTTTAAGTTAACTAAGGATCTTGGGGATGATGTTTAATCAGATAGGCATTAAAATATAAGTACAGTTAATGTAAAAATATTTGCCAAGGTTATAATTTGATATTTTCTTAATTTTAAATATTTAATGGAAATACTATTAACTTCTATGAGCAATAAATAAATATGAGAACTCAGAGACATTCATATTTGCAGTCTTTTGATGGGAAAACAAACCCAGTCTTATAAAGTTATAAAAAATCTATAAAACAACAAAATGCACTTTCGTATTATGTACACGCTGATAAAGGATAACACTTATAGCTGTTTTTAAACCACTATTACAAACCAATCCAAGGTTTCATCTTGATTAGGTGTACTTAAACTCTTATCAAAAATGCTCTGGCTTTTATTTTCTGTAAGAAGGATTTTCTTTTTTTCTTAAAAGTCTGGCACACTTAAGGTATTTTAACTTCAGCTTCCTTATTTTCTTGGAATTCTGGGAGTATTTAGATTCATGCAAGCACTTATCCAGAGTAGACCTCCTTTATTTTGAGAGAATTTAAAATTTAATTTGCCAATGCTCTTCAGAGATTAGGAGACAGCTTACATTTACACAAGGAGAGGAACGGAATCTTCTCCATTACAGATACGCAGACACAGGAAAAACCTGCAGCATCCATCGCTCAGCATCTGCAGGAGGTTAGATGTAATCTAGAAACCAAAACCCACCACTCCAAATCTCAAAGGACAGTTCTATTTTCCAGTGGGTATGTTATATTTTACATTTTTTTTTAAGAGAGAGCGAGATAACGTGTGTGCATGGGAGAGGGGGGAGGCAGAGGGAGAGAGAAAATCTTAAGCAGATTCCACACCCAGCATGGAACCCAGTGTAGGGCTTGATCTCATGACCCTGAGATCATGACCTGACCCGAAATCAAGAGTGGGTCGCTTAACTGACTGAGCCACCCAGGCACCCCTCCAATGGGTATGCAATATTTTAGAATGTATTTGCTTTCAGTTCACAGATAGACAAGCAGATAAGTAAAAATGACTAACAAAGTCAGTTAGGTGTGGACAGTCCAACAAACTTGACCAGGAACCAGAAACATACAGAGAATTAGGAGGGGGATGGGAAGGCAACAATAAGAAACAGAAGTAGCAAAGGTAAAGCCCAAGCAACACCTGGGATTCACTTCTGTGAGGGAGACAGTATCTCCCCAGGTTTGAAGAGCTGATGAGGTGCACTTCTTAGAAAATGTAATTGGCACTTCTGTTCATTTGGACATGTCAGTGGAATATCTGTCAAAACTTTCAATGTATAATTTTCAAAAAATTGAAAACATGAGTTTCATATAAAATTGAGTAAATATATGCCAAAATGTATTTGACTTATTATTGAGTGAACCAACAGAATAGAAAAATTGAAAAAAAACCTTTGAGAATCAGGGTATATGTAAGTCTATCAGGAAAAGTGTATGGAAGGTATTTGCTAAGTTAAAGGCAAAACTGGTTAATGCCCTACAGGGCAATAAAACTATATAATTTAGGATTCTGCGCTCTATCCAACCAAATTATTTGCATCTCTGTAGATAAAAATCAACAAGTTAGCATGCAACTTCACAGACTCCAGGCCTTAATCAATAGTAAATAACAAACAGAAAAGCAAATCCATTAGAGACATAAATAATCTTGGGTATGCAGTTAAAACCTATTCCAGTATGATATTAAGAGTCATGCAACCATCCTTTTGCCTATTTCCAAGTTTTGGATAATTTTTCTTAATGCTGAACTACTAGGAAATAAGCTACAGCCGAATGTTTCTAGGGCAGACTGGTATCTTTCGATTGTTGAGAATTGGAATTTGGGGTCGCTATGGATTTAATATTTTGCTCATTCTCCATAGTTCATATTAAGAAAGTGGACATTATTGTTGTACACCATACAAAATTGGATGAAGACCTGGGAGTGGGAATAATTTCATCCTCAACAATATCTTATCTTTTTAAAGCAAGAACTCTAGAGAGCAACTGGAAGGCGGCCAGGGCAAATATCCCTGGCTTCCGTTTCCCTTTTGCCATTGTAGCTGTTTCTAATTACCCCCCTCTGGAAATTTTGTATCAACTTCAATTCCATGCTAAAATGCTTATTACTTCTTTGTAATAAAACTGGCTCAAGTGCATTTAGCTGCAGAAAATAAAGCTACTGCCATAAACACAGATACTTTTAATCCACATGGTAACGGGATGATATTTTCTTCAAAAACAACTTGGAGGGGTCTTGTTAGAAACTTCGTTAATCCCACATTCACTCATGCACCAGCATGCATGCACATCCACCCACACAAACCACCTAAAATTAAAAAAAAAAAAATATGATGGCTCTTTTTATTTTGTTTTGTGTGTATCTTTCCACCTCCAGATTTTCTAGGGAACATCTGTCATTTGTTTAATTGGATGCAATATTAGCCAACTGCTAGACGTTTACTCCCTGTTTCATTTTCATCTCCTTCAATTCCTGACCTGATTTGACACCTAATAGAGAAATGTCAAAAATTCCCCAGTAAAGTCCCTAAAACACCTGCAGACCATTTGAGCTTGATTGCACAGCAGCTGATGCTGATTGCAATGGGAGCAATGGTGGTTTTTCTCAGACTTTTGAACTAACTCATAGAAATTAGAGCAGAGGATGCCAATTGGGGCACTCTTCAATTGTCTCATGTTGTTCCCACAAATACATTTACAGGTTACACAATTCAAAAGATAAAACGTTAGTATTTGTGGAACTGGATGCATATCCAATACAAAAGTTTTCCAAACAAAGGAGATTCTCTTTAATTACACATTTCCGTACCTTAAAAATGCATTCTAGCCATTGGAATGATTTTGTGACTCATTCAAAGTTTGAGATAAGTATTGAGTCAGAAAAATTGGGCCTATTTTGAAGCCTCTTAGAAATTGTAGCATGAAGGTTTATGGGTGGACAGTTTCATGCCCAGATGACTTTAATTTTTCATGTTCTTTCCTGGGAGGGACCTTCCTGCTGTGTTACATGGCATGGCTAATGTAGGATTGTGTGATTCTTCTGAGAAAGTCATGACATTAGTCATTTTTCTGTTTGACTTTTCCATTGATTTTACACTGATACTTTTCAGATTAATGAGACCTCTGTTATGAATTATGAAGCATTTTGAGGATGCCTTCAAATGTCTGTGAATTATATCTGTGGCTTGATTTTTGTCTTGTCTGGAGTGATCAGGGACTTTTTGGCTTCTCAACAAACTCAGCATGGAAACCTTTCTGAAAGCTCTGTGTGGAGGTGTTAAGCTGCTCTGAAATAGACTTCTTAGAGGAAGCAGCCAGAACAGAATGTTCACATTAAAGTGCTAGGTTGGATAATAATATTTAGCACTTATATAGTGCTTTTCATTTCCCAAACACTTTACAAACAGCAACTAAATAAACCTTTCAACATCCCCATTAAATAGATAAATAAGGATTATTATCTTAGCATTCTGTTTGGTGGAGAAAAAAATCTTTACTGGTTTATAACTGCAGGAGGAAACTATTTCAGAATAATGATTCCAACTCCTGCATCTGGAAGCCAGTCTCCAGCTCTACCCGTTCCAATTTTCTTTTCGAGGGAACTGATTAATCGGTGCTAGAGTTAGCCATTGTGAAAGTTCCGTCAATGCCATTTCTCTCTGGTGTTGTAAGTTCAAAGCGTTACTAAGAGATGAGTGCCTGGGAAGGTTCCATTATAGTCCCAACTTGATAAAAAAAAATGAAAAAAAAAAATCTGAAATCTGTGGAGGAAGTGAACTGCCCGGGTCTCTCTCAGTAAGCGAGTTCCCCTGGTTAGCATTAATGATGCTTTGCAAGCCACATAATCAAACCCTCACCAAGACCTGGTAGAAGACAGCACACTGCTTATATTTAGCAGGCTTCTGAGATTGCAACTCTTTCAACACCTAGGAGTACATTTCCTCTCTTACTATTTTCTCAGGAACATAGAGAGTCATTGCCTACTTAGTCCAGCCTTGGGGAAGATTTTTCATATACATTTTCTGTTTGCTCCACTTTCTGCTGTACCTTTACTTTTTTTTCTTGAAAAAAATTTCAATAGCCTCTTTGTATTTAAAGAAGGCGTGTAGACATACTCTTCTGCAACTGAAGTACAATTGGTTTACAAATATTGGCATGACACAAATAAGCCCTTCTCTACCATTTTGTGTCATTTAATGGCTTTGTTCTTAAGAACTTCAAGGTGCAAAATCAATTCTCATTTATGTTCTTCCATTCCAATGGAAAGCCTTCTTAAGATGTATGGAGCAGTAGTTGAGAATGCAGGTTCTGGCATCAGACTGCCTCACTTAATCACACCAAGACTCAGTTTCTCAACAGTAAAATGGTACCATTGACAATATCTGCCTGAGTAGATTGTTATGGGGATTAATGATACAATGTATTTAAAGCAGGAGCACAGGCAAGGGCTCAATAGATGTTAGAAACCATCTTCACCACCACCACCACCATCATCATCATCATCATCACCATCTGACAATGTTACAAACAATTTAAGAACAGAAAATAAGATTTGTGCTTGGAGAGACAATAACCATATAAGCCTGAGATTAATTGGAAGCTATAAAATTCATCTTGGTTTTACTTGATCTCTGGAGAACTGGCTCACCCATCGTTATAATAGAATCATGAATTTCCAGAGTTTAGGAGGACCTCAAAGATATGATGCCAAGTTAAGTAAGCTTTTAGCTAGAAAACTTAAAGGAAGCTCAGATTCATTCATAACAAGAGTAGAAGAAGCAAATGATTTCCTGAGTGTCTGGAAGGTTCTAAAGTCCAGAAGTAGGGAGTGAGAAATTTCAAGCAGTGGCAGCTGAGAAAACAGATGACTCACACCCTCCCAAACTTCAGTAGGTCAGGGTATATCTGCAAGTGTGGGAAGGTACTAGAAACCTAGAGGAAAGTGGCAGAGCCAGGGGCACAGGCAGCCTCTGGGTGGGGGCATACGGCAGCATCTAGATGGCTGCCCAGGAGAGGCCCTGGCTCTGTGGAGGAGCCAACAGGCACAGCATGGACAGGCACAGCCCGTAACTGTGCTGATTAAATGAGTGAGGCCCCTCTGCTCCCTTGTGGTCTACCAGAGAGCCACAAACAAGGGAAGTGGTTCACACTCAGTGAGACTCAATGAGATAACACAAAGCAAAGGAGCTGGGGGCCATTCAGGTTGTCCAAAGTATCCTATTAGTGATTTCAAGAATTTTGGAATTGAGATTGTGGGTAAGTTTGTGAGGATGTAAACTTCTTAGTAAGCTGGTAGACACTTGGAGGTGCAGATATTTAGTTGTTATATTTTTTAAGATTTGTTTATTTACTTTAGAGAGAGAGAGCATGCACACATGAGCAGGGAGAGGGGAAGAGGGAGAGGTAGAGAGAGCGAGAGAAGCAGACTCCCCACCGACCGTGGAGCCTGAGGAGGGGCTTGATTCCACGACCCCGAGATCATGACCTGAGCTAAAACCAAGAGTTGGAAACTTAACCAAATGAACCACACAGGTGCCCCAGATATTTAGGTTTTATCCACTCATTTCTTCCTTTATTTGGATGTTCACTTCAAAAATATTTATTGAATTAAACAAATATGAGCATGCTTGAGACATTTGCATTACAATTCTACATACGACCAGAGTTACACATTCTGTATTGCATATTCACGGACTCAAATAAACAAAAATGCATATAAAGGAAATCAGATAGGGGAATATGAAATATTCTTAGTATTTATTTTTCTTTCTTTGTCATATTCCAGAATGGTGAAACACTTATTTTTAAAATATTTGTGTTTTATTATGTAAGTGATATAGGCATACGCTCTCATTGCACATGACTCAAAATATAGAGAAGTGATTAGAATAAAGAATAAAAAGTCCCTTTGTCTTTTCCCATCTCTTATCCCTATTGCTGTCAATGATTCTGTGTACTGTCAATTTTCCAGTGTATGAGTGTACACATAGGTATACAGCTTAATTAAGATCATAGTATACAATTATTAGGGTATGTACTTTGATAACTTAACAGTGTGTCTTATCTTTTCATGTCAGTTTTTTAGGTCTCTGGAGTGTGTCATAAAATGTTTGTGCAATAACTTATTTACTAGTAAGTATGTATTTTCCCTTTTCTTTTGCTACTTTAACAAGTGATACAAAGAACATTTCCATATACATCTCTTTGGGCACATGTAAAGTAGCATTGCTGGATCATAAGCTAAGTACAGTTATAATTTTGACATATACTGACAAATTAGCTCCTAAAAGACTTCACCAATTTATAATTCCACTCACAGTGTTTGAGACAGGGAGGGGGTGAATATTACTGGTATTCTGTGAAAATGTGTTTGTGTACTTGTTACCGAAAGATATTGTAATTGGAATGCCAATTTTCTGAGCTAAAAAAATATTGTAAATACTCACTAATGACGTTTCCCCAAAGTGTTTTCAAGGTTGGTTTAGGATCTGCACTGCTATTGATCAAAGGATTTTTTTGTGGACTCAATGTTCTATAGGCTCCTACAATGCTTTCCTCTGTCTCTTTTACATAAACTTTTATTATTTTATAAACATAGCTCAAATTTCTTTTCATTTTCATTTTCTACCTCCTTTAAAGGGAAAACTAAGAGGGAGTAGTTGAAAGTACCCATGTCTTTATGGAAGCCAGAAGTAATCCCACCAAATTCCATCGTCTGACAATTTAAAGCCATGTTCATGATTGAGCATGTCCTTCCTTTTGTATTTTGAGGATTCTATGTAAAATGTTCAATTCAGAGATGACAACTGAAGCAGAGTGAAAGGAATACTGAAATAAGGATAGGCCAGGAAATGTAGCAAATAGAAAAAGGAGGTGTAGTTTATCAGTTGGATAAAGGACTTCAAGATGTCTGAAATAGACTCAAGAAAAGTGAGGTTAAATACAAGTCCTTCAACAATTGAAATGCAATCTACAAGTATCACATGGCATAATTCACCTTGATGGCCTTAAACCAGTGATGGGTAGGAGTGATAACACCAGAATCAGTGCCGGCTCATCAAGATTCCCTAAGCACCAGGAGCAATTCTTTTGTTGTTTCCAAGGATTTGAGAGGACTAATGGAAACTGATAAAGAAGATCACATGTAAAATCTGTAATAAATACAGTAATAAGGAATCCATAATGCTTATAATAACATAAGATCTGTTACCTACATTTTTTTTTTTTTTATTTAGCATTACAGTAACTCTGTAATGTGAGTAAGGAGTAGCCAAAGGTATATTCCACTGATAGGTGAGAAAGTTGAGATAACAGAAGAGGTCACTGCTTAGACCAATTATATCATTAATCAGCAGAAGATACAATCACCTAAGTTTAGGCTTTCTGATTTCATATCCTGTATTCTTCCCAATATTAATTAATTAATTAATGCCTGCTAGGCCAAAGCAAGGGTTTTGAGTCCATCAATCAGTTTAAATATTCCATAACCCCACTGCATGACCCTATTATTTCTTATAGAATTGAGTTGAATATAACATGGGTCATCTATGCCCCTCATCCCAGGGGTCTGGTTATTGAAGTTCAGACAGGACATTGTTAAAGGGTAGTGCACCTGGAAGATGATCTAATAGCATAGGTCATGGGAGACCGCATGGAGAAAGGGCTCCGAGAGAGAAAAGGCCCCATGGTCCCTGAAAACAGAGGGCATGTCTCCTTTACCTCAGTGGGTTGTGCTGCCAGATTTGCTAAATTGTTTGATTGTGCATTTTATCCTTGAGACTTGCCCAAATATTTTTTTTCCAGGAGCAATAATATATTTGTTTTTCTTCTGGAAGAATGGGTATTTTATGTACTTCATCTTGTTTGTCATAGGATTTTAAGGACTTTTATTAATCAGGTTTTTGGAAATTCATGGTGTGTAATCTCTGACCACTTATTTTGAGCCTTTCGAGATGGACAACTTCATAGAATCCTAGTGGAAAGGAGGGGTGGATTTCTGCCTTTCTAAGGATGATTTGTTTTAGAAATGGTGAGGACTCAAGATGCTGGCATCACATCCCATCTATGCATACACTAATTCCACTATGCTATGGAAAGATATTGAAATGACCCTATAATCTCATAGTTTGTCAACAGAAAACTAAATCCCTAAGTGCCCTCTACTATAAAACTGAGATTTCACTGGGTGGTGTCTATGGTTCTTTTGATCCCCTCCTTCCATGTGTCTTTTCCATCAGAGTACCAAGCACTGAGTACAGCAAAGAGAAAGGCTCAATAACTCTTATGTTCTAAAACATTTTGAGCCTTTCTCTTTGCTGTACACAGTGCTTGGTACCCTGATGAAAGAGGAAAGAAGGGGGAAGTGACCCTCACTTCCCCTTTCCTTCCTCTTTCTTCTGCATATTCCGTCATTCTTGCTTTGTACTTTCAGTAAATATTTATGGAGCCCCTGTACTACACCGTTTATCTCTCCAGTTGCCGGAACTCCAGAAGCTGGTGAATATCCTAGTAGATAGCCATAATAATCACTACTAAAATTTTACAGCTTACAAAACTCCTTTAATCACACTCTTATTTAATGCCTATAGAAAATCTTTACATAGATTTTATGAATATCATCTTGCAAATATAACAAAAAGTGAAAATTAAGTGACATGTCCAGGGCCTCCAGAGAGTCAGTAGCAAAGCCAGGGCTTGTATGCCGGCAGTCTAAATCTGGGACTCCTTTCTCTAGGCCATATTTTCTCTCCAAAGATGAAAATAGCCTGAGTTATCATCAGATCAGTGTGGCCAGCAATTCTCTAGAGAAGACCAAACAAGCTGTGGCTTATCAAGAAAAGCATGTTGTGTCTTCTCCACTAGAATTTTATTGAAAAGAGGACTGTATGTTGCTCCTGTGTGTAGAGCAGTGTCGTCATTTCAAGATCAAGGTGGTTGGTTTTCATTGTCCTTGCTGGCAGATGCCAGTTTTCCTTTCCTTTCTTGGACCACATTTACCTGGTGGCCTCATCCTCCATCCTACCACATAACTCAGGTTGACACATGTAGCTCAGATGTCCCTCTCCAAGTTTTTAGCAATTAATAACTTTCCTACTCACCATGCTGCTATTGTTCATATAAACCATTCATTAAGGAGGTTTTCTTTCCAGACATGCTATTCCCCTAAACTTAACTCATCCTGGAAAGGGCAGCAGAGTGACTCTGGCTTTGTATTGTCCCTCTTACTGAGCACATGTGCATACATACGTGCAGGGGTGGGGACAATCCATACGATCTTCTTTTGTGAAAAGAAGAGGTACTATTGGTACTAGTTAGTTCTCTATCAGCAATATTGCAAAATGAAATTAACTTTTAATCCTTTCCTTTTCTTTCCTCACTATTCTAGTAACAGCTTTTAAAAAAGTCTTTCTGGGTTTTCCCTTAAAAATCAAATAGGGCATTCATTTTAAAATATAAGGCGTCCTTGTTGAAATGATAGAAATAGCATAACTCTATGACTTATTAAAATTCAAGGTCAGGTTTTTTATCATGTGAATAAATACAACATAACCCAGCATTTTAAAGACATTTTAGCTGGTCCTCAACCCTAACCACACGTTAGGACCATTCTAGGAGATTTTTTTCTCTAAACACCAATGCCCAATTGTCCTTCCCAGAGACTCAGATGTCACTGGTGTGGAGAAGGGCTCAACCATTAATGTGTTTGAATGTCCCAGGGATGGTTCTGGTGGGAGGGGGACTGTGGTGAATTCACAGCTCAGTAAATGGCAAGTCTTCTGCTAATGGTGGCCTGTCTCTACCATGAGCACCAGAATCCCACCAAACCTCTTACATGGACCTGGGAAACTGTGTGAGAAATAGCCAGGAGAACACTAGTTCCAAATTTAAATATACCTTTCAGTGTTTCTCAAAGTGGAGCTAAAGGCACACTCTTTCACCAACAACTCCATTGGTTGTTACTGAATCAGAGTATCTATGATTACAGCTTAGAACTCCACATTTTTAACAAGTCCCCTCAGTGATTCTGATATTCATTAATGCAGAAGAACCACTAATCTAGACCATATACCCACAGCCAGAGGGACCTTTGTGCTTTTTTTTAATGTCTCAGGTACTTTGTAATCCATAGCAGCCCCTATGTTTTTATAAATGTCATTGATCTATTGAAAAGATCAGACTAGTTGTCTTATATGGTGTCCCACTTTTTGAATTTGTCTAATTTTTTCTTTGTGATGTCATTTACATTGTTTCCCTGCATTTTCTATAAACGAACAGCTAGGACTATTGACTTACCTGGGTTTGGGTCTAACAGTTTGGGCAAGAACACCTAAAGGTTGGTGTTTTATACATCCCATCACATCCTATTGGCAGGTATATGTCTGGTTCCCTATGGTTAGCAGTGCTGCTTTTGATCCCTGGGTTATGGTGGTGGCAGCCAGATCCATCCATGGAAAACTGAGCTTGCTCCTTCGTGATCAGGAAACAATGACACTTTGACACCACACATATATCCAGCTCCAAGTCAGCCTTTCACCTAGGGAGTTCGCATTCACTGATGAATTATTTTATTACAGGTTATAAAATGGTTATTCCTTCTAAAATACTATCTCTTTCTCCTGTAAAGCGGAATGATCCTTTTCAAAGGTGAGGTAGATGATGTCACTGCTCTGTTCCACCTCTCCCGCAAAGACTTCTCTCTCGGGGGCCGCCAACGCCCTCCTCTTTCCTCCTCCCACCAACAACCAGTTTTGTGATTTCATCTCCTGCTACCTCTTTCTCACCTTTGCTACTTCAGCCTTCTTGCTGGAAGATCATAAGCATCTCCCAATGCCTCTGCTGTTCCCTCTATCTGGAACGCTTTCCCCCAGCTTCCTTCAACAATTATTTTGGGTTCCTTATCAATGAGATTTCACTGCCTTAGTTAAAATAACAATCCTTCCAATACATCCTCACCTCTTTATCACTTTGCTTTTCTATGTAACACTTAACCACCCATTAACATGTTATACAGTTTACTTATTTGTTTGACTCTTTGTGACTTCAGTGAAGGTTAGGATTTTTATCAGTTTGGCTTATAGATTTATCCCCAGAATCTAGAAGAATTCCTGGTACATAGTATCTGTAAGTGTTTGCTGAATGAATGATTGAAGTGAATAGCGATGTCCAGAGGGTCTGAACAGCATGACCAACATTACTCATCAAATTAATAATGAGAAAGAGAAACATAGCCTTGACAGCTGTCAGTGGGAGCTGGCCTGCATGACAGCTAGGTCTTGGTGTTCCATTGAATATAAACAATTTCACGGAGCTTGACATAAGTAAGGTCACTCTGAGACCATGATGGAATGAGACAAACACCAGACCCCTCTATAATCATGTCTAAGCACAGACAAAGCATATACACTATGCAAAACACAAAAGTGCCCAAACACCTCCTCTCCTAGGTAGCAGTTGTCACTACTGTGCTTAGCATTGCAGTATTAGTTATGCTCCTCCTGCCTCCTAGATATTAATCATCAAGATACCTGTATCATGAGAGTCCTCTGGCTGTGGCAGCAAATTACCACAAACTGGGTGGCTGAAAACAACAGAAATTTATTCTTTCACATTTCTCAAGTCCAGAAATTTGAATCAAGGTGTGGACAGGGCCATGTTCTGAAGACCCCAAAGAAGAACACTTCCTGGTCTCTTCCAGCTTCTGGGAACTGATGACACTCCCCATCTTGTGGCTGAATTACTCAAGTCTCTGCCTCCATATTCACGTTGACTTCTCCTAGTACATTTGTGGTCAAATCTCCCTCTGCTTCACTCTTTGTAGCACACTCATGATGGCATTAGGCCCCAGCTGGATAATGCAAGATATTGCACAGATATTAATTACATCTGCAAAGACTTTTGTTTATTTATTTATTTAAAGATTTTATTTATTTATTTGGCAGCGAAAGAGGTAGTGAGAGAGGGAATACAAGCAGGGGGGAGTGGGAGAGGGAGAAGCAGGCTTCCCGCTGAGCCCGATGTGGGGCTTGATCCCAGGACCCTGGGATCATGACCTGAGCCGAAGGCAGACGCTTAATGACTGAGCCACCCAGGCGCCCCTATTTATTTATTTTTAAGTAAAAGGTAACATTCACAAGTTCCAGGGATTAGTACCTAGATGCCTTTGGGGAGGGGACATTGTTGAGCCTATTGCATGTTCTACTAAACTTATACGTCTGACCCGAATTGAGCAAAGCACTTCTTCCTTGAACCTCCTCACCTCCACCCAAAGCTACCTACCCCAAACCAAAATCTGCAACAAACCCCTCTTAGCTTGTTTTTAATAACATACCCCATGGTTTCCCTGGTGATTTGGACTCCCTTGTTACAGCAAGTAATAAAGCCAGCTTTGTGTAACATACGTGGGCTCCTCCTGGTGGTCCCTGGCTGGTGGTTCTGACCACTAATGTGTCTTACTTATATCTATCTGATACTAGACTTCAGGATTTCAATTGCCCCAGGGCTTCCTTTTTGCTTAAAATATCTTATAATCAGTGAGGGATCTAAGTCAGTGGTTTCTACAGGGCACAGGGGGTTATCAGTTCTTTAAAAATCGTTGAAATTTATGTACAATTACAACGCATTTGAAGGCCTTTTATTCTTTTAAAGAATTGTAAAGAATCACCCTGGTTTTCTGCTATTAGATATAATTTAAGTGTCACTACACCCTTAGCTCAGAACTATAAAACATTAAACTATTTTTAAACTTATCCTGGAAGTTAAATATATTTTTAAATGTATTGCGTTGGATAAGGGGCAGAGGTTATCATTCTAAATGACACTTCGTATGAAGTTATACATTATTTCTGGTACCTGTGGTTTTTTTCTTTAAAAATTTTGTCACCTGAAGTGACCTCTCAGTAAAGGCTTTTGCAAACTAGAAATCTCTGATGTGTGTATGTTAAATTCAATTATAGAAATGTACTTCAAAGAAAAGACACGGGTACAAATATTTAAAAACAGTGCATTAGTATGAAAGTGGAGATAAAGGCACATGAAAAGAACAGCCTTGACAAAAATTATGTTCAGTCAGCTATGCAGTTGTGTAGTATATGAAAGAGCAGTGATACTGCAGCAGGGACTGGGCATGGAAGTCCCCTTTTCTCAGTTGTTACACATGAGAGATAAACAACGACAGGGACATTGTACGTAGCTTCTTTGCTTTTCTCCAGGATGGAGTGGTGGTGTTCTTCACCATCTTTCCCTTGTCATATCATTTGTGGAGTCCTTGACTTTAGCAATAATTGGAGATACGGTGCCTGGGTGGCTCAGTTAAGCATCTGCCTTTGGCTCAGGTCATGATCCCAGGGTCCTGGGATCGAGTCCAGTGTCAGGCTCTCTGCTCAGCGGGAAGCCTGCTTCTCCTTCTGCCTCTCTCCCTCCCACCTCTCATGCTCTTTCCCTCTCTCTAAAATAAATACAATCTTAAAAAAATAATAATTGGAGATAAACCGTGTCGTGAATATATGGTGTAGACACCTTAATCTATGCCTTAAGTCATTAGCATTTAGAGAACACTAAACAAAAACCCTTGCTACTGAGAATGATTAAACTCTTTAAATATTGTTATCAAAATCTACACCGAAGTGTTTGTCCATCAGTATATGAATTATGAGAGATAAAAAGTGTGTGTGTTTGTGGTTGGCTAGTAATAGTGCTGGACTCACAGTAGAGATATTCGTCAACACAAGACCTACCATGCACTGAACTCAGCAGGTATCTAAGTCCTCCACTCAGACTTCCAGGTAGAACTACCTATGGGGTTTTTAAAACATAGGAATGATTAGGCATCCTCCAGAACAGTTAACTCTGAGTCTCTGGCGAGGAAGACTGGATATTGAGGTTGGGACACTATGCTTCTCATCACATCTCTGTCTAAAAATGTGTGTTGTGTAAGAGGAAATCCTGGCGTGTTTAAAACAAGGTCAATTGTGCTTTATGGTAGACAAGCTAAAATAATAATGAGAAGCAGACAGCTGGTCTGACATTTAGGGGGTACTGATCACCTTGACGGCTAAAGGTATACCTTTGCTTAAATGTGAGACAAAAAGGGTAGAAAAAAAGTGCTGCCATGCTTTCAAATACAGAAAGGGAGGGAAAAAAAGTACAGAGGAAAAAAGAGCTTCTCTAAAAATGCTGATGATAAGCAGCTAGAAGGATGATATCCTTTTAATCCCCAACGAGCGGATCCATTGCCCAGGATTTTTGACAGTGTCAACCGTCCAAGAGAACCCTGCCCATGGAGAATACAGATACAGAAAAGTGAAACTGCAGAGTGAGGAAGAAAAGTCTCAGGCCAGACTAGAGTGCCAAACCACAGGGACAGAATATAGTCAGGGGGAGAAAAGGAAAGGAAATGCATTCCTTGCTCAGTATGTACAGTAAAGATGATGGTAAATGAGCACATTACCTAGTCTCCAGGATGAGATAGAAGGATGAGAACAGACAACTTATTTATGGACCTCACTAGCAAACTAGAAACCCCACTACAGAAGTGGATTCTTGCTGGCAGAGCGAAAGGGCTTTCCCATAGTTAAACCAGTACTTCAGTGGCCAAGGGGTGGGGGAATATTGCAGAAGTCAAGGAAATGTGAAGAAGCAAGCCAAGATTGCAGGGGCATATCAAGGGGTGGAAACTCTTCTTAGAATTTGCGTGATGGGAGAATATCTGGGAAATCACCTTTGCGGGGAGGATTAAATTCACATTGTTTCTGGCAGTGTCTCAGTTTGACGTGAGGCCCCGATGAACATATTAAGGGGTACAGGTGTAATCTGGATTGCAATAGAAACCATGCAATTAGATTGCTTGGAGAAACCAGGTTAGCCTGAGCCATCAAACAAAAGAAATAGGGCTATAAGTTGACTCAGGAAAAGTCAGGAAGAATTAGAAAAGAAGGTATTGAAAAATATATGAAGGGCAGAAAGTAATCCTAGATTCAGAGAGAAAATTTCTTTAGCAGGACTCCTCAGAAGATAGCAATATTATTACATAAGACCATGAACACCCACCACCCACATGTCAGAGAAATGGAGCCAAGATTAGTACAAGATACCCCAGGACACAGTTGAGCTCCTGGAACATACTGATTTGCTGAATTTTACTTAGGTAACTGAAGCCCTTCGAACGAATCAGGACATACCTAGAAAATTGCCCATAGAAAATCCAAAAAAATGTACTGAGATTCAAAACATTGGCAGTCAGAAATAGCATTTAGGGATATTGGGACCCATGGGATGATTTTTCTGGTAAATACAAAGCTCTTTAAAGTTGTGTAGAGGAGTGGAAAGATAAAATCAGATATTTTGGTAAAATAGTATATTAATACAGTGAGAACTAGGATTAAATTGGAAAGAACTAGGTAATCCATTAGAGAATTTGAAGTGGCATCCCATAACCTGAATGCTTACCCAAGTGAATATTTGGTGGGGGGAAAAAAACTACTTTTTGAATTGGATAAAAACAAATTGATTACCTATATGATTGTGCAAGAGGCTAAAGAAAAGGTGGTTGACTGCTTTCTTCAAAGCCTGTAACCAACATCCTCCAGCTTTTACATAGAAGAGAAGTGGAAATCTCTAAAAACATAAAGAGGAAGAGAAATAGTAAGTTTAAGAAAATATGTGCATAACTTGTACACTGCAAACTACACAACTTAGCTGTGAGAAATTAAAGATCTAAATAAATGGAGATACATAACATGTGGATGAATTAGAAGACTAAATATGGTTAAGATATTAATTTCTCTCTAGTTGATCCATAAATGAGTTGAAATCCCAGCAGGTGTTTTTTTTTTTTTTTTTAGTAGAGATTAACAAATTGATTCTCAATTTTATGTGGTGATGCAAAGAACCTACATTAGCAAAACAAAATTTTTTTGAAAATATCTACAAAATTGAATGGCTTTTTCTACTTAATTTGAAGATATATCTTAAAGCAACAAAAAAATGGGCAAAATCTTTGAGTAAACACTGTATAAAAGGGGATATAAGAATTCCCAACAAGCACATGGAAAAATATTTGACATTGTTAATCATCAAGGGAATGCAAATTAAATACAAATTAGCATGGCCCAAATTAGAAAGACTAACAATGCCAAGTGTTGGCAGGGATGTGGAGCAACTGGGACATCATTGCTGGTGGGAATATAAAATAATACAACCTCTTTGGAAAACATTTTGGAAGTTTCTTATAAATTTAAACATAAATGTTTCATATAACTCAGCAATTCCATTCCATTCTCCATCAGAGAAATGAAAACCGACAATTACACAAATACATGACCATGAATTTTATAGCATATAAACTATCCCCAAACTAGAAGTGACCTGAATGTCCATCAGCAAGTGAATGGATAAACAAATTGGATATATCCATACAATGGATGCTAATCACCAATAAATTGGAAATGCATTACTGATACAAGCAGCATCATGGATGCTGATGGAAGACATAAGGCTGGGCAAAAGATAACATAGTTCATACTATTGGATGCCATTTATATGAAATCTTAGAACAGATAAAACTAAACTATATTGGCACAAATCAGATGAGTGGAGTGTATGAATTACCTGCAAAAGGAAGCAAGGTAACTTTTGGAGTTCACAAAAAATGTTCTATGGTTTAATTGTGGTGGTGTTTAATTGTCAAAATTCATCAAACTTTGCACCTAAGATGGGTGCACTGTACTCTAGGTAAACTATGCCCCAATGGGTATCATAGAGATCATATTGAATCTGTAGATCAATTTGGGGAGTATTGCCGTGTTGACAATATTAAATCTTCCAATTTATGATCCTGAGATGTCTTTCCATTTATTTAGATCTTTAATTTTTTCACCAATGTTTTATAGTTTTAAATGTACAAGTCTTAGACTTCTGCTATTAAATTTATTCCTAATTATTTTATCCTTCAAAAAATATGCCTCAGGAAATTTGATTTGAAAAGAAAATGATGATGATCTCAATTTATATATGAAAATATTTCCAAGATATGACATTAACTAAAAGTGTGGGGTGATATGAAAATTACTTATATGTGTGTATATGTACTTATTTATGAGTGTGTGTGTGAGTGTATGTGAATATATTTGCAAAGGAGACACACAAACTCTGGCTTACGGAAGGCAGTGTCCTTACCATCAGTAAGGGGATTAATTGGGAAGGTCACACTTTTAGCTATAAGATTGAAAAGCCCTAAGTAAGGAAAAGACTGGGTCAACCAGTACAATATGTTTTATATAATTATAAAACAAACAAAACCCAAGTTGAAGAAAAATCGTCCTCTAAAAATTGAATGCAAAGTAAAAAAGTGAATCTAATTATGTATTGAATTGGTTGTTCAACCAGAAACAGAGAATTCTTTCCATGAACAGATGCAGTTTATTCTAATTTTTAAAATATCACAAATTGGTATTATCATCCATCATCTTGCTGTTTTAGCAGCTGTAACATTTTTGAAGATTTTTTAAAGAGTCCTGAGTGATTTTTAACTGTCATGCCTTCCTGAATCAAGGAAGGTGAATTTGATACACATTTATTGTGTCCTTCAAGAATTAACTAATTTTCTGGGACTGGGATAATAAAAAAGCAACACCTGGCTTTGTCTGAACTCTGTAGATATATTTTCCACATAAGATACTTTGGCTTTTACAGTGTGTCTTTCTCTCCAGAATAGTGACATTAATGGGAAACTGAGAGCACATCTATCTTATCTTGTAATAGAAGCCCCGTATACTATCCTTGATCATATTTTGTACATGACTACAGATCATGCAAACCATAGATAGTTCTTTTTATTTCCCTTAACATTTGCCAACCCAGAGCTTCATTTTTTTATTTCCAAAGAGACTTAGCTCTCCGTTGAGTGATTGAATTTTCTCCACAGGTTTTCTAGGGACCATCACAATAACTGTATGTCCATTTAGACTTGTTTAAGAATTGTTTTTGTTCTCACAGTAGGTATGGCAGAGAGAGAAGAACCATTGTAAGTGACTTAATAGAGGATTTTTTATACCTAGTGGGATACAGTCTAAGGAAAACAGAGCTGAAAAGAAAGCTTAAAATACCCTCAGGAATCATTGTGTTAGTAATAATGATAGGATTCTTACTTTGAAAATATTATTTATATAGAAAAATGCAAATTAGCAACTTAAATATTTAGTATAAAAAGAAATAGATGTGAATATAAGGTTCATAACTGAAACATCATTATCTTTCTCGTCAGTGTTTCTGTTTATATATTCTGCTGTTTCTTTTGTTGTTGTTGTTACTATTTTAGTTATATTCTTTGATCTCCTGGTATGTCCAGCTAATTTTGATTGACTATAAAGCATTTTATATTAAGATGTTATAGATGTAATTTGAAGCTTGATATGAATGTATATATATGTGTGTGTGTGTGTTCTTATATACCATGTATATTTACCTATGTATAGGTTTTATATTTTATTTTATTCATTTCCAGATTTCTACTTATTCTCCGTGGATGGGTTGGTCAGGTTTACATAATCTGCTATTTCCAGAAAAAGAATTCCACCTTTGTAATGTTTTTCATCAGAATACTGATAAGGAATGTAAGAGATAATCTGCTTTCACTTGACAAGAAACACAATATACTTTTGCCTAAATAGTCTGGATTACATCCACAGTCTGAGTATGTTGAGATTTAGGGCTTATTGTGATCTTCCAGGACATTTATGACATTTTATATTGATGACATTCTGGTTAAAGTGAAAAGTTATGAAAAGGTGTGGTAGCCAGCCTCCAAAATGACCCTTGATGATCTCCTTATGTTTAGTCGCCTGTCTGGTCCCCTTCCATATTGAATCAGTTCTCGCATATGTGACCAAAACAAGGCAATAAGAACAGTGCTGTGACTTCCAAGGATAGGTCATAAAGGCATTGATCTCTGGATTTGCTTGCTCTGAGGGAAGCCAGCTGCCATGTTACGAAGACACTCAAGGAGTACTGAGGAAGACATGTATATGAAATGGAACCGACTTGCTGACATCAACATTCCTGCCATGTGAGTGAGTACATTGGAAGTGAGTCCTCCAGTCCCAGTAAAGTTTTCAGATGAGTTGCAGCCAGCATGTGACTACAACTCATGAGTGGCAGCAAGACAGAACTGCCCAACCAGGCCATTCCCGAGTTCCTGATGCATAGGGATGGTGGGAGATAATAAATGACTATTGTTCTTTTTAGCCATTAAGTTTTGAAGTGAGAAGGAGGAAGAGGGATATAGGGAAGAAGAAGAGGAGAAAGAAAGCCAAAATAAGTGCAGTGGTTTGCAGGAATATTCAGCTATGGGAAGAAACACATTCCCCATTTGGGGATATCACTTGTACCAATTTACAAGGTAATATCAAAAAAAAAAAAAAAAAAAAAGCAAGTATTTTATTTAGGCAGCCAGATGAATCCAACTAAATAAGAATAACAATATAACAGACCATACCGTTGGTATCAGTTTCAGCAGACCTTGAATTCACTTTAGAAGTGTTAGTCATTAGAGACTTTGCATTTGGTTTTATAGGTGTTCTCTACATGATCAAGTATGGCAATCAATGGGATTTAGATACAAATTCCAGGTGAAACAAGCCAATTAAATACTCCTACCCAAACAACTGTTTCCAAAATAATTAGGTATCATTGAAACCAAGGTGTAATAGAACATGTATCTACGGTCACATGAATAGAACTTCCAATAGCAATATGGGATTGTTAAAACTCTGGACTATTTAAAAAGGTTGCTCAGACTTTGCCTCAATCAAATGAAATAGAATTGTACTTCCAGAAAGGAGTCAAACTTAGCAAAGGTCAACATTATACAACCAATAAACCACTGGGCCCTCTCCTATTTAAGCAGTATACTTTACACCATAAAGTAAAGCTTTAAGGAAAGCTTGTTAATTCAGACATCGCTGAAGATACTTTACAAAAAGAACACAAAAACTCTGGCTTACAGAATGCAGCATTCTTGCAACAGTATGGAGGCTAATTAGGAGGCCCCTGCTTTTACCCTAATACTGGAAAGTCCTAAGTAAAGAAAGAACTAGGCCAGTTAGTACAATATCCTTGAATTCCAGGCACTCTGGATGGCAGTATATTAAGCAGAGATATTAAATTTCTCAGAAGTTCATAGTTTTCCAGATTTTGGATGATGGCTAATAGACTGTCTATATAGTCAAGCATTTAGAAAAAGTTTCTAAGTAATAGAAAAACTAAGAAGTAATTCATCAATACCAATTTGAACATGTGGTCTATCAAAAGTGTAAAAGAACTTCCAGAAGAACAAATGGAGCACTTGCTGGAGGCATAAAACCTATTTAAAATTGCCTGGTATCATTGGAGATAGTGCATCATAAGGGCCTTTTACAGATGTGCAAGGAAGAGGACAGGTTATGTCTGGTTTTTCAGGTATTGTTCTTCAAAGTGAGTGAAGGTCAAGAAAGGGGATGCCACTTGTGAACATGGAATTTTAAAAATGCAGTTGTGAAGAGTCCAGTGTGATAGTTGAATAAACATGAAGTCCAATTTCCTAGATGGTTGATTCTTGGGAAACAGTGGTGGGTGGATTATATAGGGCCTTTATCGAAAGCAGCACAATCTCTGTCTTCTCACTGTCACTGGCTTATTATGAGAGAGGGAAGCTGCATTTGCTCCTCAACAGTGGTTGATCAAAATACAGTCAGAACAGTAGGAACCATTGTGTACAAGATATGAAGTGTCTGACATTGGAATTCAGGCATGGGAACTTACTGTACGACAAAAATTATGCTGGAATGGACAAGTGACATGGATAGTCAGTGGGTTTTCCACATCCCATATGAAGTAGTCCAGATGTCAGAAAGGTAGAATAGCCTATTAAAAGAGAGTTATGAAAATACCTGCGTCCAGAATTTAACAGCAAGTGGGCAACATGCTTCAATTCCACGTTAGAGATTCAAATAAAAAGCCATCAAAGGGGTACCATATGCTGCCACAAATAATGATGCCCATAGTGGTGGTCAAAAGAACACTAACCAGACACCTATAGAATGAAAATTTCACTAATGGCCCAAAGAGCTATAAGTTTGCCAAGAAAAGTGATTTTGTCTCCAGCCAATATACCTCAATGGAATTTTTCCCAGCCACAGATAAGGTATTTTGAAGAATTAATCTTCTAACAATAAAATTAATTGGCCCAGGAAAGTAGGAAAACTATTTGGGATATCTTAAATATTGTCCATTAGAGCAAGGACAACCAGAGGAATTCTCTAATTCTGTTGGCACATGGTGTGCAAACTCAAAAAATAATAATAATAATAAAATAAAATAAATAGATAAATAGATTAAATAAATAAATAAGTTTGCCAAGGAAACTGAAATAGTGGTTGGAGGAATAATATGTACAACTGAGACTAGACTACTTTCACATGGTGAAGATTAACAAGCCAAGGATAAATGGATGTTAAAATTGAATGGATGAAATTGACATTGCCTTTTGGAATAATTTGGATACTACCTTGGAGAATGGATGTTTTACTAACAAACTTTGTGCTGCATTGGGAGATTCTCCATTATCTGTGATGAATGAGTCTCAGCAAAGAATGACTGTGTGGGCTCTATCCCCATGTCTGTGGGTACTTAAGGCTGGTTGCTTTTCCTGTGGCTGCTTATGTAACAGGTGTTAAAGTGTGTACAGAAACATGTCCTGTGTGCTATAGTGACCCAGATACACGTTAGTGATATTGATACCCTAATTCCTTCCATCTTCATCACAAACAAACCACACACAGCATCAATAACCCGAGTGTTTTTTCCTGCTTTGTCTAAGATTATTTGACCATAGAGTTCTATTCTGTTCCATTGGTCTATGTGTCTGTTTTTGTGCCAGTACCATGCTGTCTTGGTGATCACAGATTTGTAATATACCTTGAAATCAGGGAACATGATGCCCCCAGCTTTGTTTATCTTTTTCAACATTTCCTTGGCGAATCGGGGTCTTTTCTGATTCCATACAAATTTTAGGGTTGTTCCAGCACTTTGAAAAATACTGTTGGTATTTTGATCAGGATAGTGTTGAAAGTATAAATTGCTTTGGGCGGCATAGACATTTTAACAATATTTATTCTTCTGATCCATGAGCATGGAATGTTTTTCCATCTTTTTGTGTCTTCTTCAATTTCTTTCATGAGTGTTGTGTAGTTCCTAGAGTATAGATCCTTTACCTCTTTGGTTAGGTTTACTCCAACGTATCTTATGGTTTTTGGTGTTATTTTAAAAATATACAATGGAAGAAAGACAGTCTCTTCAATAAATGGTGCTGGGAAAATTGGACAGCTATATACAGAAGAATGAAACTCAACCATTCTCTTACACCATACACAAAGGTAAACTCTAAATGGATGAAAGACCTCAATGTGAGACAGAAATCCATCCAAGTCCTAGAGGAGAACATAGGCAGTAACCTCTTCGACATCGGCCACAACAACTTCTTTCAAGACATGTCTTCAAAGGCAAGGGAAACAAAAGCGAAAACAAACTTTTGGGACTTCATCAGGATAAAAAGCTTCTTCACAGCAAAGGAAACAGTCAACAAAACAAAGAGGCAACCCACTGAATGGGAGAAGATATTTGCAAATGACATTACAGATAAAGGGCTGGTATCCAGGATCTATAAAGAACTTCTCAAACTCAACACCCAAAAAACAAATAATCAAGTCAAAAAATGGGCAGAAAACATAAACAGACATTTCTCCAAAGAAGACATACTAATGGCTAACAGACACATGAAAAAAATATTCATCATCATTAGCCATCAGGGAAATTCAAATCAAAACCACATTGATTTTGTTGACTGTTTCTTTTGCTGTGCAAAAGCTTTTTATCTTGATGAAGTCCCAATAGTTCATTTTTGCCCTTGCTTCCCTTGCCTTTGGCGATGTTTCTAGGAAGAAGTTGCTGTGGCTGAGGTCGAAGAGGTTGCTGCCTGTGTTCTCCTCTAGGATTTTGAAGGACTCCTGTCTCACATTTAGGTCTTTCAACCATTTTGAGTCTATTTTTGTGTGTGGTGTAAGGAAATGGTCCAGTTTCATTCCTCTGCATGTGGCTGTCCAATTTTCCCAACACCATTTGTTGAAGAGGCTGTCTTTTTTCCATTGGACATTCTTTCCTGCTTTGTCGAAGATTAGTTGACCATAGAGTTGAGGGTCCATTTCTGGGCTCTCTATTCTGTTCCATTGATCTATGTATCTGTTTTTGTGCCAGTACCATACTGTCTTGATGATGACAGCTTTGTAATAGAGCTTGAAGTCCGGAATTGTGATGCCACCAGCTTTGCTTTTCTTTTTCAACATTCCTTTGGCTATTCAGGGTCTTTTCTGGTTCCATACAAATTTTAGGATTATTTGTTCCATTTCTTTGAAAAAAGTGGATGGTATTTTGATAGGGATATCAGATAAAGGGCGAGTATCCAAAATCTATAAAGAACTTATCAAACTCAATACCCAAAGAACAAATGATCCAATCAAGAAATGGGCAGAAGACATGAACAGACATTTTTCCAAAGAAGACATCCAAATGGCCAACAGACACATGAAAAAGTGCTCGACATCGCTCGGCATCAGGGAAATCCAAATCAAAACCTCAATGAGATACCACCTCACACCAGTCAGAATAGCTAAAATTAACAAGTCAGGAAATGACAGATGTTGGCAGGGATGCGGAGAAAGGGGAATCCTCCTACACTGTTTGTGGGAATGCAAGCTGGTGCAGCCACTCTGGAAAACAGTATGGAGGTTCCTCAAAAAGTTGAAAATAGAGCTACCCTACGACCCAGCAATTGCACTACTGGGTATTTACCCCAAAGATAAAAATGTAGGGATCTGAAGGGGTGTGTACACCCCAATGTTTATAGCAGCAATGTCCACAATAGCCAAACTATGGAAAGAGCCAAGATGTCCATTGACAGATGAATGGATAAAGAAGAAGTGGTATATATATACAATGGAATATTATGCAGCCATCAAAAGGAATGAAATCTTGCATTTGCAACGACGTGGTTGGAACTGAAGGGTATTATGCTGAGCGAAATAAGTCAATCAGAGAATGACATGTATCATATGACCTCACTGATATGAGGAATTCTTAATCTCACGAAACAAACTGAGGGTTGCTGGAGTGGTGGGGGGTGGGAGGAATGGGGTGGCTGGGTGATAGACATTGGGGAGGGTATGTGTTATGGTGAGCGCTGTGAATTGTGTAAGACTGTTGAATCACAGACTTGTACCTCTGAAACAAATAATACATTATATGTTTAAAAAAAAAAAAGAAGAAGATAGCAGGAAGGGAAGAATGAAGGGGGGGAAATTGGAGGGGGAGACAAACCATGAGAGACTATGGACTCTGAGAAACAAACTGAGGGTTCTAGAAGGGAGAAGGGTGGGGGGATGGGTTAGCCTGGTGATGGGTATTAAAGAGGGCATGTACTGCATGGAGCACTGGGCGTTATATGCAAACAATGAATCATGGAACACTACATCAAAAACTAATGATGTAATGTATGGTGATTAACATAACATAATAATAAAAAAAAACACATTGAGATACCACCTTACACCAGTTAGAATGGCAAAAATTGACAAGGCAAGAAACAACAAATGTTGGAGAGGTTGTGGAGAAAAGGAACACTCTTACACTGTTGGTGGGAATGCAAGTTGGTACAGTCACTTTGGAAAACAGTGTGGAGGTTCCTCAAAAAATTAAAAATAGAGCTACCCTATGACCCAGCAATTGCACTCCTGGGTATTTACCCCGAAGATACAGATGTAGTGAAAAGAAGGGCCATATGCACCCCAATGTTCATAGCAGCGATGTCCAAAATAGCTAAACTGTGGAAAGAGCCAAGATGCCCTTCAATAGATGAATGGATAAAGAAGATGTGGTCAATATATACAATGGAATATTACTCAGCCATCAGAAAGGATGTATACCCAAGTTTTGCATCAACATGGATGGGACTGGAGGAGGTTATGCTAAGTGAAATAAGTCAAGTGGAGAGTCAATTAACATATGGTTTCACTTATTTGTGGAACATAAGGAATAGCATGGAGGACATTAGGAGAAGGAAGGGAAAAATGAAGGGGGGGAAATTGGAGGGGGAGACGAACCATGTGAGACTATGGACTCCAAGAAACAAACTGAGGGTTTTAGAGGGATAGGGGGTGAGGGGTGGGGGGTAGGGGGATGGGTTAGCCCAGTGTTGGTTATTAAGGAGGGCATGTATTGAATGGAGCACTGGGTGTTATATGCAAACAATGAATCATGGAACACTACATCAAAAACTAATAATGTACCGTATGGTGACTAACATTACATAATAATAATAAAAAAATAATAATAAAATAACCCAGGTGATTTACAGACACGAGGGCTAGTTTTGTTGTCTGTTTAGTTTGTCAAGACAAAATCCAGTATGTTAGAGAAGTACAAAAGAGCTTGTGATCTGAAAGCCGTCAAAGACACCCTATCAATTAGTTCCTTATGAAAAACAAGTCTCATCTAATAACACAGTGTAATCATTTGGTGCTTTTCAGTTAGGAAGCAAAGTATCATTTTCTTCTGGTATTAATTTGGCAGCCAAATTTCACACATTTTGTAATGGTAAAGTTTGCTCTGTTTGAGATGTTAGCTGTGCTTCAAGATGATCAATCAAGAGGTCACTTTTGTATTATAAATGGAATGACCAGGACTATTAACAAATCAAAAGTAAAAATTCCCTCATGATTTAAGAGAAATGCTAAAGAAAATTCAGCAGCTCCATTACTGTTTTTGAAGCTACCTTTATTATGTAAATGGACAGTAAGATAGAAACCACCCTATGTTCATATTAAGGGGATTTCAGAAGCAGGTATGTTAAAATTCCACCCCATTTTGGTAAAAATGTAATGTTATGTACTCACATTTATTTATTCATTTTTATTTATCTAATAAACAATCCCTTCTGAACTAGCCAGGGACCCTTCTAGGCACTAGGAACAATGCAGAGCAGAGGAAGACAAGAGTCCCTGACCTCATGGAAGTTACTTTCTCATAAGTAGGAAAGACAGACAATACACACGTATACAATCATGTGAAATGCATGGTCCCTAAGTGTTAAGTGCTAGAGATGATGGATTGGGAATGGGAATTTGAGATATAGTGGTCCCAAAAGGCTCCTTGAGGAGAAAATTGAGCTCAGATTTGAAGACAATAAATTTTTGTTTTTTTTTTAATAGCAGAATCAGATGCAGAAACATGTCATCTAGATACTCCTAATCAGTAAATGGATCATAGGCATTTGATCTAAGCATGTATAATGGGAACAAATAAAATTCTTCTAGGAAGTTTCAAAGGTGATGCCTATGATGGTAATTGGCTAGCTGGCAATCAGTGGGTTAGAATCACTGAAAGACAATAGTCCCTCATAACCCCATTATCCACTTTGATACAGACACCTATAATGAGAAAAAATTAACACAAATGTAAAGCACTACCATTTTGGTGTCACTCAACATGGATATGAAAGAGGTTCTGGAATGTAGAAGGAAGTATTAAAACATAAGCATACCCATTTATTCACCAGACAAAAATTTTACTGGACTATGTCAAGAATATATGACCTTGAGGACTGACAAGTGTAAAGGCCACATTCTGCATTAAAACATGTATGTGGGTAGGATTGCTTCAGCTAAGATTCGCAGAGTTGTATAATTTTAGTGCAGGAACAAGGTATTGGCTCAGGTCTCTGAGTCTCCTAGCAATCAAAGACTTAATCAGACATCTAATCCACATTTTATAGGTGTTGCTTAATGGCATCATGATATGTGCACAGTGGAGTGGACTGTGATGTGGTTGGGATCCCCTGGAAATCCCAGTCCCCTGTGAAGTTCCATCCTTGTTATCCAGGGCACCAGTAGTAGAGATTCACCGACTTGTAGAGCATCTATAATAATTTTCTTATACTTAGATCCTGCCTGTCATACCACAGTCTGTTTCTAGTGTTAATGTTGGCTTGAGAGGGGCATCATATTATTTAGATTTTCAACAACAGCACACAATGACGAGAGTTAAAAAAAAACAACAGAGAAATTGCCAATTTTAGGGCAATTTTATAACAGATCATCCATTATGGGGGTGATTTCTTGGCAGGTGTGCTATATCATTGGTGCTCATTCTTTAATGAATATTGGTTTCTAAATTATTTTTAAGGCCATACAGAGGAGCATAAGTTGGTCAGTCCAGATGTTCAGGGAAGACACTGTGGGTGATAGAACAAGTTGGAGCTGAACACTAGAATTAGACTATTATAAATATGTGGGAATCGATCCAATATCCAATAAATGATATAATTGAAAGGTTGAAGACACAGCATGGTGACACCATGGCAGAAAGGGGGCATTAAATGAGCTGAGAACATTCTTACACTGGGCCGTATGGGATTTGGTAAGAAAAGTATCTGGAGAATACAGATATTAGGGGGATTTCAATAACAACATGAGACAAGAGAAGTGATCAAACATAATTATTTTCTCAGAGACTTATCACCAAACAGACCCAGTGAGGATTTTAAGTGAGACAGAGTTGATTGAAGATGTGCAGGCAGACATCAGTAAAATGAGTACTGAAATCTAAGTTTGGAGTTAATTAAAAAAAAAATGGAGAGTTTTCCTGCCTTTCTTTTTATTTATTTATTTATTTATTTATTTATTTATTTATTTATTTATTTATAAGAGTCAGAGAGAGAGAGAGAGAGGCAGAGGCAGAGGGAGAAGCAGGCTCCCCGCCTAGCAGGGAGCCCGATGTGGGACTTGATCCCAGGACCCTGGGATCATGACCTGAGGTGAAGGCAGATGCTTAACCATCTGAGCCACCCAGGCGCCCTAGATGTTATGTTTCAGGGTAACTGAGTAGCCCTTGTCAAGAGGGAAAGCTCTACTGTATAGAAGTCTAGTTAGAAACACAGAATGAATAACTGAATTAAAAAACCAAAATATACTTTGTGGTTACCAACATACAATACTAAAATTATTTTGCGAATGGACAGTTATGTGCTACCAAAATAAAATCCAAACTGATCACATTCTGGTTCAAGAGGGAAATATCATGTGAGCATAGAAGAATCAGGCTGCCATTATCTTTATCCAGCAATCAGTCTTAGCTTTGGTACTAGTGGGATGATTATATATTTATTCCAGGTGTCGTACAGCATGAAATATGAAACATCACCCCTTCATGTGTTTGTATTAAAGATATTTATCATCCATCTAAGTAAGTTTCTATATTTTTTATCATTTTTGGGAATTATAGAGGATACAGAGCAAGCTCCCAATATCCCCATTTCCCTGGTATTCATAACTTATTTCATATGCCCTTGAGCATGGCCTGGACTTAGTGACTCACTTCTAATGAATAGAAGTCAACAAAGGTGATGGGCTGTCACTTCTGAGGTGAGGCTGCGGAATGATATAGCTTCCTCATTGCTTGCCTTCTGTTTTTTGCTCTTTCACTCTCTCTGATGGAAACAGCTGCCGTGTGGTGAGTTGCCCTGGAAAAAAGCCTACACAAGGAATTGAGGGTGCTCTCCTGCCAGTAGTCACCCAGGACCTGAACCCAACAGGGGAGTGAAATTTGGAAGAGGATCTTCCCCCAGGCAAGCCTTGACATGACTGAAGTCCCAGTTGATAATTTTTTTTTTTTTAAGATTTTATTTATTTATTTGAGACAGAGAGAATAAGAGAGAGAGAGAGAGCACATGAGATGGGGGAGGGTCAGAGGGAGAAGCAGGCTCCCCGCCGAGCAGGGAGCCCGATGCGGGACTTGATCCAGGGACCCCAGGATCATGACCTGAGCCGAAGGCAGCCGCTCAACCAACTGAGCCACCCAGGCACCCTCCCAGCTGATAATTTGATTGATTACTCTGATAACTCTGAGTCACAGGCAAAACAACTTCAGGGTAATAGATGTTTCTTGTTTCAGATGCTAAGTTTTGGGATAATTTGTTATGCAGCAATAGAGAACAGTCACATAATGCAAATAACACCATGAGGAAGCATTTAGGCCAGTTTGGAAGATGGGGCATTATACAAAACACTTATCATGCATTCTTCATCAAAGCAGTGGGTGGGCACACCCAGAGGTGAATCTTAACACGTGGGAATGTGCTACTAGTAAAACCAAGCTCACAGCTGACATGCTCCCCACCACAGTCTGTTCCAGATTTTTTTAAAAGGGACAATAAAGCAATGTGTAGCAAAACAAAACAAAACAAAACAAAACAAAAACCAGGGACTGTTGAACATTGGAAGACATAATTTTCATTTGTATCTTGATTTGCACAGAATAGAGACAAAAGGCATTCCTGGGACACTTAGAAAAATATGACTATTGGTTGGGTATTGAAGTATATTGAGGAATTATTAATTATGTTAGGATACTATTATTTTGGCTCTATAAGAAGATATTATCTTATCTGAAATATGTATAAATATTTAAAGGTGAAATATTTCTGTATAGGACTTTATACTTCTGTATAAAGGGTGGAATGTATGTGGGTGTGTTTCAGTTAACTTGAGCCTCCTTCTTGGAGGTGGTCAGTTAAGCAGTTAGAGTATCCTAACCAGGAATCTTCATTTCTGTGGGGGCCACAAATATTGTTATAGAAATCTACAGAAGAAGGCTTATATCTAACTAACGGGTTCTTAAAAATAATTTTATTCATGAAGTCTGTGTGATGTGAGACACAGGGCTTTGACTAGGACAACGGTTGCAGTTCACCATCCTTGCACGAAGATGAAGTGGGTAGGCAGGTGGTCCAGCTGCAACATACCTTCGGAGCAGCACTGGGATCCAGATCGCTATGCTTCCAATGGCCTCCTGTTAAGCCAGACCCAACAGCAGAAAGGCTATTGACTATTTTTCTTGTGGACACAGCATAGCATCTGTCTTGGAGTGAAATTTTCATTCCAGGTGCTTGCTTATCACAGTGCCTGAAGCCAGAGAATGGGAATTTCTCAAACTTATAATGAAGAGTCTTTCTGACAGTTTGGGGGCCTGTTTTCTAATAAATGTTATTTGGCAGAATTCGGTTGAAAATTTTTTTTTATTGTAATATACCACCTGGTAGCCAGGTTCTGGAAGAGGAGATGTATGGTTCTCACCTTGCTGGAATTGCTGGGAGATACCAATTGTGAAAAGCTGTGTTACTATCTATCTACTCAATATTGGGCTTTCTCTTCTGCTGGGAAAAGTACACTTGCCTAGCCTGCAGAACTTGGGCAGGGCCACATCAATTGCTACAGCAAATGAAATGAATGGGAATTGACATGCCACTTGCATTCAGAAGCTTTGGGAGCCAGAGTGCTATTCACATGACATGTTTTCTCCCCCTCCTCTTCAAGCTTGGAAGCATGCGATAAAGGTGGTGTTTCCATCTGCCTTGGTTCAGTACCTGGCATTTGGTACTCAACAAACATGTGACAAATGAATAAATGAATTTATAAACGCATGGACTTAGTTAACTTCAACTATGTTCCCACCAACAGGTTATGTTTTAGGCCGCCCTATTAGAAAGAATAATTAACACTTTAAAATTTGACAAAATAATATGGCCCTATCTAGGAAGGGAAGCACAGCACAGAGAGCCTTAGTGTTCATTTCTAGCATTTTTCTAGGAAGAACTAAAGGACAATTTTAAGCAGTCCCACATGATTGTGAGTTAGTGTTAAAGAGATATGAAATGTTACCACTTTCTCTTATAGTTCCTGGAAAATAGTTTCTGGAAGTAATAGTTTTTGTTTGTAGTCATCCAGGAGTTTCTGTTCATGGCCTGTTTACTGCTTCTTAAACTTCTGCTAAGAGGACTAATTCCCCAATCTTTGTTCCAAGGCCCTTTTTGTGAGTTACACGAAACCCACCAAGACACTCTGGAATAAACCCAGCAATAAACTGACCTGTGATGCAGCCTCCCCTGGTGGTCACCTGGAAGACAGCAGATCCCACTGACCTGGAGCAGAAATGGAAAGTTTTATTCCTGCCTTGCTGACTCCTGTGAGTGCACACGGCAGGCTCTGATCACCTTCTGCTCCCTCTTTAGCTGACAGTAGAATGAAAGCAGGCCAATTGCATGATCACTTGGAATTTATTTTCTCCTTTACATTCCAAACACATTACTAGCCTGTGGCAGAAAAAGGTAGCTATCCAATAAAAATTTATGCTCCCTTATATCTGTAGAGTTGTTGCCAGAGAGACAGTATATTTTCCAGCCCGCTGTTCAGTCAAGGTGGGGCCATATGACTGGTTCATGTCAGTGGAAGATGAGTGAAAGTGATGTGTGTCCCTTCTGGGCTGGGGAGAGTAACAAGGAGTCAGTGGGTGTTACCCACAAACAATGAATCATAGAACACTACATCCAAAACTAATGATTTGCAGATACCAGGATGTTTGGGAAGCCACGTGTTTGAGATGATAGCATCTTCCGCAGGAGTAAACAAAGCCAATGCTACCCTTACAAATGATGAGTATTCATGTTTGCTTGTGACAGCAGAAATAAACTATCATGCTGACTAACTGGGGTTGGGGGGTTGTCTGTACTAGCAACTGTTCCCTTAACTTTAATACAGCCCACCCTACTACTTATGTCACCAGTGTGAAATATTCAATCTCAAGGAGTCCTTTAAACCAGGGATTTGATTGTTCATAAAGCCAGCCTTTATTTGACTGGCTTTAGTGGACAAAACATTTTGTTGGAGTCATTTGGACCAGTATTTGAATTTGACATTTCCTAATTCTTTTTTTTTTTTTTAAAGATTTTTATTTAATTATTTCACAGAGAGACAGCAAGAGAGGGAACACAAGCAGGGGGAGTGGAAGGGGGAGAAGCAGGCTTCTCGTTGAGCAGGGAGCCCGATGTGGGGCTGGATCCCAGGACCCTGGGATCATGACCTGATCTGAAGGCAGATGCTTAAAGACTGAGTCACCCAGGCACCTGACATTTCCTAATTCTTTATTCTGAAACTGTGCTACTTAGGGTAAGTAACTCTAGCTTCTGTGATAAACAACCCCAGATTTCAGTGATTTAACTGCAAACAAAAGAAGAGAGGGGATTTTTTCTCAGAAAGGAAAGCTAAGTTTAAACTAAAGCCATTAATTATAATTTTCCCTAAATTTTTACAAATGATAAAAATTAATTTTTTTAAAAAACTTTCTTAAAATTCTAATCTTATTAAATTAATACTATTCCAAACTACATAATAGAATGGCATCAGATTGCCCCTATGGATCTTGGCCTGACAGTTTGTTTTTGCTTAGAACTTTTTGGCAAAGGCTGTTTGCAGATACTATTATCTTGGGCAACTGAAACACAGTTTTACTTGTTTGTTTGTTTGGTTATTTATTGACTTCTACCTGTTTCAGAGAGGGCACTTCGAAATCTCTTCTTTCAATATGCAAAAAGGAACAGAAAGGAGATAGAAGTTCTGGAATGTTTCTTATAGTTACATGTGAGACAAACAAGGCATAAAAAGACACCTACCAAACATGGGCAGGACTTCTGCTGGTACTACCAGGACAGGACAAACCCGAAAAGCAGATATCCAAAAATTACACTGGCAACTTAAGCCTATTTTACCAATGGGAAGGGACCACATAAAGGGGGTAATGTTAACAATAGTCATCATCAATTATCTTTGCTACCCATTTTATGTATTTCCTTATTTAATCCCCTAAAAACTGCCTCATGTGACTTTAATAGTCTCATGTAACTGACAAGCAAATAAGAAGTTCAATCTTTTGCCAGGATCACATCACTAGTGAGTAGCAAAGGTTGGCTTTATCTCCAGTTCTTTCTACAGAGCCCATGCTCTTGACTGCCAATATGGATGAAAATTAGCTTATCTGGGCAAGAAAGGTATAGGGCAGTTAATTAGGAATTTATCTTTCACCCACTCTGCCATCTGCAGTTCCATTCTTGGTGTCAAACCTAGGTTAAACTAAGATGGGTTTGAACCCTAAGTTTCAAACATTCCCTCAACCCTGTTTCAAAAATGGCAGATATGGAATGAATGACAAGTCCCTTCTAATCTCAAAAACTCTGTCTTTAAAATGTATAGCATGAAAATACATAAATAACTCTGTTCCTACTTGGAAAATTTACACAATGTTTCAGATATTGTCTGCTCCAGGTAGGGTCATGGAATCTCCAAAACTGAACTCATCAGCTCTTGAAGAGATGGTGGGTTTTGAAGGTGTTCACACTTCAGAGTTTTGTTGTTGTTGTTGTTATAAAAACCATGACAATTGAAAAGGCAGAGTGGAAACAGAATACTGTCATTCTTCCCTCACTACCACTCCTGAAAGATAAAAGAAGTCAAAGGAGAACTTCCTATTTTAATCTTGCATTTTGGAAATACTGATTATAAAAATTAGACACAATCTAACAGTTGGTGCTAGATAGGTTTAAGTCACACAAAAATCAACTGAGTAAATTTAAGATCTAATTGGCTTTATTAAATGATTCATGAATCTGGCAGCTTCTCACCTAGCAAATAGAAAGGAGCTGCACAGAGCTGTGGAAAAGGAAAGGTTTTAGAGGCAGAGAGGGAGTGAAAAAAAAAAAGAAAATTATTAGCAAAAAATGCATTGTTTTAGGCAAGGTCACCCTTCCAAGGGGAATGGAAGAGGTCTATCAGTAAATTTCCTAGTGCTGACCAGGAAATGCCATGTTGACTGGTTAAAGGTTAAATTCCTTGGTGGTGGTTGGGGGTGAAGGTGGTTGAAACTGAAGTTAGGTTAGGTATTAAGTCTTGGTTTGCTGATGTGGGACCTTAACATTACTGGCTCCATTTTAGGTCTATGGTCCTTTTTTTTTTTTAATGGTAGTGTGTCATTTCACAAATTGCAATATGCTGCACATGTTACTTCTTTTATATTCCAACAACTGACTATTCTTCATTCATTTTAAGGTAAAAAAAAAAATCTGCACACCCTTGACTATAGTTACATTTAACCCCTTTGTTAGCCATGCAAAAAAATTAAGCATTATGGTATAGAAACAATACATTGTTCTTAAAAGGGTAGGTTTTCGTGGACTTATAACTTTTAATTCTTTTTAAAGCCTACCATGATAAACATAATCATCCAGTTTAAGAAAGTGAGGAAAATCTCCTTTAATGATGAAGTAACCCTTGGAAATTTGTGAGGTATGTTAAACCAGAAACACACAAAATTTTTCAAAGAACTAGATGGGAATGGATAGAAAAGTTTTTTATTCTATGAAAAATATATAACTGGCTCAAGTTTGTCAGATATATGGAGAATCTTCTGACTTTAGAGCCTTTAGAGCAAATTGATAATTCATTGAGAATTCTTAAAAAATAACATAAAGTTAAAAAAAGAAAGAAAAAAGGCACAGCAAGTCTCTTAGGCAAAGTATGTATATTCTTACTATTCTTTTTTTTTTTTTTTTTTTTTTTTTAGTATATGTGCCTCCGAAACGAGCACTGTTCTTACTATTCTTGAAGGTACAAGTAAATAATTAAAATTAGGCATAACCTGGTGGGTCTTACTTTGGAGTATTCAAGTCTAAGATAATAAGGACACAGACTAGAGTTATTTTAACTATGACATTCATTCTACTTGTCAAGTTTCCTTCTTAAACTGAATTCTCCCTGCATTGTAGCAGATGAAGCAGCCCATTTTCCATGTAGGATTTCCAATATACAGATCCAAGTGACCTTTGAACTAGGTCCTTCCAAACTGCGATCACATGAGCAGTAACTTAGAGATCTGACTCATAACTTCCATTCTGAAATCCCTACTGACATGAATGTCTTGTTATTAGGTTGCTAGTAAAAAATGATAGGACTGAATATAGACTGCTAGTGACAAAGACCTACTGCAGGCTAGCTAGAATTTATGGTTTCAAGTTCCCAGGAAGAGCAAGATGTGGAATTAACTTCCAATAAAGCGGGATCCCTCAGGGCAGCCCCTTTGCTCTTCTTTGCTCTGGGAGGGTGGGTTGGAAAGCTTTCTCCATGATGTAGCAAAGTAGCTGTGGAAACTTTAGGCTTGATGGCCCTTGGGACCCAGGAGAGAGCGCCTCTTTACTGATTATTCCAACAATAGAGTTAGGAATTGGCTCACTGCCTAGTCTTGCTTCAAACTTCCAGTCATGGATCCCAGGAGATGACATTGTCCTTAGCTGACCACAGGATTACTGAGTAGAAATGGTGCCCCTAAAAGAAGAGAGGTTGAGTTACCATCCAGTGGAACGGCAACAATGTATCCAATAAACAACTCCTAAGTGCTAACCAGAGTCAGGATCTGTGATAGACTCTTTATCTGTATTATTGGATGTGGTCCCCAGCATCTCATACATGGTTGATATTACTATTGTTGCTATTGTTATACTGATTTGACAATTCAGAAACCTGAAGTAAGTGGAATTAAGAAACATTTCCAAGTTACTTGTAAGTAGCAGAATTGGAATTCAACTTTCCATCTCTTTGTCTCCAAGCCCAGTCATTGAAGTATTGCTCTATACAAAGTAGGTTAATCTTTTAGGTTCAAAGTGTATTGGGAATTGTTTTTGTTTGTTTGTTGTTTGTTCTTCACTTTCTTCTGTAGGAGAATTACTTTCAAGGATCTTTCCTCTCCTTTCTGCTCTTTTTCTCCACCCTTCCAAAAATGATTTTCAAAGAGAAGGAGAGAGGAAAAGTATAACTTGCATTTGATTATGATGAAATTTCTTTTCCATTTACTCAGTTTGATTTCTGGGGTCATGCCATATCAATCACTTGCATTTTCAAGTAAGGGAAAACGAGTTTATAAATATAAGTTTGTATTGAACTAAGGACCTGGAAAAGGGCTTGTCCCAGACTGTTGGTGAATTTCTTCTACCAAGGTTTTCCTCACTTTGACGAGAAGACTATATGTAAATGCAACTCCATGAGTCTCTGCAATTAAGTGGTTGTCTTTATGCCTGCACAATGCTGTGTAGTCTGTAACTGAAAACTACTTATATAAAATACGGAGAAAAAAATTTAAAAGTTCATTGAACAGAATTCCTCAGGACATGAAATTATAATTATAAATAAATGGAATTAAAACATTAAAATGTATTTTCCCCTGAGAAAGGAGACCTGAAAAATGAGAGTTTTACATATCAGTGGGTTTTGTTAGAAAATTTGAATTGCTGGAATGACATTCAGCTTTTTCTCCCCCCAAATATGAAATGAAAACTGATATATTGAAATTTCTCTATTACTCTAGCCACTGACCTGTCAAAAATATTATGGGTTGGTTTACCTTGGAAATTGGCATTAATAGGAAAATGACATGAAACTTGCTGCCCAAATGCTACTATTTCCAGAATTGTAAAAGTTGCGTAGGCGTTTATTTCAATTTCTCATTTAGAGTGGCATGGGAGAGTGGACTGAAATCAAATGCAGCCTCTGAAATGGAAATGCACTCACACTGATTGGTTCTGGGAGAGATGTGTGAATACAAGGGTTCCCATTTCAAGCCTAAATTATTTCCGTTGCTTAATTCTGGCTTGTGCTTCAAGTCTGATTGGAGATATACTCTTAATAAAGAAGTACTCAAATGATCTTCAGACTTTCTCAAATAACCGTCACAATAAAACTCATGATTGTGCAATTATTACATCTTCTAATTTCCTAGCCCTTAAGCAGCCCCATACTCAGTTAATAAAGGCCAGTGGACAGCCCAAAAGCAATAGCATTTTTCTTATGGAGCATTTTGGCAAATGAAAGAACATAGATGAAGAAGGAGAAGGAGAGAGAGAGAGAAAGAAAGAGAAGTAAGATCAAAAGAGAAAAGTAAGAAAAAAGAAGGTCAATTTCCATTTTACAGATAAACAGAGTATCTTCCATTTTATGAAAGACTCTTGTGTATTTTATCCCAATTTTTACATTAATTCTCCCAATATCCTCATGAAGTTGATGATAACATTAATATCTGTAGAGGGTTCTTTTTTTTACAACAATAAAATAATATGTACATTGTTGATGTTTGTTTTTTTTTAATGAGAGAGAGAGAGCACGTGCACGGGGGGAGGGGCAGAGGGAGAGAGAGAGAGAGAATCTTAAGCAGGTTCCATACCCAGCTTGGAGCCCGTCTCCAGGTTCGATCCCACGACCCTGAGATCATAACCTGAGCTGAAATCAAGAGTCAGATGCTCAAAGGACTGAGCCACTCAGGCACCCCAGTGTACACTGGTTTTTCGATGAGTTTTAATGAGTAGTGGTAAGAAGCCAATTTTTCAGGAAAGGAAACAGATCTTTAGAAGAAACAAGACTTACATAAGGTTGTGCAGTGGGGAAAAAACAGAGACGGGACTTGAATGAAGGTCTTCTGATTCCTTGTGTCCTGAGGGATGAGAAGCTGCTTCTGTGTTACATGCGAAATCATGCCTCACGGTGTGTAAAATGCTCCTGTGGGCACTGTCCTGTTTGAGCCTACCACCAACTATGGTGACTAACATAACATAATAAAATAAAATTAAATTAAAAAAAATAAAATAAAGGCAATAACTGAAAATACCTACCTACGTACCTACCTAAAGGGTAGTCCATGCTAATGAAAACACAACATAAATGTCTAACAGAAATAAAGACTGTTCTAAAATGCAAACAATGTGTTTCCAGCACAATTTAACCAGAATGTAAGTTGTATTAGTATTTGTAGTGAAAAGCTGGATTTGACTGTCACTTTGTTGGCAGTGCTCAATCTCTAGGAGCATAGGAGCATATACATATCCACATGTTTAAATAGCATCTTAAAAATTTTTTTTAAATAAAAAAATATCATCCTATGTGGATTTCTTTAATCCACTCTGTTCACACCCCAGAGCAAGCACAGGCTGCTGCTGACGTTCATCAGACTCTACTCAGCAGACAGACTCACCCCTTTTTGAAGGCTCCCTGTCTATGCCCCACTTTCTCTTGAATCTGGGTTTCTTCTTCATCACATGAAGGGTACGTTCGTGGAGGGCAACGCTCTGTCATTTCTCACTTCCACGTCTACATTGTTTGTTTCTTTCTAAACATTACCTTCAGTCATGCCTCAACCAATAACAACCAGACACTATCTCATGGGCATAGAAAAGAACAAAGGGTTTATACATTTTTGTGACCTTAATGAATAACACAAATTCAGAGTAAATTGTAAGATATTCTCATTGAGATAGATCCAACTCTGGGCTGCGAAGTAATAGCAAAGACTCTCCGAGTTAAAGACAGTCTATACACATGCATGTAAGTAGCTGTGTGTGTGTGTGTGCATGCGTGTAGAGGCATATGTATGTGCATCTGGGCACCTATATGTGTATTTAAATTTTCAGGACCGATAAAACCAAGTAATAGCCTGACCTTCCATGATTTAACAAAATTGATATTAGATGGATCAATGCATTAGTGAAAAGAAAAGTAAAACTAAAACTCTGAACAACAGCTACAAGGACACAGACAAACATTTTATCTGATTTGGGATCAAAGAAACACCCCAAAAGAATAGATGAAATCACACATGGCCTATTTGTTGATATTTTTTTTAGCACATAAAGGATATTACAAACAAATATCAATTGGAAACTTAGACAATGATTTGGGCTAAAAAATGTGTGTAAAATGAATAAATGAGCACATTTTTACAAGAAGGGCCATCACAGTAGGCAGGATTGGGGCACAGAAGATGGATGACCATGATCATCCTAGGAAGAAGGCAGTGGATTTTGTTCCCAAAATAAAACAGGAATGATACATATTAACTACCTTCTATTTTTAAAGGCCGTTTGCAATCACCTGGCAGATATTATTTTCATTTGCAGATGATGAAAACTAAGGGTCAGAGATGCCAGCTAGTTTTCCTGAGTAGGAGACCCTAAAGCCCTCATTCTTTCCTGGTCCTGCCTGTGCATCCATCACTGCCTCAGTTGAACCGGTGGTGTTTTATTGGTAATAAATCTAACCATGCTCCAGCAAACATTTTATTGCTTTTAGAAAGTTGTGTCTCAAAGAACTCTTTCAGTTATTCTTGTAGATGGAAGTATAGGCAGAATAGACCCCCCACTGCTATTTTCTGTCAACCTCTTATTTCCCTTTAGTGAACAAATCAGTTCAACAAGCTGGCTGACAGAATGGAGCTCGCACTAGGTTCATTCCTGTGTGGAAGTGTGAGTGGCACAGATGCGCGTATTGATTTATTTTTAACAGTACAGATTTGGGAGCAGTAGAATGAATCGTCAGAGTGGTCTCCCCTCTATGTCTGGTCACCTCACCGCTGACGCATTCCTCAAAACCCACACCCAGGGCAAAACCCAGGCTTTCTGCTCCTTCTAGGAAGTGTGGTAATATGGTTACAAAAGCCCCTGGCCTTAGAGATGAGAAACTCGAGGTTTTGTATAGCTAGAAGATTCTCATTTTACAGGTGAGGATCTGAGGCCATGACTGGGAGTAAACTGCAGGAACTGGATTCATTTGAAGGTGGGAACACACTATGCAGCAAGTATCTGGAGGAGCCACACCTCTGACTTCTGGACACTCTTCTGAGTGCCTCAGAATCTCCTGGGGAGCTTGAAAAAGGCAGATTTCTGTGAGTTTAACTCCTAGAGAGTTTAAGTCCATGGGTCTGGGGTGGTGTCTTCGGATCTGTTTTGAAAGTACACTAAACACAACCAAAACAACTCTCCAGATGATTCTGATTGTTCCCACATGGTTAACTGCATGCTCCAGGCAACATATCTCATTAGCTTAAAAATCGTGACCAGAACCAGCATTTTCCCACCGGGCCCTTACCTTGGAGTCCTCCAGTAAGGAAATGATGCACTGGACTCTGGTCCAGAAGAGGCCGTCCAAGAGGCAAGAAACAGGTCTACATCAGGGTTAGAGACTTAGATGAAGAGAGCTAGGAGCCACCTGCTGGCTGCGTGGCTTTTCGTGCCCCAAAACTTTGTACCCTGGTCTCCTCATCTGTAATACACTGCGGGCAATAATAGTACCTAAATCAGATTATTGTTATAGGTTTAACTTTTTTTTTAATAAACTCTAACACTACTCAGCATATTCTAAATACTACAGGAAAGCATTGTTCTCTGTATCGGACACCAAGAATGGGTAGTGGCTAAGGGCTTCCATTTTTCTCAAAAGGAGTAGGACTTTCCTTTCTACCTCTCTCTATGGATCTTGGTCCAGACAGGTTTGTGACCTGGTTGGTCTCATCTCCATTAAACAGACGGAACACAGAGGTACAGCAAACACTCGCTTCAACCTATTACATTGCATCAGTTAAGCCAAGGCCACACCAGCTCCTGGATGTCCCCACTCACCAGTTGGAGACTTTCTGCTGTCTTATTAAGGCCAGCTTCCCAATACACTGGGAGTCTGAATCAACCGCGTGCAAACACATCTGAAGTTTTGAACACAGGATTGTCCCGATTTAATAAGTCACTAAGGCTCACAGAGGATTTGGCTGCATTTTTTTAAGAGCCCCAAATGTTTTCTCATTGATTCTCTATCAGTGACACACATAAAGCCGCCAGAACCTGAGCTGGTAGGCTGAGCCCACCCTGTGGGCAGACGGCTGTGTGCATCTTGTGTTGTACTTCAATGCTCTGTGAGGGTTGTTCAAATGCAATCTGCTCCTCCAGATTCAATGAGAAGAAATTAAAACTCAAAAATGAAATCAATACTTATCTCTTTGTGCCTACTCAGTGACTGTAGACTCTGGCTTTCACGGGTAATAGATTCAGGCAACACTCCTACAGAATGCTGAAATTTATGGACTTCTCCATAGTCATTAATTAATAGTGTGCACACACAGAAAAATAACCAGGCGGAACACTTAGAAGTGAAATTATTGCCGAAGCACTGACTATATAGTTTTTAAGTGGTCAGTCAGGTGGATAAAATGAATAATTGAATATGCTTTACAAGCAGGCAGTAAGGACAAGCAATCCAACAGGTTTTTAATTCTCTCTGAAGAACACACATCTTCTAGGGGGGGTCTGGATTGATTTCACTCTTCTTTATTAGCCAAAGCCTTTCTGGAGTTGAGTTTTCTCTGTAAGGTTCAGAAGAGCCCCCGCATCATTGGACACGATCTCATGAAGGATGTTTTGGGGAGTCCTTTGGACTAAGTAGCTGAGAACTTCCTTTTGGTCTGGGAACCTGCATAAAAGAACAAAATAATATGGGTTTAGCCATAATGGACATTACAATGTATCTCAGCCCTCTTTCTGCATGTTGCTAAATAATTTCCATGGAGAAATTTTCTTAAAAAATGCCTGTCTTGTTGGGAGTATCTATCATCAGTTGGACCCTTGTTGATTTCTGAGTATAATTCTTGAGAATATTTTGCTCCATGTCTGCAAATATGGGAAAAAATTGATTCCGACCGATGAATGGGAGCTGAAATTATATTGTATTTTGACACCAGATTTATCTTTGATTTTCTTTTGTCTTTTTTCTGTCCTCTATTTGCAAACCTTTCCTGTAAAGATCCAGATAATAATTATTTTAGGCTGTGCAGACTATCCAGTCTCAGTTTCAACTACTCAACTGTTTGAAGGCAGCCACAGATGATCCATAAACAAATGGGTGAGGCTGTGCTCCAGTAAACTTCATTTACAAAACCAGGTTGTGGGTTGGATTCGGCCCCTGGGCTATAGTTTGTTGACCCCTGATCTACCTGTACCACGGCCTCAGTGACGCACCAGCAAAGGCTTGGAATGTCTGACATCCCTGGGTTAGAGCAGAAGTGAAGACCTGGTGAAGAAGAAGAAGGGCGAGCAGATTTATCTTTTTCCTTGGCCAACTTGTTTTTCTCCAACTGTGAGGAGTTCAGCTTGAGTGCTGTTGTCTCGTGGTGCCCAGGGGGAGGCACTGGAGGGTTATGTTCCTTGCCTTCATTTGAACTGGGAAGTGTTTTCCCTGTTGAAGGTCCAGAGAGGAGCTGCCAGTGGAGAGAATTGAAACCAGAGCTCATATTCCGCATTGTTTCCATGGTGTTGTTTCTCTTTGACCTCCCTTAAAGGTCACCATCATTAGCCTCAAGGCACTACACTTGGGGCAAAAAAAAAAAAAAAGATTGGCAAAAAAAGTTGGCTAACTGATTTTTGTCAGGATTCAAAGGAGAGATCGGGAGGAGGGGGAGAAGAACTGATAATCCCCAGGCAGAACAAGAACAGAAGGGAACATTTTCTTCAGATGATGATCCAAGGATGTGGTGAGCCCATATGTGAGGGTAGTTGAGAGAGCATGCCAGGGGCCTCGGCTGGATGCATTTGCACTGTGCGGGTTTGCCAGACCCCAAAGCTAATTAGGACCAGGCCGAAAGAAGCCCAGCATTCCACAGCCTGGCTAGGCCCCTTAAGGTAATGCTTCTTTGAAGTCTGAGAATATCCCATTGTTTATTCAAGCTTCAGCTCTCAGCTTTCTCCAAAGGGATTTGAAGGAGCTTAAACATTAATCAAAACACAAACCAAGACTATTAGTAATGAATTAAAGCCAAGCCTATCCAGATAAGTAAAATTGGAGTCAATGTTGCCAGAGGTGGAAGATAAGCTGATTGCTTCATTGAGTACCGAATTTGGCACAAGTGTAAGCCTATTACCTGGGATGTCTCTAGGGAGGACAGAACCCAGCAATGCCTCGACTGAAAGACATGTGGCCAAATGATAGGATTGACTCCCCCCTCCCTGGGGAATATTTTTATTTTAGGGAGTATTTGACTTAAATAATCATCACTTTCAGGGGCTGGTGATGATGGAAAAACCAGACATGAACCCTGATGACGATTGTGGAAGGGAAGGGACAATCTTTTTTTGTTTGTTTATTAACATATAATGTATTATTCGTTTCAGGGGTACAGGTCTGTGATTCATCAGTCTTACACAATTCACAGTGCTCACCACAGCACATACCTTCCCCAATGTCCATCACCCAGCCACCCCACCCCTCCCACCCCCCTCCACTCCAGCAACCCTCAGTTTGTTTCCTGAGATTAAGAGTCTCTTATGGTTTGTCTCCCTCTCTGGTTTCATCTTGTTTCATTTTTCCCTCCCTTCCGCTATGATCCTCTCTCTTTTTTCTCAAATCCCACATATCAGTGAGATCATATGATACTTGTCTTTCTCTGATTGACTTATTTCAGGAAGGGAAAATCTTAATTCACTTGCCTTAATGCTAGCTATTTGGGACAGATGGATATGTAACTGGATGAGCCTTAGCACCTCCTTTTTCACCCAGAAGCAGCAACTAAAGCGAAGTATCTTCTCTCCTGAGGGCTACCTCCCTGAGTCAGTGACTGCCCAAACAGCCACATGTTTATTCTACCTCCTCTCTTCCTCTACTCCACTTTGACCTTGTATAATATGTGAGACATTTAACTCTTTCCACTCCATTGCAGGCATAGGTAAGCAGATCCTAGAACAGTGTTATTCAAGACAGAAGAAAAATTGTGTGTGTGTGTGTGTGTGTGTGTGTGTGTGCGTGACATCCCTTTTTCCTCTATTGCAGTGGAAATTTGATGGGTCTCTTGCAAGTATATTCAAAAATACTGTATCTATGAGTTAGGAGAGAGACAGCTAATTCATCAATGCAGGCCAGCTCACAAGAGTGAGCCCGGTTTTCAGATTGTTATAAATGACAACTCTGACTTGTTTATTACCAAACCAGAAAATAAAAGAATAGTCACAAGATCAAGGATACAAGGGAGAGACTGAACTCTGAAATGTCTCCGGAGACTGTAGAAAAAAACCAGCCACGTGGTCTGCTGTGTGGCCACTCCCCACCAAACTTTCTAACTGAATGGCTTAAAATAACAAAATTTAGGTTTGACTCGTGTATCTCTGAGCTAGCGGGGGTGTTTGGCTGATCAGGTCTGGGTTTCACTGAGCTTGGACTGCAGGCTGCTGATTAAGGTCAGGTTCTCTTGTTTTTTAGTAACTAATTGGTGACATGGGGAGTTTCTTCCATGGTGAAAGCAAAAGGGCAAGAAAATAAATCCAGTCTGGCACATACATTTCAAACCTCTATCCACTTCAGTTTTACTGATCTCTCATTACCCAAAACAGGTCACATGGCCAATCCAAGGTCGGGGCCAAGAAAGCATGTTCTGTCATGGCAAAGACACGGATGACTTATAAAAGGATGGATAAATAAGGAAGTGAAAGATTGGGACCAATAATTTAGCTATCACAGGGGCATACCTGCGTTGGTAGGTTCTGCAGCCCAGGTGGTGTGAGCAAACTTCCTGTTCAGAAAAGCCCCAAACCAGAGACCCATAGTTTTCTATAAAGTTTTAGGCCAGGGAAGGAAGGGAGTGGGGTAAGGAATCAGGTCACCACTTAAGGGTCTACCCTACTGTCATATAAAGATGGTCTTATTATAGTACATTTATATCCTTCCACTTAAAAAAAAATTATCTATTTTAGACAGAGAGAGAGCGAGAGAGAATGAATGGGAAGGGCAGAGGGGGAGGGAGAGAGAAACTCAAGCAGACTCTGTGCTCAGCGCAGAGCCCCATCAAGGTCTCCATCCCATGACCCTGAGATCAGGACCTGAGCTGAAACCAAGAGTCAGATGTTTAATGGAGTGTGCCACCCAGGCTCCCCCACCCTTCCACTTTCTATTTTTAATTGAGTCATCAGGATTACCTGAGGTTTCAGTATATCAGTGAATGGTGAGGTCTTCCACATAAAAAAGTCCTTATTTCTCTCCAGCATGTTTTGCTCCACAAAGCTATGGACCAGGAAATTGTTTCTTTCTAATAATGAAGTAAGTATGTGTCTTTCTATAGATATTTTTTGCTGTTTTGATATCTTGTTCACCCCTTTGCTTGGACTTTCAGGGTGCTCATGGACAGATCTGACACTAATTGGACAGACTTACTCAGCCATGACTGTCTTAATAGAATTCCTCTTCTCTCTTTTTACTTTGTAACTTTTGTGTTGGACTAGATGTGTTTTTGTTTTACTATGGTAACTTTCACTGGAGGCTGCCTTGATCCATTTTTGAAAGTAAATGAACAAAGAAGAAAGGAAGAGAAGGGAAGGGACAATGAATTTAAAAAAAAAAAAAAAAAAGAAAGGGAGGAAGGAAGGGAAAAAGGAAGGAAGGAAAGAGAAAAAGTACTCAAACTAATTTCCTATGTTAAATAACATCGAGATGGGGCATATTTTTTGGTTCTTAATATTAATGAGTACTGACAATAAGCAAGAATAACTCAGTTCCTGGAAGATATTTCCTCTTGGAAGATAATACTATCAACCAACTAAAACAGCTTGCTTATCAAGGCTAATACCTTGCTTATCAAAACTTCCTTCCAGACTTTCACATCCTTGCTCCCACCAATTCAAAGCTATGATGTCATAAATTCTACCTTACTTTAAAACCACCCAGTCTGAGCCTTTTATAAAATCTCTTATTTTCCCCCTTTCACCTTATCAAGGTGGTGTTTTTCCTTTTCGCAATAAATCTATAGTTTTGATTAGTCAACAGCTTTGAGGTCTTTAAGTAAGTCATTTCTCAACAGAAAAAAAAAAAAAAACGTTATTTGTAAAACTAGCTGTTGTACTGGATATTTATATTCCCCTATAAGCAACAGAACACACTCCAGAAAATCTTAAAATTCTACCAATTTCAAGTTTGTCAAATACAGTAGTCATCTTTGGTTTTTTATAAGAACAGAAAAACAAATATAACTACTAAAGAAGAAATTAATTAAAATACGTGATTAAGAAAGATTCTGTTATATTTATATAACTAGCTAGTCAGTTTGAAATATTTTGACCTAAAAATGATGGTTGCTAAATCTTAAGCAAGGGTTTCTTCTTTAACACTTTTAGTCAAAGAGCAAGGAACCAGCTCTATATGTGACTGACTTCCTTCTCTCCAAGGGAGCCATCCGTAAGCCATGCTCTTGTCTAGCACCTGTTTACACCCATTTGTCTCCATGCACTGAATTTAGCAGTAAAGCCTGTGGCAGGCTGCATGACTAATTACCTGAACTCCCGACCCTGTTTGGGCTAGAAAGACTACCAATGTGTTGTTATCTGCATACCATCACTGTATTTGGGCAAAAAGGTGGCTTTAGGTAGGACTATAGCCGGGTGATCTGGTTAGCAGGTGACTAGAATATCCAAGACCTCTCATCTTCTTTTTCAACTTTACTTTTCAGAGTCATGGCATGGTTGATTCTAACCTTGGTTTTCAGTTTAAAAATGGCCCTACATTGCTTTTTCCTAAATTAATATTCCACATTTATCGTTTCAATATGATGTGCTGTGAGAGATCCTTCCTGCATATGCTCATTATTAATGATGGTTTTGTGTGCAGTTTCCATCTTCCCATTGATCTAATGTCCAACTGTCAAGGTTCTGTCATGGCTTCCAAATGTTTAACCCTATTGTGGTGTTTGGAACCAACTAATTTGGAGAAATTAGACCTAAGACCTAAAGAAGATTAGGGTGCTCCAATTTTAAAATGGTGAAAGAATTAAAGTTTATAGACCAAAATATATAATAATTTTTGTCATTAAAGTGTTTTCAAAAAGCAGAAGCAGGCCATCTCTACTCAGGATAGTGTTTGGATACTGAAAGTCTCCTTAAAAATTAATAATTAGTGGGGAGTGTAAAGGGGAGTGGGAGATACAGGCATAAGTCACAGCAATGAAAGGCAGAAGGAGTATAGTCAATGATATTGTAGTTGTGTTGTATGGTGACAGATGGTAGCTATAGTTGCGAGTGTAGCATAACGTATAAACTTGTTGAATCACTAAGTGGTACACCTGAAATTAATGTAACATTGTATGTCAACTACACTCAAATAAAAAAATAAAATGAAAAATCAGTGGGTGGTGGAGGGAAAGGTTTCCCACTTGATCTGAGGAGAAAAAAAACCCAGACCCTTCTTTTATAACGAAGGCCAATTATTCAATAAGCAAACATTTAGGAGGAAGTCTCTGTGCCTAGCATTGGGAAGGTTATCAGGGTGTTTCATTCCCTCAATGTTCCTGCCATTTCTCCAACAGAAAAAAAATATCAGAAGTAACTTGATGGAGAATATGGGTTGAAAGATTTTATGGTCAAGACATGAGTTCGCCATCCACCCTCCAAGCAAATATAAAGTGGAGATGGGGGTGCCTGGGTGGCTCAGTCAGTTAAATATCCGATTCTTGCTTTCAATTCAGGTTGTGATCTCAAGGTCCTTTGATTGAGCCCCATATAGGGCTCTTTGCTCAGCGGGGAGTCTCTTGTCCTTCTCCCTCCCCCACTACCCCTCTCCTTGCTCATGCATTTGCTCCCTCTCTTGCTCCCTAAAATAAATAAATAAAATCTTAAAAAAAAAAAAAGAGCAGAGATAAACCTAATTTGTCCTATTCCACCCCCCCACGATGGTTCATATCATGAACACTTACTGGATAGTACCTGTGAAGCATAAAATCTGATATGTTCTGGGAAAGCTGGGTAGAATTATACAAATATGGACGATACGAATTCCTTGCCCTCAAAGTGTATATAAGTTAATAGAGGGGAATAAGCATTGATCTGCAAAATATTGAATAGTCAGCTGTAAAAAATTCCACTAATTTTTAGCAGTATAGTGTGCAGAATTAGGCAGTGGTCCAAGGGGTTTCATCCAAATGGAATGGGGAAGCTGGGAAGTCAGGGGGAAGAAAGATCAAGGACTGGGAAAATTTATGGATCAATCAAGAAGTATGTGTTCATAGGTGAGTTTATTATCTCATTTTGGGTTGTGTCAATCACCAGAGCATCCAGATATCGTATTGGTGGTTATATTTGTGTTCTGTGGTTCCCACTGCCTTCACTTTTCTTCCATTAGTTCCCTATATCCACTAGTGTCTGGTGCACAGCATATTCTGTCTTCAGTAGACAGTGTTCTTCTTCACAGCAACAGTACTGACAACAAGAAGGCTCAGATGTTCTATGAATCAAAAAAGGGGGAGCTGGACCACCGGAGAAGCAGAATGGGAGTGTCATTAAGGATCAAGCCAGCAGGGTGGGAGAGTCGTCAAGGAGAGATCTCCAGCCCAAGAGCCAGCTCGCCCTGGTAATGATGCTCTTTCCTACATATCATCTCCATCAGCCCTTCAACATATTTCTATATCAAAGTCTGCACAAACAATACAACTTTAAATGTGCAATAACGTGCTTTCCATTCCCCTGATATGATGTGTTATGTGTGTTCAATTTTCTGGAATGAATTTAAGTTGAAGCTTTTATTAGCTGTTTTATAGAAATCCTTAGTGGACCTTACAGCTGTTATTTCTGTGCAACAAACAGATGAACACACAGAAGAGAGCAGAGCTCACAAGAAGTCATTTCAAGGGGAGTGGAATAAAGCAGGAGGCTGGTTCATTTAACATCATTTAACTTGCTTGTATTTAATAAAAGTGTGCGCGCGTGTGTGCGGGTGCGTGTGCGTGCGTGTGTGTGTGTGTGTGTGAAAGCATGCATACCTTTGACCCTGAGAAGCTGAGGTTGTCAGTGTGTAATGCAGTTATGATACTGGGACATATTTGCTGTATTACTTTGCTGGTCCTGCCATAACAAAGTAGCACCGAATGGGTGCTTTAAAAACAACAGAAATTTATGTCAACTATACTTCCAGTAAAAATTCTTTAAAAATATATTTAACAAAACCCCAAGCCCAGAAATTTATTCTCTCACAGTTCTGGAGTCTACAAATCAAGAATCTAGATGCCAGGAGAACCATGCTGACAGCTCTAGGGGATAATCTTTGCCTGCCTCCAGCTTTGGGCATTTGCCAGCAATCCTTAGCATTCTTTGGCTTGTATATGCATCACTCCAGCCACATGGCCATTTCCTCCCTGTGCATCTTCACGTTGTCTTCCCCCTGTGTGACTCTCCCTCTGTCCCAACTTCCCTTTTTAGAACAACAGCAGTCAGATTAGATTAGGGTCCATTCTAATGACCTCATTTCCACTCAATTACCTTTCTAAAGACCATTATTCCAAATAAGGCCACATTCTGAGGGGCTGATGGGTAGGACTTCAGCATGTCTTCCTTGGGGGACACAATTCACCCCATAACACTTGCATATTACCCCTTTAAAAAGAAGTTTAGTCCAGAGATTAACTCCCAGTTTTGCTGGTTTTACCATTCCCGATCATTTCTTTAAAGCCAAGTAGTCTCTACATTCAAATTATTTCTGCTTTATTTCTCTGTTGGCTGGCTATAACAAGTCATATTTTGAGAAGGATAATGTGTGGTGGGATTATAGCCAAATTCTTTTCTTGTTTGAATTTTATAATTTTTCCACAAAAAAGATTATTTTGAGGAATAAATTAGGGCGTTGGTGTGATAGCCACCAAAATCATAGCAGAAGAATTTTTCCTTGCAAATAGAAAAGAGCCCTAAGGAAGCAGCAGTAGGATTTTCTTTCATATGATGAAAGGATTGATGTCCCATTAGGTTAAGTGATCAGACCAAGGACACACACTTAGAGTCAAAGACAGAAAGAAAACCCAAATGATCACCATAGATGAAGCAAATGCCATTGCTTGCAGCCTGCATATTCAGTTCAATGCTAAGATTCATGCTCACTTTTAGAATCTTGTTTGAATGTGACTCTCAAAAGTGCTGAGTTTAGAAGTCAAGCCCTCCTCCATCCCCTCTCATTGGTCAAAGACTCTTCCCTTCCACTGTCCTTGCAAATACCATGTGCTTCCTATATTAAAAACAAACAAACAAAAAGAGAAAAAACAAAAAACCAAAAAACAAAACAAAACACTGTCTTCTTACCAGGATCAAGAAATGAGAATATCAAAACACAGTTTGAGATTATTACTGCTCTAATGTAAAGAATATTTCTTGGCAGATTTTTGCCTTGGGCCTCCATTAAAACTGGGAGCATTGAGTGAATTCATGTGAATTATGTTCAGGTGGGACATGTGAAAATATCAGAAGCAAAGTGGAAACCCCTGCATTTGGGTCACCCTCATGTACTTGTCTGATTTTGGAAATGACACTGAGTGTCAGTTTTTTCCTACCTAAAATCAAGAGAAAAAAATCATCACCCTTAACTTATAGTGTTGGTGTTATGATAATAACTTGACATCCAGTAAACATTCCATAAATGTTTATGTGTTCACTCATGTTTATGGAAATATTCCAAGAAATAATTATTTCATCTTGATGATTCTCTATGTAGATAGTATTCAGACAGAGCTATGTTAAATTTCAGCTCTTATGGTTATTACCTCTGTGACTTTGAGCATGTTTCCCTAATCTTTTGGTTACTTCCTGCCTGAAAAAAAAGGGGGGAATAATAATAATCCCTACCTTGGAAGGATATTGTGAGGGTTACATGCAATAATCCATGGAAAGTGCTTCCTGTGCAATCCTAGCCTTTAGGGAGTCTTTCATTTGTGATAATTACTAATGTCATTGTTATTCTTATTTACTGACAGCACTATATTTAGGGTTTGACTACTTTTTACATTTTTTTATTTTATTTAAGGTATTAGTTCTCTAAACTGTAAATGATTCCAGTTACTTTCTCTTAGAAATAATTTCTCTTGGAATCATTAGCAAAAGACAAAAAGTGGTTTCTCAAGAAGTTTTATGATTAAAATCCCATATCCCATCTGATTAGTTTGAGAAAATCTTAATACATGGTTAAAAATTACCTTGCTTCCAATGTCCACACTACTTAACTTATATTATTAGGTGTTAAACAAAAATTGACTGGAGAATGTATTGTCCAACCAATAAACAATGCAGAAGGTTCTATGTCCTGTATACTATTATTCTTGACCTAAGATAGACCATTTTGGATTTCTATACTCAAAACTCTCATGGCCTCTGTTTCTTCTTCTTTAAAATGATGATGATGATGATGATGATAATTACTATTATTATTATTATTATCTTCTAAGATAATTAATGATATTCATGATAATGAAAATGCTTACAACATTTTGTAAATGTTGTCTTTAAATTAACTACCAAAGAAAGATACCTCCTGGAGTAGAAGTATATCACAAGCAGGACAGAGAAGAAGTAAAAGGAAGGGAGAAAAAAGAGACATATATTTAAACAGGACAGTTTACGTTTCAAGCACAGTGCTCATGTGGGGCTGTGAAATACGCGCTTATTTAGTCTTCACAACAAATGTTGGGTGTTTTGATTACTAACATCTACCCCCTAGGAAAAGTGAAGCACAGAGAAGGGAAAACCACTGAAAGTTACATGTGGGTCCATAGAGACATGAGTTCTGGTTACCTTTTTCAAGATGGCAGACCTAGCACAGAAGTAATTAAGTTTTTCACTTTCCTGATGTCCCAAATGCAAATTAAAGGTACAATAGATACCATTTTTTACATATTGTTTGGCAAAATAAAAGCATTCTCTTAAACTGTAGATAAATATATATGTTTAGATGGACAATTTAGTAATCTCTATTAGAATTAAAATATGTAAGCTGTTTGATCCAACAATCTTCCCTTTAAGAATATCTATTTGAAAAATAATATTTATGAGTACATATTAATTTATTTTATCATAACAAATTTAAGTTTGTCTGACTCAGTTGTCTCTATTTTCCCTCTAAACTGTGTTGTTTCATTATCCTTTTCATTATCATCTCTGCTGTGTCTCTCTATAATTCCTATAGATGAACCAAGTGAGCTTAATAGTGAACCAGTTATAATTTAACTTTCTCCATTTTTTAAAAAAAATTATTTATTTATTTGAGAGAAAGAGAGAGAACATGGGGTGGAGGAGCAAAGGGAGAGAGAGAGAATCTCAAGCAGACTCTGCACTGAGTGTGGAGTCCAGTGCAGGGCTCGATCCCATAACCCTGAGATCATGACGTGAGCCAAAACCAAGAGTCAGACACTTAACTGACTGAGCCACCCAGCTGCTGCATAACTTCCTCTATTTTTATCAAACAAAGGAAACCTTACTCATTATTCAGGGATTTTGTAAATTTAATTATCCCTTCAGGTCCTTTTGTCTACCTGAGGCAATAATGTAGCTTTCTCCTAACTTAACTACACTTTCTTTGAACACTTGGTCTCATGGATTCTCAAATTTGGGTTGACAGATTTAGAAAATAAAAATAGAGGATGCCCAATTGAATTTGAATTTCAGATTAACAATAATTAAATTTTTAGTGAATGTTCCTTGCATTATTTGTGACATATATTTTAAACATTTATTTGTTATTTATTTGAAATTCAAATTTAGCCAGGTATCCTGTATATTACCTGGAAACTTTTTGGGTGCCTGGGTGGCTCAGTCGGTTGAGTGTCTGCCTTTGGCTCAGGTCATGATCTCAGGTCCTGGAATCGAGCCTCGCATCAGGCTCCCTGCTCAGCGGGGAGTCTGCTTCTCCTTCTCCCTCTGCCTCTGCTCCTGACTCGTGCTCTCTCTTTCTCTCTCTCTCTCTCAAATAAATAAATAAAATCTTAAAAAAAAAAAGCTTTCTCAAATACATATCAAGGTTGGTAGTGTCAGTGGTAATGATTGCTTCACCCAAAAATATCAGCAAAAAACAAACTCAGGTATGTCACTCTTTGAAAATCCCTCCCTTTTATTCAACTAAAAGGTCATATTATTCCCAGTTCTCTAATGAGATCACAAACTATAGAATACATCTGAAGTCTCACTGTATCCTATCCTTGAAGCCCCCCCATGAGGTGGTTGGGAAGAAGTTGTCCTATATTTACCTATATAGAGATGGAATGAGTGGTATTATTATTGGGTGCTTCATTCTTTGTTGTGTGTGCACTTGATAGGCTGAAAGTCTGAGTCTCACTTTGGTCTTCTGCCCTCTACATTAAAACTCTACTTTCCTGGAGGAAACTCAAATCCTTGTGTAAGAAGCACCCTCACACTTCATAAATAATGGTGTGTTACGAAAGTTTCTTGGTTGCACTCAACAACCAATTCTATTCTACATACAAGGTGATTTACTGAAAGGTTACTGGGTATTCATGGAACTGACAGACCAGACTTGGGAATGGAAAGCATCTGTTGACTCTCAAAAAGTAAAGAACTGGGAATCAGGAAGCATTGCAACATCTTGTAGCTAAAATATCCTGGTTGGGTGCCACAGCCAGGCTACCTCTGCCTGCCCTGTGGATGACTCCAAGCATTGTGCTTTGCATCAAGAAGTCAGGATTCAGATGCTCCCAGAAAACTGCCCATTAGCCAATATTACGTCATATTCTCACTCCCAATATGTACTAGGAAGAGGAGTGAGATGTTCTGAACTTGTCAGCTTCTGAACCTCAAATTATCATCTCCTGTGTTTATATAGGATAAGTGAGAGCACTCTGCAATAGAAATCAGAGCAGGAAAATGGATGCTTGGTGGCAAAAAACTCAACAGTTAGCCACTAAATATTGAAGCATATAAGTTCCCTCACTTGATTTCCAATTTTCTTATCAACCAGGAGTAACCCCCTGCAGACGGAGGAAGCAATCACAACCTTGTGAAAATAAGCACTGTATCTAGCCTGGAGAAGTCATCCTTAACATTAGAAGTTGCTCTCTTTGTGAGGATTTTTCCAAATAGCTGGTTTATTCGTTGCCTTAAAAAACTTAACTTCCCTTCCATCTCCTTGCTAAAAGCACCATTTCAGTCACCTGGAGGCTGCAACTCTTCAAAGCTTGTGTGTGTTATCTCAGTCTGAGCTTTTCTGAGTAACAGCTTTCTGCCTTTTTGCTACAAATTTATAATCACGATCACCTAGATGAGGAGTTTTTAACTTAGAATGCGTGAGTAGGTTATAAGGAGTCAGAAAAATCCCTGTAATTTATTGCAATTTGTCAATAAGAGTTTGGGTGCATATTCCTATAGAAAGGATTCACAGTTCTAAAAATGTATATTCTCAAAGGGTCTATTAAGGAAAACAGGGTTCAATGACATAAATGAAACCAGGAATATTAAATGCCTTTGCCAGTTTTGAATAACTTGTTAGTAGCAGAATCAAGGCATCCAGTTCCCAATATAGTTCAAGAAATTATTTGAGTTTTGTGCCAGTTATGCATGTGTTTTTAAAGGCAAAAGACAAGGTACATCTTCTTACTAAATATGCCCTTCATTCTCGCAGTCGCAGAATGACACTCTTAGCTTGACCTCACGCTCCATGTTCTGGTGATCTTGGCAGAGAACCACTGGCCCAGCAGAAAACTGGGGCCAACCATTCCCTGAATATTTGTATTCTATATAGAGAGAATCTCATATATCTCCTTTCTAACAGGTTCATAGCAGGTTGCCTGAAATGCTTCAAGGATTTAATGACTTTTATCTTTTGAAAAACTTCTAGATTTAAGACATTACTCAAAATATGTCTTGAAGTATAATTAACAGTGACTTTAACAGGGATTCTCTAGAAAACAGAACCTGAGGGAAGGGTTAATGGGATAATGCTTTATTAGGGGAATGCAAACTCAGGGCCATGAGGTTTAAAAGGAAAGGAAGGGAGCAAAAACAAGATGTCAAGTAATGCCAAGTGATGTGTTAGCAAGTTGGCTACCACTTCTTGACAAGCCATGAAGAGATATAGCAGGTCCTTCAGCAGATGCACTTGCTGTCAGAACTTCTCCAACTAGGCTGCATGCACAAACCATGGGATAGTCTATGGGAGAGAGAAAATGAGGGAATGTATTGGCCCAGATCTGTCCTATCTCCTGTTTCTCATGGACCAAAGTTTCTCCATGGGGAGTCACTGGCCCACACTGCTATCTGGTCCCCTCAGATACCAGACCTATTATCCATTCACATCTCTGCAGGATTAGACATTTATCTTTAATCCTGAATATCTTCCGGCTCATTATTTATGAGATGTTTTCAAACTTTGATATGTAGTAAGGCAGAAAAAAGCGCTAACAGAACTAGAACAGTTGAAAACAGCATGAATACAGCTGTTTCTTTGGCTCTGGAAAAAATTATGTAATAGAATATCCAGTTCATCAGAATATTCTGATTAAGTTAATTAATTAAAATTATTAATTAAAGTACATTGCAGTCATGCACTGTTGGATGGATTTTGATGTGAAGACAGAAATTGATCTCCCTGTGACTTGATATAATACATCCATACCGAAGAGGACTTCAGGCATGTGATGGTTAATCTTTACAAAGGTGATTGTTCTTACCTTTTGGTTTTGTTATATACACATTTATTGCAAATACAAACCAGGAAAGTCACTTACAAAAAGGGTCTTCTATGTTGAATAGTCTATATCCCTCTCATGGAGGAAGTAGTTTAAAGTAAACTATAGGTCAAAGGGAGTGCTTGTTTTCTTTTCTTTTTTTTTTTTTTTTAAGATTTATTTATTTATTTGAGGGAGAGAGAGAGAGCAAGCACATGAGCAGGGAGAGGGGCAGAGGGAGAGGGAGAAAGAATTTCAAGCAGACTCCCCACTGAGCATAGAGCCAATGTGGGGCTGGATCCCATGACCCGGAGATCATGACCTGAGTCAAACCCAAGAGTCAGACGCTTAACAAACTGCATCACCCAGGCTCCCCAGAAGTGCCTGTTTTCAATAGAGCCTTGCACATAACCAATTTTTCATGAATTTGGGGAACACAACCTGTGAAACTGTGTTACTTGTGTTTTTTACTTTCCCTTTGCTAGCCTCCTTTTCCACGGACATGTTTCCCTTCAATTGGGCTTCATCTGTTGCTATATACCTGTCAGGTCTCAAATGTTGTCCCATAATTCTTGGATACCGATGAAATGGTAACCAATTCATCATTATCTCAGAGGCAATTTAAAACCTTACAAGTTGGATTTTTGTTCACATAGACCAGGGGGAAGGGGTATGTTTATGATGAAGGGCCTCCCTCAGAGAAGCAATTCAATGCTATGGTAAAGGGCATAGGCCCTGGAGTCAGAGGAATTCCAATTCATTCATTCACTTATTTGTTCAAAAAGTATTTATTGAGTTGCTACTATATTATAGGCACTGTTCTAGATACTGGTATATAACAGAAGAAAATGACAAAAAAAAATGCCCTATGTATTTACCATTTCAATAGGGGAGTTAGCAAAAACAAGATAAATGAATAAATTATATAGTATATTAGATTGTGTTAAATGCTAAGGAGAAAAAAAAAGTAAAGGAGACGTAGGTTGAAATTTTAGGGAAGCTTGGGGACATCTCACTAAGAAGGTATTTGATCAGGAGGAGACACATATTTTATGTTGCCTAAAGTTTATATAGGATTTTTGCAAATTTTACAATTACGTATCTCCAAGGGAACTCTTTGCTGGGGGCTCCACCAACTTTTGTGGGGAGCCTTGCGAAAGAAGGGGATCCTAAGCTTTATTGACTTCATGGTAAATGCACTTCTGCCTCTGATACTTATGACCTGATGATTTTGGTCAAGCAACTTAATCTAGGAAGTTTTCCCAACTGTGAAAAGGAGATAATAGAAGTATTGGTCTACTTTATTGGAGTGTTATAAGGCTCAGACAAGATAATGCACATAAAACATTTATTACTGTATTAAGCACACGATCAACGCCAAATTCCTAAAATCTTAAACATGTTATTATGTGTTCTCTTAGTTTTGCTCACTTGCTTATTTTATTTACATGTCAAGGTTATTTGAGTTCCTCATCATCTTTTTTTTTTTAAAACAACATGCTGGTTAGATCAAAACATCCTGGTTTAGCTCAGCTTTTTATCATGCTCAAGGCTGGGAAGGAGGAAGGAAATGACATGAATTGGACACCTACCTTTCCTAAGTATTTTGTATGTATTTATTTGTTTAAACTCCTAACAAGCTATGAGCATATGAGACATAGATTATTAGACTCATCTTTTATATAGAGACATAGAAGAAGCTCAGAAAGATTAAGTAAATTATCCAAAGTCACTCAGTTTATAGGGACAAACTGGGATGCAGTCACAGATACCCGTACTTAAACCTTTATGCTTCCATGAAGTCTGAATGAATAAAGATCTTCTGCAGAAATGAATTATTCATAAAGTGAAGGTAGCATTCTTATCACTCAGTTGACCTTAAGGAAATTAATTACTAACACAAGGCATGATATTTACATATTTGTACCTGGCCCATTAAGGACTCTGGAGCAGAGGAAATTGGCAAAGATAAGACAGGAGCTGAATTTGATTTTCAGCCTGAATTATTGTTAGTAGGTTTAATAAGTGCAAACAAGCTAAGAGGACTTGCTGAAGAACACTTAGGAAAGAAAGCCATATAATGCCATCCAGGGCTCTTTACTAAATCACTATGCTCTCCTTGAGTCTCTGCAACAATCTGACAGATTTCCCCCAAGGGCAGTTGCCTGTAGCCCTGGTGACAAGACTCTACTCACAAGATCAGCCTGCCCATTGCAAAAAGGCCTCCTAAAGCAGCCGGTCCAGTTCTCTTAATTCCCACTGGGGATCCATCTGTTCTCTAATCACCAATGCCAGCCTTGTCCTGTGGGAGCCTACTAGAGCTGGCAGTGACCTTGTTGAATATATCCGGTCCTGATCTTACTGGTGATTATGTGGTGATTAGGCTTGATGTGGAAAGTTTCTACTGAAGTTGAGCTGGAGAACACAATTACAAAATAAGCATTTCTGACATGGACACTATGACCACACACTTGCCTAGCAAAGATGTCAGCTCACTTGAGGGCCAAAGTTTTAAGAGAGAATTTGGCTGAGTTTTTGGGAGGCGCAGGGTGGTGGCTGGCAATTACTAAGATTTTGTTTTTTTAAACTTAAACAAAGATTTTGTTCAAGAAGATTATGAAAAAAAAAGTTAGCTTTTTAAAACTCAACTCTTCCCATAATTTGCCTTGATGACTTCCTACCTCTCAAACCCCCACAGCTAACATAGAACCTGATATAAATGAACTAAAACAAACTCAACAGTGTGGGATATAATTATAGGAAAGACCATGAACTCTATCAACAAATGTCCATGTACTTTGGTAGATGGAACAGGTCATTTATAAAAACTATTCTTAAATAAAGAGACAAAAATTAGAACCATTCAATATATTGCCGGCAGGGAGAAGTGAAAATTGTGATTTCCCTAGTCAAAAGAGGAAGAACAAAGACAAATCTTTTTTTTTTTTTAAGATTTTATTTATTTATTTATTTGAGAGAGCGAGAATGAGAGAGAGAGCACATGAGAGGGGGGAGGGTCAGGGAGAAGCAGGCTCCCTGCCGAGCAGGGAGCCCGATGCGGGACTCGATCCTGGGACTCCAGGATCATGACCTGAGCCGAAGGCAGTCGCTTAACCAACTGAGTCACCCAGGCGCCCCAAAGACAAATCTTAAAGGTAAACTACAGGCTTTGTAAAGTAGACCTGCATATATCAAGATTGTCATGGTTTGTCATCATATTAAAACATAAAAAACAATTCATGTTAATAACAATCATTGTGAGTCATTAGTAAGAACTTTGAATATAGGTGGGGCGCCTGGGTGGCTCAGTCATTAAGCATCTGCCTTCAGCTCAGGTCATGATCCCAGGGTCCTGGGATCGAGCCCCGCATCGGGCTCCCTGCTCGGTGGGAGACCTGCTTCTCCCTCTCCCACTCCCCCTGCTTGTGTTCCCTCTCTTGCTATGTCTGTCTCTCTGTCAAAAAAAAAAAAAAAAAAAAAAGAACTTTGAATATAGGTTCAGATTTATGAAGATGAGAAAATGATATATTGCATTATAAAAATATTTCATTAAAAAAAAGAAAACAGGGAATGCCATTGCTCATTAGTAAACATGCTGTGGCCACCCGAAGAATCCATTTTTCTCGCACAAAGTGTGGATTGACCTGTAATGAGCATAAACCATGGAGTCAGCATGTAGGGGCATGAATCCCAGCTCACAGAGCTATGGAATATTGAGCAATGATGGACATTATTATTGTTGTTATTCCTTTGAGCGATGTATGCATCTATATAAATAGGAATTGCCCATTTATGAAAGTGGAGGCTAGAGGAGTTTACCTAGGAAAAGAGATAATCACACTAAAGAAAAGAAGGGCAAATCATGTGTGCTTTGGTTTTATCAGTTATAAAATGGGAACAAAAATACCCTTGTTGTAATGATCAAACAGGTGTTATTTCATGTATGGTGAAGGCATGGCCTGGTAATTCCTCTTTCTCCCTATTTTCTCTATTGCTCTGGCCATTGGGATTATTTAGTCCAAATCCTGACTCCAGGCAGATGATGGCAGTGCTCTCTCCCTTTCAGTCTAGTGATCACAGGCTGGCATACCTGTTTTCGTGATTCTACTGGAACAGCTTTTTTGATTATCTTTTTCAGGGGGAGGGGCAAGGGGCAAGGGTTTGTTTTGTTTGTTTGTTTTCATGCAATATCCCACCACTTGTATTGATTCTCAGCTGCCAGCTAATGAAGTCTAGGTTCTACTCCTTTGCCCTGATAGGTCTTTTGGGTAAACAACATGCTTAGAACATTAATGACAGATACATAAGTATTTGAGTTGGGGGAAAATGGGACTGCCATTCACCATTTAAAGAGAAACTGACCTGGCAGTAGAGCATGATGGTTGAGAGATGGGGATGCAGGCCAGTTAACTAAAATTCAATTCAGAAAATGATCAATTTATAAAGTGACCAATTAACCAAATTAGAGATGTTCTCCAATGTTTGATTTCACTGGGGTTTTGCTGCTGCCAAGGCTTTTTTCAGACTAGCATATTTGTCTTTTCCAATGTCCCGTAATTTTATTTGGGAATGGATGAGCTAACTCTTAAAGGCTGTCCACTCTCTTGCAGATTTACACCCTGCCCAAAAACTGTGTCTCTGTACTAGTCCTAAACACATACCTCCTTTGTTTGAGTTTTTGGCCAATTGATCATACACTGAGCTTAATATTTGCCAAACTGGCTTTCAGTGAATTAGGTTTTGATGAAAATCCAAGAATTTGAATTTGACATTGACTTCTGGGTTCTGTTCTTTTTTCCCCACTTGCCAGCTTGGTAACCTTGGCAAGTAAACATTCCTGACCTTCAATCTTCACACTCATAAAATACAAATGATGAAAGGATATTTACATAAGGTTGTGTGGGTCAATGAAGTAATGCACACAATGCGTTGAACATAGTGAAATACATAATAAGGGCTAAAACACTGTAAATTATTATCTTGTAAGTTTCAGATTACCATGATCTGCTCTTTGTTTCTACTATTGGAAACAAAGGAAAGCTTGTGTGTGTGTGTGTATGTGTGTGTGTGTGTGTGTGTGTGTGCCTGTTATGGGCAAGACACTGTGTTAAGAGTTACACGTATGTTACCTCACTTGGTTTTTATAAGAATTAGCGTGATACCCCAACAAAAATAAGAAACTTCAGTCTAGGTCTACAAAATTGGTCAATCTTTTAGAGATAATTCATGGAAGAATTGGGATTAGAACCCATGTCTATCTAACTCCAAAGTTCCATTAACACAGTATGTTCTGACTACTATGTATCAGCTCTTTTTTTTTTTAAAGATTTTATATTTATTCATAAGAGACAGAGACAGAGAGAGAGAGAGAGGCAGAGGGAGAAGCAGGCTCCCCACTGAGCAGGGAGACCGATGCAGGACTCGATCCCAGGACCCTGGGATCATGACCTGAGCCGAAGGCAGACGCTTAACCATCTGAGCCACCCAGGCGCCCTATGTATCAGCTGTTATTTGTTTCTTTGCTTTTAGTCAGTAAACCTTTCCTCTGCCTCCTATCAATTATCTTTGATTTTTAAAACACTGATGCCAGGAACCTGGATGACTCAGTGGGCTAAGTGTCTGCTTTCAGCTCAGGTCATGATCTTGAGGGGGAGAAGGGTGTCCTGGAATCGAGCCCCAGGAGGTGTCCTGGGATCAAGCCCTGCAAATGTTGGGGTCCCTGCTCAGTAGGGAGTCTGCTTCTCCCTCTGCCCCTCCCCCTGCTCGTATATGCTCTCTCTCTCTCTCTCTCTCAAATAAATAAATAAATAATCTTAAAAAAATAAAATAAAAAAATAAAACACTGATGCCTATTAACCACATCATGATTTCTTGAATTGGTAAGTTTAACAAGTGATGTGAATATTTAATGCTCTTACTACTTCTTTCTTTACAATTTCTAAAAATGTGTTATTAATATGATAGTGCTTTGGGGTTAAGGAAATATATACTGGGAAAAAAGTATCACTCATAGATTTATATGTGCATGTTGAAAGGAAGGTGCATGGGTGGAGGATATACTATTGTAACAGAGACAACTGGAAAGATGATGATGGTGGCATCACCTCATGTTTGTAGGCGGTGGTCATTGATAGTTTGTGGGGCCCTTTCACATACATTTATCTAATTAAATCCTTTGAGGATGAAAGATGAGAAATTATTAGCCTCATTTTAGAGATGAGCAAACTACATCTCCAAGAGGTTAAGTGATTTAACAAAGGTCATATATTCATTTAGTACATTATAGAGCTGAGAACAGAGCTTAGATCTTCCCAGGGCAAATTTGTAACACTGGAAATAAATGAGATTAAGTGCTAAGGAGAAAGACTGCTATTATAGGTGTCTCCCGATATCAATCCTCCCATTTTCTCTTAAAGAGAGAACTTCCTTTGCCAAAGCACATGACCTTCTAGAATAGTGAATATATCGCCCTGCCTCCCCTCAGCTGTGATCGATTAGCTTCGGAGAGCCTTCCTTACAATGTAGCTTACCCTCACCCCTTGTTCCTCATTTCCCTCTCCTCTTCTATCCTTCCTGAAACAGGGATATGATGACGACGGGAGCTCCATCTTGGGTCATGCCCTTGAGGATCACACTCTAGGGATGGTTAAAGAGAAAGCCTGAAAACATCCTGTGTTCCAGACAATTGGTGAGACTCCACACCAGACCCAGACTTCCCACTTCTAAATTTCTCTACGAGAAAAAAAACCAAAAAACAAAACAAACTTCCATCACATTTACACTGCCATTATGTTGGAGACTTAAATGTAACCAAACCCCTATCCTAGGAAACTTAGTAACTATTAGAGGTTTTTGTCCCTGAGGTAACAAAATACAAATCTGAAGACCAGAATAGCTGGTCAAACAGAATCAAGACGAGATGGCTAACTTGACTCCTTTGGTAAAGAAGCACATTCAGACGGTTTACCAAATTCAGGAGTGCCCGAGAGCTGTCAAAACTGTGCCTGTTGAAGGCACTATGGTCAAACGTTGGGAGAGTGGGCAGGTTTCTTACTTTGGGGAGATACTTAGAGATTCATAAAGACACACCCATACAGACCATAGGACACTTTCTCCACGGGGTGCCATGGCTGTACGCATGTTGGGTAGGAGAGCTATAGAGAAAATTAGGGCGGTTTGGGGAAAGATATTGTTCATTGTTCATTAGTTTTTATCTCCTTCCCCTGAGTTGCTTATCTCATTTAAAGAGGGCTTTCATATCAGGCGTACTGGACCTGTAGGCTCTACAATAAGCACTGTACTTAGCTTTGATTCCATGGCATCTCTGAAACAATTTTCTGAACTGACTTAGTCACAGAATATGTATTTTTTGTCAGAAAATGTCACCTGTCACCTACTTGCACAAGTCACACAGCCATGTGGATACACAGGAAGTATCTTTTTCTTGTAGTTGAAAGTGTGCAAAACCGTATCACACATAGCATCTCACTCAGTCATTCCACATCTTTAGTCATTAATTTTTTATTTTTATAAATTTTTAAATTTTAGAATAGTTTGAGATTTATAGAAAATTTTTGTAGGGGCGCCTGGGTGGCTCAGTCGTTAAGCGTCTGCCTTCAGCTCAGGTCATGATCCCAGGGTCCTGGGATCGAGCCCCACATCGGGCTCCCTGCTCGGCGGGAAGCCTGCTTCTCCCTCTCCCACTCCCCCCTGCTTGTGTTCCCTCTCTCGCTGTCTCTCTTTCTGTCAAATAAATAAATAAAATCTTTAAAAAAAAAAAGAAGAAAAAAGAAAATTTTTATAGTTCCCATATACCCCAGATGCAGTTTCCCCTATCATTATCACCATAATTGAGAATACTTACTGAACTTTGTCATAATTAACAAACTACTGTTGACTTTTATTAACTAAATCTGTATTTTATTCAAACTTTCCTAGTTTTTACTTACTGTCCTTTATTTGTTACAGAATCGCATCCAGGATACCACATTATATTTAGTTATTGGGTCTCTTTAGGCTTCTCTTGGTTGTGATAATTCCTCAGACTATCTTTGTTTCTGATATCCTTAACAGTTTTGAGAGGTATGGTCAGGTGTTTTATAGAATTTCCTCGATTGGGATTTGTCTGATTTTTTTTTTTCATGATTAGGCTGGGGTGATGGGTTTTGGGAAAGAAGGCCATATAAGATGCCATTCTCTTCACATCATATCAAGGGACAGGATTTATCACTGATGATAATCACCTTAATCACCTGGCTAAGCTAGCCCTTGCCACGTTTCTCCATTATAAAGTTACTCAGACACTAGTTTTTAATGATTAATTTTATAGATTCCTCAAATAAACTGAGGTACACTTATATAAATATGTGCAGTACAATAGGACAAAAGTAGGCAAGGCGAGTAGGTGGAATGAGAAAATGAGGACAAGGAAGTAAGAAGAAGCAGAGGCAAAGTAAGTGTACAGAAATGCCCACCAGAACATGCTGTACCATTACTAGAGATAGATTGCAAATTAGCTCTAAGCTTCTTTGGAGCCAAACACAGAAATGGAAATATGCTGTGTTAGGGGACTTGTTTTTCTTAATAAGTTTTGTCCTTGTGCTTGTCTGCCAAAATTTCTTATATTTGTCCTGTCAGAAGGATAATATGATGTAGTGGTCCACATTTTAACATATTTCTATCTATCTATCTATCTATCTATCTATCTATCTATCTATCTATCTATCATCTATCTATCTCTATCATCTATCTATCTATCTATTATCATCTTTATTTAACTACTTATCTAAGTTCTTTCCTATAATTTAAAGGTGTATTAACTAAGCAGCATTCAGTATACAAGTTGAGTCCACTCCCGTAGCTCTTTAAATCTGGCTTATAAAATGTGAAAATTTATAATGCTTTTATTAAATAGACTGCTTATGTTTCAGACAATGCACATCAGTACCATTCTTTATAATGAGCTTTTGATAATTTCTGAGTGTCCAGAAGTTGAGGTTGTATTTTATAGCAAAACAAAAACAAAAATCTAGACTGAAGATATTTCTATGGCACTATGGAATTCTCAAAAGGAAGGCCGAGCTTATACTGTCTTATGAAAAATAGTGACCCTCAATAAAACACCTGGCCGTGGGAGTATTTTATAGAAGGGGATACAATCTTAGAAGAGTACATTGATGTACCCAATATCTGGTAGTCAATAAAAGGCAAGGCTAAGACTCAAAAATTGATTGTCTTCAGAATTCTCACTGGGGGAATTTGTATACCAGATCAGGTCAGCAGATATTATCCTGATAATTATTTAAGTGGTAAATATCTCAGCCAGAACAACTAAATATCTTCATTTTAGGTTGCTTTCTAAAGGTAGCATGGTTTCAGAGCTCGCATTTTGAGTCAGTTAGATATAGTTTGAATCTGTGACCCTCATTATTGACCATTCTCTCCATAGGACCTAGTATAGTGGTTGGCCCAAAATGAGTACTCAGGACATTCATGTTTTATCATGATCATTATTATTGCTATTTATATTGCAGGTCCTCAAAACAGGTGTTGACTGACTACATTAATAGAAGAATAATGAATGGACTAATTAGTGAATGAATGAATTCAAACTTTAACCTTCCCCAGCTCTGTGATGTTCAGGCAAGTGAGGATAATAGTACCTAATGATCCATTTGTGTGGAAAACTGTATGAGATCAGAATGAAGGCATGTGGTACCTCAGTTAATATGTAATAGGGCTTGTAAGGACAAAAACAAACTATCCAGCTTATTGCATCAGCTTCAGGTAGTTGAGACACTATATTTCTTTATCTCTGTGATTTAATCCATCAGCTTTTAAAACATATATTTGGAAGGGCTAGGAAAGGAAACTGTAAGGAGCATTCCAATTTCAGAATTATTAAAACATAAAAAAACCATGCTGGTTCAACACAAACAAGTATGGCATTTTTATTTATGAATTATTAAGTTGAAATTTTAAGCCTTATATGAGCTTAGATGCTACAAAGCAATTTTCTCAGGGACAAATCATCCTTGAACAAACAGACCTTGAGGTTTTATCTCCGAGGTGAAAAACTTAATTTCTGCTCTCCAGAGAAGTAGCAGTGCCCTTAAGACCTTGCACAGTAGTCAGCCCATCCCTGCCTACAGCATTCCACACAAGAGGCACAGACGTGGAGAGCCTCTGAAGCTTCTTCTGACAATCACTCCCAAGGGCATATATGTACAACATGGTCTATTTGTGCTAAGTGTATGCAAAAGTCAGTGCCAAATCTGTAGTTTGCTTAATGATGGAATAAAGACCACTTAAATTAATGGATATTTGAAATCCATCCTTCCAATACAATTATTGGAGCAAGAGACATTAATTATTCCCATTACTTTGCTCCAAACCTCCCAACAGGCTGCTCCTTTGACTCCTGAATACAACTATCTGCTTTGTTCCTAAGTGAACTTAATTCATCAGGTGGGTCTGTTTCCAAGCTCTTAGTGCCTCACATATAACACTTCAGCTAAATTGAGAAGAGTAATTACTTAAAGTGACAAACAAAAGAATGCTAATTAACTAAGAAGTTCATTTCAGGGCACTTAAACTAGAGTAGTGCAAAGTAAAGAGGTCATGATTTAATGTATTTGCTTGACTTGCTTTTGTAAAATACTGTTCTTCATTATAATAATGCCAAAGAGCAAAAGTGTGTTGCATTAACAAAGAATTAATGACTCTTGGTTACTGAGGAGATCTGATTCCTGTGTTTTTTATTCACAAAATATATAAGATTCATGATAGAGAATAAAGTTAATAATCTCAGATTTTTATCTTGTTATAAATATTTCAAGTATATCTTAATGTTACTAATGTTCAGGCTTAAAAATCAAGCTGAGTATATTGAAAAATTCCCTAAAATCTACATGATTAAAACTCAATTATAGAAATATTTAGAAAATTTTCATTAAGGTTATATATTTGATATGAATGTACAACCTTATGAATAAAACTGCTATAAACATCTGTACGCAGGTTTTTGTGTCGACATAAATTTTCAAATTCTTTGAATAAATACTAAGGAGCATAATTGCAGGATAGTTTTTGGTAAAAGTATATTTAGTTTTATAAGAAACCAGCATATTGACTTCCAAAGTGACTGTACCATTTTGCATTTCCACCAGCAATGTATAATAGTTCCTGTTGCTCCACATACTTGCAGGCATTTGATGTTGTCTGTATTCTAGATTGGCCATTCTGATAGATGTGTAGTGGTGTCTCATTGTTTTAATTTGCATTTCCCTGATGACACACGATGTGGAACATTTTCTCATATGTTTATTTGACATCTGTATATCTTCTTTGGTGAAGTGTCTGTTAAGGTCTTTGGTCCATTTTTAAATTGTGTTTGTTTTCTTATTCTTGAGGGTTTTTTTTTTTTAAGATTTTATTTATTTATTTGACACAGAGAGAGAGCTAGCAAGAGAGAGAGCACAAGCAGGGGAGTGGCAGGTAGAGGGAGAGGGAGAAGCAGGTTCCCTGCTGAGCAGGGAGCCCGATGTGGGGTTCAATCCCAGGATCCTGGGGCCATGACCTGAGCCGAAGGCAGACGCTTAACCAACTGAGCCACCCAGGCGCCCCTTATTCTTGAGTTTTAAGCGGTTCTTTTATATATTGTGTAACAGTTTTTTATCAGATGTGTCTTTTGCAAATATCTTCTCTGAGTCTATAATTTGTCTTCTCATTCTTTTGTCATTCTGTTTCACAGAATGATTTTCTTTTTTCAATTTGTATAACTTAGTAGCAATTTCTGTCATGGCTTGTGCCTTCCGTATTATATCTAAAAGTCATCACCAAAGCCAAGTTCATCTAGGTTTTCTCCCATTTTATTTTCTAGGAGTTTCATAGTTTTGCATTTTACATTTAGGTCTATGATCTATTTTGAGTGAAATTTTGTGAAAAGTGTAAGGTCTATGTCTAGATTATTATTATTATTATTATTATCTATTTTTGCATGTTCAGTTGTTTTGGCACCATTTGTGGAAAAGATTGCCATTGCTTGTTGTATTGCCTTTGCTCTTTTGTCAAAGATCAGTTGACTATATTTATGTGGATCTACTTCTGGTCTCTCCATTCTATTCCATTGATTTATTTGTCTATCTTTTTGACTCTCTATACCACACTGTCTTGATCACTGCAGCTCAGTGTAAGTCATGAAATCAAATAGTGCCAGTCCACCAACTTTGTTCTCCTTCAATATTATTTTGGTTAATCTGCTTTTTTGCCTCTTCATATAAATTTTAGAATTATTTTATTGATATTCACAAAACAACTTTCTGGGATTTTGATTGGGATTGCATTGAATCTATAGATCAAGGTTGGAAGAATTGTAATTTTGAAAATATTGAATCTTCTTATCCATTAACATGGAATATCTCTCCATTTATTTGATTCTTCTTTAATTTTGTTCATCAGAGTTATAATTTTCTTCATATATTTTGTTGTATATATTTTGTTAGATTTATACCTAAGTATTTCACCTTTTCTCGGTGCTGATGTAAGTGATATTGTGTTTTTAATTTCAAATTCCACTGGTTCATTGCTGATATAATAAGAAAGTGATTGACTTTTGTATAGTAACCTTGTACCCTGCAACATTACTATAATAGCTTATTAGTTCTAGGAGTTTTGTTGTTGTTGTTGTTGTTGTTGATTCTTTTTGATTTTCTATGTAGATAATCAGGTCATTTGTGAAGAAAGACAGTTTTCTTTCTTCCTTTCCAATCTGTATATCTTTTATTTCCTTTCCCTGTCTTATTTCATTAGCTAGAATTTCCAAGATGATGTTGAAAAGGAGAGGTGAGAGGGGACACCCTGGGCCATACCTGATCTAAATGAGAAAGTTTCCAGTTTTTCTCCATTAAGTATGGTGCTAGCTGTAGGATTATTTGGTAGGTATTTGTTATCAGATTGAGGAAAGTCTTATCCATTATTAGTTCACTGATATGGGTGTCAAATCTTTTTTCTGCATCTATTGATAAGATCATGTGATTTTTCTTTTTTATCCTGCAGATGCAATGGATTATATTAATTGATTTTTTAATGTTGAACTAGCCTTACATACCTGATAAATCACACTTAGTCATGGTGTATAATTCTTTTTTTTTTTTTTTTTTTAAGATTTTTTTATTTATCTATTTGGGGGAGGGGAGAGAGAGAGAAAGTGAGCACGAGTGAGGGGAGGGGCAGAAGGAGAAGCAGACTCCCCACTGAGCAGGGAGCTAGATGCAGGGCTTGATCCCAGCACCCTGAGATCATGATCTGAGCCAAAGTCAGATGATCAACCGAATGAGTCACCTAGGCACCCATTTTTTTTAATTTAAATTCAATTAGCCAACATATAGCCAACATCATTAGTTTCAGATGTAGAGTTCAGTAATTCATAATTCTTTTTATACATTGTTGGTGTCCATTTGTTAATGTTTTGATGAGGATTTTTGCATTTATATTCATGAGACATATTGGTGTGTAGTTTTGTTTTCTTATAATATCTTTATCTGGTTTTGTTGTTAAGGCAATGCTGATCTCATAGAATGAGTTATGATGCATTCTCCTTGCTTCTACCTTCTAAAACAGATTGAAGAAAATTGGTATAATTCCTTAAATGTTTGGTATAATTCATTAGTGAATTTACCTTGGCCTGGTGCTTTTTGTTTGGGGAGATTATTAATTATTAATTCAATTTCTTAAATAGATATAGACCTGTTCATATCATCTATTTTTTTTCATGTGAGTTTTAGCAGCTTGTGTCTTTCAAATAATTGCTCCATTTCATCTAGCTTTTAAGTTCATGGGCATAGATTTATTTATGATATTTTTAAACTATCTCTTCAATGTAGAATATAAAATCTGTAGTGATGTTCCCTGTTTCATTTTGGATATTAGTAATATGCTTTCTCTCTCTTGTTTTCTAAGTTAGCTTGCCTAATGGCTTATCAATTGTATTAATCTTTAAAAAAAACACAGCTTCTGGTTTTGTTGTTTTTTTCTATTGACTTCCTGTGTTAAATTTCATTGATTTCTGCACTAATTCTGTTATTTCTCTTCTTATTATTACTTTGGATTTAATTTACTATTCTTTTTCTAGTTTCCTAAGGTGAAAACTTAGATTATTGATTTTAGATCTTTCTTCTTTTCTAATATTTCATGTCATAAATTTCCCTTGAAGGACTACTTTTGTTGTACCCCACAAATTTTGATAACTTTTGTTTTCATTTTCATTTACTTCAATCTATTTTTAAACTTTCTCTTGAGATCTGTCTTTTTTCTCATGTGTTATTTAGAAGTGTTATTTAATCTCCATGTATTTAGAGATTTTTCCATTTTTCTTTCTGTTATTGATTTCTATATTTACTCTATTGTAATATATACTTTTAATTTATCTCAATCTTTTCACAATAATGTATAAGTATTAAGATGATCAGAATAGAAAACAGAGCAAATTAGAGGTTGAATCAATTAAAGCCAACAAGTTTAGTTTAATAACATGCGTTTGATATCAAAAAATAAATTGAGATTCTATTTTCACAAAAAGCATGGTGCCTGGCACCAAGATAGGTACTCAACAAGTATTTATTGACTGAAGTAGAGAATAATTTCGATAGACTAGCATAGGGGTGACAAGGACTTTGGAATATGTTATAAAATGGGGGGAAAAAAGCCTCTAGATATATATGTTTGCAGTATAAGATGGAGTATGTTCTACTGGAATGGCAGGAGGTCCAAGTGATTGTTTCTATTGTCATTGTTACCAGCCACCAACTACTGTGACAATTTAAGTAGCTAAACCTGAAAAATGCCCCCCTTTCCCCACAGCTCCACCCTAGCATTCTCTCCATGAGTATTATAGGCTGATTTGTGTCCTCCCCTGCCAAAATTCTTATGTTGAAACCTTAACCTCCAGTATCTCAAAATGTGACTATATTTGGAGTTGGGTACTTTAAAGAAGTGATTAAATTAAAATGAAGTTTTTAGGCTGGGTGCTAATCTAATCTAAACTTATGTTCTCATAAGAAGAGGAAATTTGGATACGGAAAGAGACACCAGGCATACATGTTCATGGGAAAACCACATGAGGATTCAACAAGAGGGTAGGCGTCTGCAAGCTAAGGGGAAAGGCTTCAGAAGAAATTGAACCTGCCAGCACCTGGATCCTGGACTTCTAGCCTCTAGAACTGTGACAAAATAAATCTCTGTTGTTTAAGACACTCAATCTGTGGGTCTTTTTTTTTTTTCTTTTTCTTTTTGTTACAGTAGCCCTAGCAAACTAATACAATCAATTACCCTTCTTTCATTTCTGACTATTCTGTTTTCCTGTCCACTTACTGATTTTCTCCACTTTATACATTTGGATTTTTACTTTACCCTAATAATAAAACAATTGTGCACAAACATGTACATATAAAACAAGACCTTTTCCTTAGCTTTGTACCCTTCCCTACTATCATACTGTCTTTTTCTCTCCCTTCTTAATCTAATGTTTGTCTGACAGATTACACTTGGTGTCTGCATTTACTCAATCCTGATTTGTCTACAATGTTTTGCAATCACGATTGTGTCTGTACCACTTCATTAAAACCTCACGAAGTCAAGTAGTGACTCTCTAAATGACAAATTCAATAAACGATTCTTAGTTTTCATCTTATACGGCTTTTACACAAACTTTGATTTTGTTTATTGTTCTTCAGATTTTGAAACTCTCTCTCCTTTGATTTCCATAATGCTATTATTTTCTAGTTCACTTTTACCTCTTGCCACCTCTTCCTGGTTTCCTTCTTCTGATGGTCTTCTGCCACACTTTAAATGGTGGTATTATCCAAGGTTTTACCTTAGGCTTTCTGTTCTCAAGACCTTACCTTGTATCTCTGGGTGATCTTGCCCTTTCCCCTAATTTTACAACTACTTTTACCTTGAAAGAACAATCTATATAGCTGTAGGCCAAGACTGTTTCTGAATTTCAGACTTGTACTTCTCTCTGTCTTCTACCTACCATCTTTTCTCTGTGGCTATTTAAAAAGATCTTTAAGAAAAGCACAGATTCCCTTCCTCAAACCCACTTTTCTTGAATCTTGAATCTGCTCTGGGCTTATGACCCATCTTGGATATCTGACCTATTTCTTTTTCTTCAAACAAATGTAGATAATATTTTTCTGATCATGAGTGATAAAAATTGACAAAAGTAATAATTCTAATCACCTTCCATGTAAATAAAGGAACACAAAATAATTCTTTACAAAAAATTACCACTGCTTACACCAGAGTCAGGGAGTGACATCCCAGTAATTCAACCAACTGTGTGGGTTTAACAATCTTCTCCCATGCCTGCATAGTGCCTCTTCATATTGAAAGTACAGCCTGCAGAAGGGATCAGAAGCTGTGGCCTTGTTGACCAAATAATGTGAATATAATGGCCTGCTTTGATGATTCCAAAAGAAAAAAAAATATTAGTCAATTTGTTTTTCTAGTTTTTATAGAATTTGAAGCTCTTACTCAAAGTGATAGTGCCCATTTGGACATGGGTTAGGATGGGTGTGTTATGATTGATTCTCCAGTGGTTAGTGAATGGGAGGAGCTTGTTATTAGCTAAGGATAGACTTCAGATGATCCCAGGAAGTGTGTAAAAATCTAAGACTTATTACTGGAAATGAGAAAAGTGAGAAAGATTTAGAACACACACACACGCACTCCAAAAGAGCCAGGTATGTCAATCAATCATGACCCCCAGTTTTCTGGGATCATACAGCTATGGCAGTATTGGGAGACCAAGAGAGAGTTAGTGGAGAAAAACCATCTATTCTGGTTCTAAATTTTTTCCAGTTGACAGTTTCTCATAACGAGAGGCTTACTATGAGATGAAATTAATGGGTATCTGCAAATCAGAACAAAAGATGTGTGTGTAGAGGCTGAGACTGCCCTCATTTACTGTCATTACATTTCTCACAGTCAACACAGGTGGATCTAACACATTATCTTCCACCCCAATTCTCTTTTTCCCAAATGGATTTCCTTCCTAGAAATCCACTTCTGTATCACCACCAGGTACCCATGCTGGAAGGCTAGAATTCAAACCCAACATCTTCCTTTCCTTTATGCCCACATGTTGAGTCTCACTTCTAAATATCTCTTTTATTCATACTCTTTTCTTCATTCTTACTACTTGAGTTATGGTTCTCATCATAGCTCTCTAGTGGGCTATCTTCTTCCAATCTCCCCCTTCGATCAGCCCTCAGAGCCACCAGAATAATAATTTAAATATTTAAGTACCATTATGGAGCTTTTGCTTTATTTAAAAGATTTTCATGGCCAAAAAAATAAAACAAGGCAAACAATAAAACACTTGGCTGGACAGCTTTAAATACTCTTCCATCTTAGGGTTCAAAAATCCACATCCATTTTGGGAACAAGGAAAACAATAGCATAGCTATAAGGTAATCATGGGTTCCCTATAGTGCTTAACTTGAGTCTGTACAGTCACACATATTCCTTCTCTTTTGGTTTTTCATGCCTATCCAGAAACCTTGTGGAATATTAGAATTTAATGCTATCATCATCAAGTCATCAAACAAGAATCTGTAATTCTTATGTGGGAGGAACTGTGCTGGACCCTTTTGTATATACATGATCTATCTAAAATGGTCCCAGTCTCAGAGCCGTATTCTGGTAGAACTTGAGTCATCTCCATCCCTTATTTGTAATAAGAACAATGTTCTTGTGATATTTCAAGGAGGTATCATAGAGCCATGCATTAACAGTATCTTCCCTGTTTTTAGAATATATCCATAATTCATTCCTCCTACAAGAGTGGGAGGCTTTGCTGTGCTTATTATATAACTGAAGGGATTATGCAAGTTTTCTTTGTTAAATGGACTATTTTTTTTAAAACACAAGTCAAATACTTTTTTAATCCCTTGCTTAGTTCTAAGTATCTATGAACATGTAAATAATGTACTAGACAACACCTCATATCTAACATATAATAGATCTAAAATTATACAATTAGTTAATAAATACTGTACTTAGATCTTTGGGAGTAACTATCTTTTTCTAGATCTCTAAACATATTTTGTGTGAAGGGAGTACATACCTTGAAACCTATCATTCTATGAACCAATAAAGCTGAAAAAATATTAGTTGCACTAAAAGATATTCATTTCTATATAGAAAATCACAGAGCGTGTGCATGGACACACATTGTGTATATATGTATATATGTATACACACATTTGTGTGTATTAATTATATTTCTCATCTTTGGGAGAATTTTTGTATCTTTAAATATATGTTTTCATTTGCTCTTCATGGAGCAAATTTGTTAGTGAGCATCTTCTGTAGGAGAATCATTCAACATGGCTTCATTTTCTGCTTTTTCTAGAAAGGCCACCTCTATGCTTTCATATAGGCCAGCTAATAGCATGGTAGTTTTTATGTCTGTAATTTATTAAAACATTTTAACATGGAAAGTGTGATAAAATGTGTGTGCTGGTTTCAATCTACACCCTGAGGTTAGTCAGCGGTCCTTATGCAGCATTCATATCCCACGAAAGGGCCTCTCCTGTTAATCAGAACAGATGCACTCAGAAACAGCTACTCTGATGGAGCTTCTTGGAATTCCTTTACTCAGTTTATCACTAGAGGCTTTAATAATCAGTACAATGAATGTTGAGAGAGCCCACATAACTGAAATTAGTGGTATTAAAAATAATGTTGATTGTCAAATATATCTTAGAGAAAATCCTGCTTTGCATGAATAGGGAAGGCATAAAATCTAGCAGATCTTTTACCCTTGGTCCTTGAAAATGGTCCCCTGGCCTTGACCCCTGAATAGTCCTGTGTCCTACCAAAGGTTTGGAGGGGTCTTTGTTGCCTTACTCTGAGAGTGGTTTAGCTTAATCTTGTATTGTGACTCTTAGGCAATTTTGGGAACTGTAAAGAGAAAAGAGACCTAGGACTCCACTGAAGTCTGCAAAAGAGATAGGTATAGGTTATGTGGAGGAGTAACTAACCTATAACTGTTGGCAGCTACTAAGGTCCACCAAATGGGGCCTGATCAAATTGGCTTAAAGTACCTCTTTTCAGTGACACTTACGTGACATTCTTTCAGTGGCATGCTTGGCTCAATTAGTATTTATTAAATACTTAATTAAATTGAATAATAGTTCAAACTATGTTAAAATCAGTCATACACAATATACACAGACCTCAAAATTGAAATAGAATCATCTTAGTTCATTTTCAGTTCAGAAAATGTCAGAGACATTTTCTTTATCCTTTTGGTACGACCAGGTGGAAATCATACTTCAGTGGACATTTGTGAAGTTGACCTTTAAAAGGAGTCATGTGAAACAGTAAATGGAAAGAAAATTGGATTTTGAGTCAGGGCACCTAAGTTCTTATGCAGGATGTGTCTCTGAAAAGCTGGGTGACATGAGAATGTTATTGAACCTTGCTTCCTTCTAATTTACTCTTCTGTAAATGAAAGAGTAAAACTAGTCTTACTGATTGACTCATTCATTTTTTTTTCTCATTCATTAATTTCATCTTTGATTTGATAATTTGTAATAATTTTAATAATGGCAAACACAATTCACCAGGCATTTGTTTTAAATACCTTATATTCCTTAACATATTTAATCATTAAAACAATCTTATGAAGCACATACTTTTATTATCCCAAGAGGATACTGAGGCATAGAAACAGCAAGTGGATTTTCCAAGGACTGTGAATTGACCGAAGCCTGCTTAGACAAGCACATCTCTTAGATTGTTCTTGTATAATCTTGTAAATAATAATAGTGGTCAAAAAGTTTGAGGTACTGAAAATTACTTACTTTCCAAGCCCCCCTGGCACATTGTAATGAACACAAGCTATTACAGGCTGAGCTGTGTTCCTCAAAGCTCTTATGTTGAAGTTCCAAACTTCTGGTACCTCAGTATTGAGGTACTGTATTTTGAGATAGGAACTTTAAAGAGGTAATTCAGTTAAAATAGGGTAATTAGGGTGGGGTCTGATCCAATTTGACTGGTGTTCTTATAAGAAGGGGAAATTTGGACACAGACATGAACAGAAGGAAGACAATGTAAGAACACTGTAGAAGACAGGCATCTACAAGCCAAAGAGAGAAGCTTCAGAAGAATCCAAACTTGCCAACACGTTGATCTCAGACCTCTGGACTCTAGAATTGTAAGAAAATGCATTTCTGTAAGCCACACAGTCTGTAGTACTTTGCCATGGGAGCCCTGTCAAGCTAAGGCATGAGTCTTAGAGCAAATGTTAATACACATATGTCACATATTAACTCAACATTTATTCACATACACTAAAAAAGTCAATTCATATGATCTGTTCTGTTGACTAAAGGATGTCCCAACCCACTATCCAACTATTACTTTGCAGGAGAGGTTTCCTGAAGCAGATGCCAAGAGCACAGGCATATAGCTCACAACTCCAGAGTTTTTTGCTGGACACCAGATGGTTGAGGAATTTAGACTAATGTGCTGTTTCTAAGTGTGTAGGTTGCACAAGACTTGTATATCCTGATCATCAAGAGTGAGGAGTATTCATAAATCATCTTAGACAGTTCAGCTATCCTAAATGCATTTAATTCCGCCAAGGAGAGGCTATTGCTAGTATTTATCATGTTGATTAACATGTCATTATTTTTAATAATTTTAAAAAGTCATGTATTTTGATAATCAGTAGAGGAATCAGGTATAGGGATGTTTGTAGCAGTACCAGGAATGTGTCTTTTCTGAAAGAAAGCTAGCTGCCTTCTGGACTGTGCATTCATGTGTTGGCTGATCATTTCTCAAATGCACTTTTTTGGATAGCACCTGGGCATTGTACTGACTTAAGTAAACACTGCACGTGCTTATCCCAACATACGGACTGGTGTATTCTAAAGTAAATGACAAGTATCATGGTCTCAAGTCTCCGTTGCAAGCAAGAAATGAAGTTGGGATTTGAACTCAGGAGGCCATGCTGTGCTCCAAACCACTGGCACATTAAGCATTTGTTATGGATGATAATTCACAACAGATGCAGCAAGTTACAAACATTTTTTGATTTAACCCTACAAGAAAATTGTGAGAGGGGTCTTCTAGACAGAGGCCCAGGGAGTATTTTTTCCTTGAGAGTAGATAGTATTGAAAGTGAAGAGGCAAGGCTATCTTGTGTGCAATTAGGGCAGTCCCACAGGACCTTCTGCTCTGTGTTTTCCATCTTGAAGCCCTTACTAATTTTCTATTTGAAGTTCTATTTTGTAAGTTTAGTCTGATGGGACAATGCAGGGGGCTTAGAGCCTGTGTTCATGTGTGATCCCCCATCCTGCCTTCTCCTTACTTCTCCAGGATTGGTTCTCATCTTTCTGCTTCCTTGTTCCCACCCAAGAGCCACTGGGGTTTTGGCCCCAGCAGGGCTTTGGGCATAGGTACTGGGGAGGGTCAGGATTGGATGCGTGTCATTAGTGTTAAACTGTGGAACCGAAATATCTGTAAGATTCTGCAGTCACTCTGGCAGTGGCCTCACATACGAGGTGTGCAGCATTAAGTAGATCTACCCCCATCAGATCTATTAGAGAATGAAAAACACCTTGACAGGCCCAGTGAGAGAAACCACAAAAGAAAGGGAAAAACTTTTTTTCCTGTGTTTTGATCAAAGGATGAAAACATTTTCATTTTTCTTTTGCATTGGGTCCTGAAGATTACGTAGCCAGTCCTGTGAAGAGGAATAAATCAGGTCTTCCAAAAGCAAGGTCAATATTTTCTCCAATATCTTATGCTGTAAAATTGTCCAACAAAGGGAGATAAAGATATAGTGTGCACTCATGTCCTATCACCCCATTTGGAAAAGGAAAAAAAAAAATAGGGTAGACCAGAGCAGGTTGCAAGGTTAATGCTGAAATAGAACATCTAGGCAAGAGAATGAGCTACAGGACAAGGTAAACGCTTGGTGATTGTTAGCAGAACTAATACACTTTGAAAGGTTTTAAAATGTTATGAGAAATAAAAAATATTTTGAAATTAGGGCCAGAATAAGCTTTTGTTAGAAATTAACTAAATTAAACTGGGAAAGAAAGAGGGTCAGTCGTTTAGAGTCATTTTTGTTCATTAATTTAATATGTAATCATGGAAAATCTATGATATGGAGTTATAAAAAGATTTGCTTGAGTCTTACTTGGACTTTGAAGGATTCAATGAGAAAAGAGCATCACTGGAATTAAGGTATCTGTATCTATAGTAACTCCTGTGCACTGTAAGCAGCAGAAGCTAATGGTAGATGGCAGGTCCATTCATTCAACAAAAACTAATTATTTTGGGCCAGTCCTTTTCTAATTAATCACATTGACAAGGGGGAAAACACACACACATTTTGCTTTGTGACTTTGCATGGAGGGAGTCTCAGAAATAAAGAATTAAATTTCAAGGCTGAGATGGAAACACACTGCCTGCTGGAGAAATAAAGGAGAGAATGGCTAGCAGTGCTTGAGGATGGTAAGTTGGCAGGTTAAAGAGCAACCAGATCTTTCAGCAGCTGGAAGCTGCAGGTGCCTGAGGGGGAACAATGAGCATGAGATTGAGAAACAACTGAGGGCTTTGCTAGGGTTGTCTGGTGCCCACTGATTAGTTCCTGATATGTGGGCATGTCATTTACTCTTGGTTGATGGAACTTTCATGTTCTCTCTTACCATGGTTCTAAGCTAAGCAGCTGGGCCTGGCAATGGGGAATCTTCAGAAGTGTGTTAAGAAAAAGAGTGATGCGATTATAATTGCCACTGGGTGGAGCCTAGAGAGACTTAATGTATTAGAAGATCAGAGAGAGAGAACTCAGGAGGGACTATTACAAGAGTCAGCACAAAGGATAATGAGGTCTAACACTGGCAGTGGCTGTCTACCCAAAGAAGGACTTTATTTGAGAGATATTTCACCATCATGGCAGCTTTGCTTCTCAGTAAAATATCAATATCAACTTCATCAATAATGACTTTACTTCATAATGGTATAGCACATTATTCTTTCCTAAATGATACCCTGTATTATTCCACTTGATTCTTACAAACCTTTGTGATACCTGGTAGAGAGGATAGCTATCATCATTGTCACTGAATCCAGGGGATGAGTCTGAGGTCACATAATCTGTCATGGGTCAGAACTCTAGACCTCTTGATTGTTATGAGGCTTTCCAACCTAACACTTCATATTTTGTGTATGTTCTAACAATCTGTACACTATGTGTCATTCGACATTCTATGTACTATTAGAGGCCTTAATGTTGTATTCCTATACATCCTTCCCCAATTTCTCCAAAGCCCACGTCTAAGGAAGACTTTGGCAATTCCACTTTTAGTTTCAGTAGTAAAAGTTCAGAGATACAAAGATGCGTTACAAAGGTCATGGACTGCACACTTAACTGGATTTTAAATCAAGGTTTGGATTTGTCCTCATTGTAGCTATGGTAACTTCTCCATAGGTGAAACTTTTATTTTATTTTCCTTTTGGCTGAATGGAGTTTCTCAAGACCCAATTTTAACTTGATCAGTATTTTAAGCACTCCCAGTCTGTATTAACTCAGAAATAGTGCAAGCCTACAAAGGGAAACATAACGTTGCCCAAACTTAGTTCTGTTTGTGAGCAAAACCCAGAGCTGTGTGGAAAGAAGATTGAGATTGAGCCACAAATACTTGTTCAGAATCTAAATTGTCTTCCCTAAAACATCAGCTTAAATGCATTTGGACAAGTTAAATGGTTCTCCATTTTTTTCTTCCTTAAGGAAGTTCATTTTTTTATGTAGTTATCATAAGGCACTGAACACTGAATTATGGCGCTCCTCACTCTGCCAATTGTTGGTGTGTATAATGATGCACCTGTTAGTCAAGAAATCCCCGAGAAAGAAACTGTTCAGCAAAGCAGACATCATCAGACAGACGGAGGGCCTTCTGAATACTCTTGCTGAATTATGCAAGATTTTCTGTTTTATGGTCATTAAAGGCAGAGATAAAGCAGCTGTCGCTGAGAAGGATGTTGTCAAATATCAGTGAGAAGAATAGAGATGATTACCCAGTGCCATTCACCCATTACAGGGAACTTTGTGCTAGTATTTCTCTTATAAATCCTTCTTTTGATAAGATTACCATTTGCCTGGCTAAATATTTGCTCCAGGCCTCACCTTGACGTTCAAGGTCTAAAACAAGATAAGTGTGCCATACGTGTTTAAGCTACTCTGTTTTTTTTCTTGGAGTTTCAGAAGGGAAGGCTGGAAGGAAATGCTGCAATCACAGGGTTGACTTTTCAACTTGAAAAAAAATGGAATTGAGCTGCTTCTCGTATAGGACTCTATTCCCTTTCTGTTTACTCTACTTGACAAACTTAACTCGTTTTGAGCTGGCTCGCATGAGGTGGGAGAAGAAACTGAAAAAAAAAAAAGGAATATTTAAAAGATGTCCATCTTTTCTATTTCAATAATGACACTAGCCTGGGATTTCAAAGATTATTTGTGTTGTCTGATGTATGAGTATTGAAAGAGGGAAACAGATAGGATCATATTGAGAGATGCATTGCCCATCTGTGAGGCATGCCTGACGCTGGGGGACACGGTGGGGGCAGGGTGGTGTGCTCAATAAATAATGACTAAGGGTGACGATGATGGAACAAATATTTGAACACCTCTGAGGTGAGAGCCACACACAGAGGTAAATGTTTATTGATGTAAAAAAAAAAAAATCAAACCCAAAGAACAGGTTTTAGCACCACAGAAAACTGAGTGGAGAGCTGAAGACTGAATATTACAGCCTCACAGAGTGGTCATCACCTCTAACAGATGCGAAGTAATGGATTTGACTAATCTCTTTTTGAATTAAATGCAGTTTCGGTTTTGCCTTTGAGAACCTTCATGAAATATGTCATATAATGAGATAATGCAAAAATGTCCTAGAGAGAAATTTGACCATGAGTAGGTCCAAATGATAAGAACAATTTGTCCTTTTAGATATAAAGGGTTTTCCATTGTCAACAGAGTCTAACTTCAGATTCATGCTTAAGGAAACATAGATTTTCATGCCAATTGAAAAGTAAGTTTTAGCAAGTAATTTAATAGGTAATATTTTTTATTTGTTAGAATGCAGAACCCTAGAGACATCTTAAAAGAAACCTTGCTTGAATATTTATAGCATTTTAAAAGAAGGAACTGTCTGCAGTTTTGTGACAATTATTTAGTGCCTATTTATGAGTAAGACCATTTCTCAAATGGCTTAGTCTAAGTATATAATGAGGAGAGGAAGCCATATAAAACACCCACCTATTTCTACCAGAGGATCTCTATAGAATATCGTAATTCTTTCAACATTTTTATGTTTCTGTGTCCTAGATAGTAAATTATGTCTTATGGAATTGTGTTCCTCTTTTGGTAAACATCTACCTGGTATAGGTACTTCATAAATGTTTATATATGGACTAGGTGAAGAATATGAGTAAGGAAAAGGGGAATTTCTTGGTGGAGCAGTAGTAAGCACAAATGCAGGGCCAGAACCCTGCCTCTCAAGCATTATGGGAAATACAGGAAGGAAAGAAGGGGCTTTGGAAGAAAATCGTGTCCTTCACTGTTGGGCATGTCACAGGAAGGAGCTTGTGTCTTGGAGGTCATTGGAAATTCAGTTCCAAAGTGCCATTTTCTGCAATTCAGAAAAACAAAGAGATTGTAAACATATGGCAAGCTTGTTTAGTGGTGAAACCTGATCTGATTCCACTATTTCTTTAGGTTTTTAAATTTATTCCATCTTCTGTAAGTTTTTCTAAGTTTTTCAGTAAAAATGTTAATGTGTTTGATTAATAGTGCTGTACTAATTTCCAGCTGGGGATGTTATTAAAATACACTGTAGGTACCTTATTACATTTCTAAAATATGACAAATTTTGAGTTTCTAAACATATCCTAACTCTGAGGGTTTAAGAGAAGGGATTATGGACATAAGGAAGTTCACAAAGGGACCAAGATATTAAGTAGACTTACAGAATTAGCTAAGTGACTTGCTCAGGTCAAGCAACTCTTCAATTGTGAACCCAAGGTTTAAATCCAAGTCTTTCTGACTTTAACTTTGTGATTCCTCCTTCTCTCTGAAGAATTATAGTAGCAAAGAGAAAGAAGTCAACAAATTCGTGGTTATATGTTTAATATTTTCCAGGCATTGCTGTAATTAAATTTGTTCATTTAATCCTTTAAAAAATCTTCTGATGTAGGCACTATTTTTATCCTAATTTTATAGATGAGCAGAAGTCCATGGAAATTAAGCAACTTCCACAGGGCTACAAGGTTCATAAGTCACAGAGCTGGAATAATAAGCCCAGGTAGTCTGTCTTCATGCCCGTGGCCATAACCACCACATACACTCTTAAGATAAGAATATGTCTAAGATACATGAGTACAAAGCAAGGTAATGTCAGGATCCTTGAAACAAATACATAAAAAGGAGGAAACAGAGAAGAGAATAAATGGAAACAACAGGATGAGAAATGGGCAGAAATTCTTGTTTAACTACAAGTCTGGTGAGATCTCAACTAAATCCCTAAAAAATAAAGGCTTAGGGGTTAAAGCCCAGTGAAAGCTGTCTGGATTAGAGACATATAGCTTTGAAAAGTTTGAAGTTATCTGTTGTGTGTAATTGCTTCATACTTTATCAAGAGAATGAATTACTTATTCTCATTTTCCTTGTTTCCAAAAGCTCATATTAAAAGTTTCAGTGAGATATTATTCTGAAAGTACTTTGGTGAACCATCAAACATTACATAAATAGAGATAACTGACCTAAGGTATTCCATGGAAATGTATATTTAGTCTAGATTCTCCAGAAAGCAGAGCCTGAAGTAAGTATTATATTCTACTGCTTGACTAGGGAGCATAACTTTAGGGAGCTAGAGTGAGAGACATAGGGAGCGAGGCAAGGAAGGAGGGACAATTAGAGAATGTGGCTGATTGCTGGATCTTGAGGACCATTGTCTAAAAAGTCACTTCTCAGTTTAGTGGAATGGATCGGGGAAGACATAATCTCCTGTTCCCATCTTCCACTGGTCAAAATTTCATCCCACTGGACATAGTCTGTAACACTTTCAGGTTGAGGTGGTGCAGGTCTTGCTTATTGATACTCACCCTTGGGTATCAGTAGGGAAGTTAGGAGGGTGGGGGTTATTTATGCAGACTGAGCAGGAGGTGATGTGAGGTCAAGTTGTACTTTCCTGACAATGGTTGGAGCTCCAGGGCACCCAAAAGCAGCTGGAACCACAAATGGGCAAGAGGGACAAAATCTGAAGGAGTTGTCTGATACATGGTTTAATTGGTTACCATTACATTTTATGTGATGTGTTCCAGACTATGACCTACAGAATTACATAGTATAAATTGTTAGGTCATGTGTCAGTGTAGTAGAAGAGATATTTTGAGACAGGAGAATATTACCTGTTCTCTTTCAAATAAGTATCTTTTTATTTAATATGATTGTTAACTTTAGGTAAAATTATTTTTTTTCTCCTAAAATTACATGAACTAATAAAACTCTATTTTATAAACTCTATAAATAAATTATTTTCAAAAATGGGTCTCAGATAATCTTTTATTCTTTCTACTCCTTTTTTTCTTATAATTTGTCCACTTCCTTATAATTTATGAAGGGATTATAGCAAACAAAGAAAAATGTATTTTGAAAGGTAAAAAGCATGAATGGCTACTAATTGGTACCTTTATATTTTAGTGCTCTGACATATCAGATGACATCTTCTAACAGGGATTATTTATTTCCCCTGGATTTTAATTTCTTTTACAATGATTTGGCTATATGTCACCCCACCAAGGGCACTGGAATTGAAGAATGAGGGTCACTTGAGTGCCTGAAAATAAATCATTAAAATATACTTTCCTTTTCTTCCAACAGAAATCAAGAAGTATGATGAGCCCTAAAGTGTCACATAGAGCATTTACCATGTTGGGAAGCCTTCATGGGCTCACGTTGCTTAGCTTTCCCCAGCAGTACTAACAAATAGAGCTGATTCATCTAGGTAGAATGGACAGAAGCTCATATGGGAAACCAAATTATGCTTGCAAAGGCCCACATGACATGTTGCTACTAGAAAGAACCAACTAAATTGAATGTTATAAGGGTGGTAAAGCCAGGAGCTATGTTGTGACTTAATGAATGCCCTCATTGGGTATTGTGAATTGTGCTGGAAGATTCCAGAGATGAGGTTTTTTGTTTTGTTTTTTTTCTCCCCCTTAACTATTGGACAACATAATATACAGAGCAATACCCTAGGGCAGCAGTCGAAGCGTGATTCTATAACATGGTGGCTCACAGCCTGGGAGTTGGTGTCTAGATTTGAATTCCAACTTCCCCTACCTCATAGCTCTTCATCTTGGACAAGCTACTTAATTCTCATGAACCTCTATTAGTAAATTATTATTTTTATCATATATGTACTTTGTAGAGTTGCAGAAAGAATGAATATGGTAATACACTTAAAGTTCTTCATGGTCCCCAACAAATGGTTGCTATCACAAAGTTGCTATGACCACAGATTTATTTAGATACTTCAAAAGCAAACACCACAACTCACATCTTTAGCAGTTTTCAAGGTTTTGATGTAATAACCTCCTTCTTGCAAAAATAAAAAAAGCAACCGTATTGCAAAATATGCAGTGATCAGCTCACAACCTCGGGAGAGGCTTTTTATTTAACATTTCCCACTTGAACGGAGTATGTGTAACATGATGAAAAAGCAAGTAAAACAATTCATGTCCTGTTTGTACAATAGAAGTTACAATGATGCCCTATGTCCCAGCTTCGATTCTCCTGAAAAATACTCTCAAACATATAATTAAGAGTCTGAAGGTTATAGAACATATATGTGAAATCAAGAAATCCAAAACTCTTCAAAGTAAACCTTTGCCCCACTCCCTACTGTCTATCTGTTCCTTCTTTGTCAATGAACCTCAGTGTTTATTCTGGATAAGAGTTATATGAGAATGTCAAATTATTATTTTGCAACATGGCCCTCCTCTCCTCCCTCATCCTCCTCAAGTGTATTTTGAAAACCACTCAGTAGATTTCCATTGCACCTGGGATGAAATCTGAACCTCTTCACCTGGATTCCAAGTCTGTCCACTTTGTCAGCCTCCAGTTAATAGCAGAAGGCCTGATACCTAGGAGATGTTTGTTCCATAAACATTTTGTGCCTGACTAATTGCCTTTCTCTTGTTAATATCCACTTGCTATACACTCCAGCCACATCAAATTCCTTTGTAACACTAAACTTCCAAAAGAGGGGCGCCTGGGGGGCTCAGTTGGTTAAGCGACTGCCTTCGGCTCAGGTCATGATCCTGGAGTCCCGGGATCGAGTCCCGCATCAGGCTCCCTGCTCAGCAGGGAGTCTGCTTCTCCCTCTGATCCTCCCCCATCTCATGCTCTCTCTCTCTGTCTCATTCTCTCTCTCAAATAAATAAATAAAATCTTTAAAAAAAAAATAAAAATAAACTTCCAAAAGATGCTAATGAGTCCAGGTCATAGCATATGCTGTGAACTCCGCCTCCTCCTCTCTCCATTCCCCATCTCACCTTTGCTTCCCACACTCCTCAGGACTTGGTTTAGACATGATTTCAAGGGAGTGTTCATTGATTCCTAGTCTAGATGAACAGTTCCTTCTATACACTGCATGTAGAATCCCTGCCCCATTCGCACTATTGTATTTTATGTCATTTACTGGTTTATCTTCTGACTTTCTGCTAGGTAGCAAAATGCTTGCACATAGATTGGTAAACTATGTTCTTTTATTTTCTGTATTTTGATGTTTTGATATCTGGGCCTTGAAGATACTGGTGGGACTGTGCCTCGGGCTTAGACAGTTCTTGAAGATAGTAACTTGCCTGTCAGTGAGCCTTTCATATGTAAACCCACCAAAGCTGAGCCACTTCTCCCAGCCACATCCTCTATCAGTCCCTCATAGTTAGAGCCACTATTCCCCTGCCCTCATCACCCCAGAACCAGGTACCTGACAATTAGGGACAGCTCTTGTGCCCCAGAACCCATTTTCTCCATTTTTTTTTTTTTAACTAACCAATCCTAAATCTACTTACCTTGCCTCACCTATTCCAGTTCCTTCCCTCAAAAGCCACAATAAAGGCTCTTGGGCACGTTTTCTTTCCACCTCTTCTGCCTCCCAACTGACCCCAGTGTCTCCCAGGCAGCCCTGCATGGCACAGTATGCCCTTTCTCTTGGGAATCTGTGAGTATAACAAAGCATCTCTTCAAGGGCAGTTGTCTCCTGATATGTTGGCCTTTCCATACCTACATAATAATAAAACTTATATTTTAATGCAATAGAGACGGAACCTCTTATTTATTTTAATTTCTAGCCCCTACTCTGGTAGTAAATGCCACATATGTATTTCATATATATATGAAATGTGAGTCTTGATGCTAATATATTACTATGTTTATTATTGGAATCTGCTTCCCTCTACTTCATTTCTATTAGTTATTAAAGAAAAATGCAGAGGATATTTTGTTTGACAGTAAAGTTTTTGCATTGTCTTCTAAACTATAGTTTTCCAACATTGTATTTTGCTTGTAACAAAATTTATTTCCTACTCAAAAAACTTATTCTCTAGTAAAAAACTTATTTTTCTACTTAGTTTGATTGTTCTTAAGAGCTCCATCCTTTGACAAGACGTGGTTGTGAATAAAATGTATTTCATGCTGACACATCTTTTTGAATACTGTTCATTATGATTGTACCTAAATATAATTAAATATAATTTCAACAGTCTTGGGCTCTGACATAGTTATGGGTGATTTACATGTAAAAATATTTTAAGAGATGAAAAGAAGCAAGGACACTCTATTTTGGACTTTTGGGTTGGCAACACTCACATCTCTGCTGGTCACACCTGCCAAATGTTGGCTTCTCTTTTCTTCCAACTGTTTTCCTTCTGAAGAGTGACTTTGAGGCAGGAGACATCACTTCCCACTTCTGGATCTGAGAAGTGCTTGTGTTTGCATATCAAGTAATTTGCTTTTTCCTGAAACATTCCAATGCTGTGTTTTGGCCTTAGTGTGTTTTCTTGAGGTAGTTGCAATATTCATCGTCAGGTCTGCTCTCCCAGGTTCCAAAAAGCAGGTCTCTTTGTTCCTGAGGAAGGTCGACATGGGTGAGGAAGAGGATTTAGGTTGCTTTGGAAAGCAAAATGAACTCCTAAGATAATACTGTAGGCAAAACGTGAACTCTATAGCTTGTATCCAACAAAATGACCCTTATTTCTACAAGGCCAGACATAGAACAGAGATAAGTGTTAGGTAAGGCAGTTAGAAGTAGGGATAAGACATTCATAGTGGAGCTGCTTTTCTCTTGCTTATTTTTTGAGCCTAAACATTGTCGATGACCTAATTTTTCCCAGAGTTAAAGATTAAACTTCAGTTACAGATTAAGATACTATTTTCTGCATTCTTCAGAAGGATTCTCCTTGACTTTCTCCATTTTCAATATACCTCCCATTTTCCCATTCTTCTGGCTTCTTCTTGGACTCTTTCTTCTTGATACTTGTCAACAAATATAAAGTAATTCCCCTAAAGTGTTAGCTACTCTAAGAAAGATGAAAACTTTGGGGGCCAGAAGCAGTAATGAAAATGCAAGTCATAATTTTTATGTATAATGTTGAAATAATGAATAAGACTCATAAGAATAAGAGCCTTCAAACCAATTAGGATGTTTTGAGTCTTCCTACCCAAGTGTTCTGTTAGGGATACTGCATATTTAATGTTGCCCCTATTTGGGCCTTAGGACACTATCTCTAGGTAATATGCCTCTGTTGGCTTAGGTAACTATATATAGTAGGATTAATTAATCTAGAACTTAATCAAAATACCCATCAGAGTCAATGTAGGAACATTATTACACTGTATCCAATCAGTTCACCATGTGGAAAGAAAGCAGGAAAACTAGCCAAGAAAAAAGTTCAAAATAGGAAAAAAAGTTTTTCTGAAGACATGGAATGCCCTGAGATATTGAACTTGGGAGGCAGAGGTGTTTTTTTTTTGGTTTTGTTTGTTTGTTTGTTTGTTTTTAAGAGAGACAGAGTGTGTGAGCAAGGTGGGGAGGGACAGAGGGAGAGGGAGAGAGAATCTTAAGCAGGCTCCAAGCCCAAGCATGGAGCCGGATTTCATGACCCTGAGATCATGACCTGAGCCAAAATTAAGAGTAGGACGCTTAACTGACTGAGCCACCCAGGTGCCCCTGGTGGCAGATTTTTTTTTAACCAAGTGAATCCAGCTTCAATCATGGGCCAGTGTTGGGTTATTTGGGACATTTGTCTATCTCTTATTGAGTTATTTGTTGTTAGTGGTAGGAAAAGGAAGAGAATTAAATCCATAAGATCAAATGTAAACTATATACCAGAAGCTTGAAAACAACCAAATTTGAAAGATATGTGGTTAAGAATTAGCCCTGTGCCCAAGACAGTCTTGCTAATCTGGACTGTCCTGCTTCCTCCTCACCTGCTTCAGTGAGACTCACATTGTCTGGACTTTGCTCTGTTGGCTGAAAAGTGTTTATTTTCAGGCCTGGCTTATGACAGAGATTGCTAAATGATCATTATATTCATTTTCCTCCTTTTACTTCTTTTTCTTTCTTTCTTTCTTCTTTCTTTGTTTCTTTCTTTGTTTCTTTTTTTTTTTTTTGCCTTTGCAGGTGACTTCAGTTTTTTTTAAAGGGACAGTGAGCCCAGCTAGAAGAATACATTTCTCAGATTCTCTCTCAACAGTTTTGTCCATGTGACTAAAGCCCTGGTCAGTGAGATTTAAGTGGAAGCCTCTTGGTCCTTCTTGGAAGGCCACCAGACCTAGGATACTCTTTTATGCTTTCTACTTTCCTTTTTCCTGCTGACTGGATTGCAGATGTAATGGCTGGTGTCTCTGCAGCCATTATGGACTATGAGGTAAACTGGATAACAGAAAGTATGGGTGTAGAAGTGGAAAACTATAAGAAGCCTAAGCCCTTGAGGGACTATGTGGAGCCACCAAAACAGCCTTGGACTTCTGCTCTCAGAATGCTCTGACATAAGAGACTAAAGTCTTACCTGCATAAAGTATTTCAAAAAAGGTCTCTGTTGCTATAAGCTGAAAGGAGTATCTAACTAATATGAACCCTGGCTTCTAACTTCTTTGTCTTTGTAGCTTAGTAGTGTACATTTACTTCAAAAACAGCCTTAAAGGTATAGCTCCCTTCTTCTCACTCTCATCCATTGCCTCTGCATTTCACATCCCAGATTTTTTTTTTTTTTTCCTGGAAATAGCCATGGTTTCTCTTAAAGTGAAGAGTTTCTTTTTTTTCTTCAAATGTTTATTAAATTCTAGTTAGTTAACATATAGTGTACATTGGTAAAGTACATAGTTTCTACAGTTAGAAAGATTATGGGATCAAATTTCTTACTAGTCATGTCACCTGAGATGATTTGATTAACCTCTCCATGTCTCTTATCTGTAAAGTGTGGATCACAGTAAGGAGGAACAAAAGTGAGAAAGAGTGTAAAGCCCTTGGAACATCTAGCACATAGTAAATCTCAATAAATTATATTATCAAGTTTTTGATAAGGTTAGTCACATTACATAGAGAAAATTGAGGATTAGCCAGAAGAGTTTTATTTAATCCCACAGGGACTGATCTGCCCCAAACCTCTTCTCTGAAGTAATACAAACAGGATGCGTAATTGATAACTTTTGTAGTGCTTGGCAATGCATGCCATGCCCTCCTTAGAATCTTTGTTTTCTCCCCTGTGTGGCAATACTTTCAAATGCTCTTCACACAACTTTCTTTAATCGTGCTTAACACTGTAATTGAGCTGACGATCTGAAAGGATAAAAACAAACAAAAAAACAAAACAAAACAAAACAAACCAATAATTTTTAAGAGTAACCATGAGAAGCAATGAAAAGTACAGTCCTTAAAACACAAGCTTTGAATTCAGAGGGACCTGGGTTTGATTTTGAGTTTTTCATTCACTAGCTGGGAAAGAATTATGCCACATAAACGTTCCAAGTCCCACTTCTTACCTATACAGCATGGGCCACATAGTTGCACTTGGAGAGTAGTGATGAAACTTGATTGAGCTAATGCTTATAGAGCTCCAAGAGAGTGCCTGGCACTTCAACACGCTCAGTGAATGAGGACTATTATTATTATGAGTACAGGTGATAATAATTCCAATAAAGAAAATAAATAATCATGCTTTCATGGAGCCCAATAGTTTAGTGGTCCAGCTAAGATCATCTGTGAAACGATGATTCATGGGTATAAAAGTGTTAAGAAATGGAGCAAATAGAATGTGAACATTTTCTTATAAACATACCTTTTGGAAAGTTAGAGAAGTCGAAATGCAAGCTCAAGTTAGACCCTAAGAATCATAAACATTTCTCCATTTTGTTTTTCCTACATGCACCTTTTCAGATTGATTTATATAAGGTTAAAAGAGAAATGGTTTTGAAAAAATTTTAAAAGGCAACAAATAGAATAGATCAATAGACTTAGAGAGATCGAGGATGATTAAAAGGGTATAGAAATGTAGGTGAAATGATATGAACCTGAATTATTGAGGAGAAAAGAGAACATTATGGTTTTGTTTGACTTATTAACGTGAAATGAAGCTAGAGGAAGGGGCTCAGCTGCACCACCAAAACCTACAACGGATCTAACAAAAATCACGACTCTGTCAAAAAGGATGAATAAATCAAACAGATATAGGTAGTCTCAGATGGCTTTGAAGTCAAATAGGCAACACTCCAAAGGAAAGATACAGAAAGGACTTCTCAAAATCCCTCTTAAAACCTGCTGAAGATACATTTAGATGAGTACATCCTAAGTATTTTATCCAGAGGAACTTTCAGAAAGAAGGGCTTCTATCTGCAAAACTGCTGGGCATTTTGGATTCCCACATCATACAGCAGCTTGGAGGAGGGAAGGATCTGGTGATGCCTGGAGAACAGGATCCCAGTTTGAACATCCAGGATGGTGGGGATCTAAGAGATGCTGGCCAGGGAGATGTGGTCTCTGTTCAAGCCATTCCAGGTCCTCGCACACTAGCAACAATTGCAGTTAAGACTGGCAAACATCTTGGCAGAGTTTGGCAGAGGGGTTTGGTTTGTTTGTTTGTTTTGTTTTTGTTTGAGCAAGAATGTTTCATTGGTAGCATTGTGTACTTCTATTTGGAGACATCCCTTGTCTGGTTATTTGTTCTTTTGTTATGTTAAGATTCCCTGATGCTCAGTGCCTAGATTCATTAGTCTATTGGGGGTATAAAATAGTAACATTCTCATTCTTTCATTTTTTCTTTATTTATTAATTGGAACATTTCTAAAGAGAGACACTTCCTCTCATTAACTGTGGTGTACACTGTGGTTCTTTTCAAATAGGATAGGCAAAATAAATGTTTGTTACTTTTAAATTTGCTATTTTTCAAAATAAGTTTTTTTGTTTTTTTTTTTCCTATCATTATAACTTTGGCCCATTTTTCTATTGGCTTACTGTCTTTTTCTTCTTAATTTTTAGGAACTTTTCATATATTAAGGTATCATTCCTTTGATGTAAGTTGCAAATAATTTTTACTTAGTTTGTCATTTATCTTTCATCATGAAATTTAAAAAATATAGTAAAAAAAGACCTAATTTTTTTCTTTTATTTCTTCTGGAATTGGAGTCATAGTTAGGAAACCTTCCCTCTTCCCAGGGTATAAAGGAATTCACTCACATTTTGTTTTAGTGTTTGCATGGCTTTTTTTTTTTTCCTTCTTTCTCCATTTAAATCTCTGAGCCATTTGGAATTTGTTTGGATATACTGTGAGGGTATATCAGATTTTTGCCTATTTAAATAACAATGTCTCAAGCATATTTATTTTAAAAGTCTATGTGATGGCACTTTACAAAGTCTCAGGAATATTTTGCTAATGACGTAAATTGATGAACTGAATCATCCCTATACTTGCTACCTCAAATTCTCCTTTTATCCTGCTTAAATTGAATTCATATAAATAAAAGATAAATTGGATAAATCAGTTGGAAGAGCGTTATCTTGAATCGTTACAAGCTTTCTCTAAAAAGGATTAAAAAAATGAAATGCTAGGAAACCTCTAACTAAACTATCTTATTTATTTTTTCATAGTATCTCTGTAATGGTTGTTCTTATTTGCTTCACTTTACATATATGAAGACGCTGAGTCTCACTGAAACTTCCCCAATGTCACCATGCTTTAGAGCTGGGCCATTTGAACTCCAATACTGGTACCTTGGCAATTGTTGGGGCAGTGTTTATTTATTCACCATTTTTTGATCTAACATCAACAAGAAACATTGTTCTGAGGATTCTGTCCTGATTTTGGATGTCATTATCATGAGAAAATAAAGAAGGGATGGAAATAGGTTTAGCATCAGACATTTTGAGTATGAGGTGCTTGTGGAACATCCATGCAAAGAAAACCCCCCAGGGTCTAGCACAAGGCTTGTGGAACATACTCTCTGCATGGTTTACTCCCCTGAATTGCCATCATTCTACATTTCCAGTTTTAAAATTTGTCTTTAGATAATGAATATTAGGTGAAGAGTGGTATCTAAATGTACACAATACTCCAAAAAAGTAATTTTCAGCATTGTCTGTATTATATGCTTCTCCAGTCCAGACTCCCACCAACTGGAAAAGGTTGCCAAAGATTATAGGAGAGGAGGAGGGAAGGAGTCACCATTTAAGGGCAAGAGTAACATTTTGGGTTTAAGTTACTTTTGAGTTAATAGAATAATTTCATTGAATATACAACGAGTTTAGAGATCACATTTTTGGGATGCCTGGGTGGTTCAGTTGGTTAACCATCTGCTTTTGGCTCAGATCATGATCCCAGGGTCCTGGGATCGAGTCCCGCATCGAGCTCCTTGCTCAGTGGGAAGCCTGCTTCTCCCTCTGCCTGCCGCTCTCACTGCTCATGTTCTCTTTCTCTCTGACATATAAATAAATAAAATCTTAAAAAAAATAAAGATCACATTTTCTATTAAGGTTTCTTTAGACTTTTATTTGTGTGCAGAAAGAAGTTTCCATTCCTCATTCCATGGGCAGTGAGGAAGAACCCTTACTTTACATGCATTCCTTGGGGCTCCTCTGGTCTCTAGTATCATGGACTTGTTCAGGCTTGATTTCTAGTTGTTCTGTACTTTGCCCACTCAGGTGTTATTGGTAAAATATTATCATTTGGAGTATCCCATTGGCCACCAATGAAATCTTTGGCTCCTACCTTATTTTTTTACTTTGGGATGTTCCTAGATATCACAGTCATGACTCCACATCTATTCAGGCTCTTGGTCCTCTTAGGATCTCTGTGGAGGCCTGGGGAATCTTAGCTGCTTTCTCTGAACAACTGAGGAGTATCCAAGACTCTGGGAGGCTTCCCTATGGGCCACCCATGTGTTTGTCTTCTTCAACCAATTCAATCTCTTACAAAACTATGTTGCAAACTTCCCAGAGATATAACTGGGAAACACCCCTCATCATTTGGATTCCCTTTCAACTTACCTGAGGTTTTTAATCTTCCTGAAGATCCCTCCCACTTCCTCAACCACCATACACACTCGCCATCTTCCATGCACATCCAGTCTAGAGCAAGGCCCAAAGAGATGAGGGACTGTAGCCCAGAAAACCCCTTACAACATCTTGAAATTATTATCTTTCCTCAAGACACTGGCCTCCACCTCCAGCAAGGTTTCTACTTTCCCTTCCTGCACAGTGAGAACCATTGTTTTGTAGCTTTCTTCCTTCTTCACCGGCTGGCTTTGTTCTGGGAGATACAGTCCTCCCCTTCCTCATCTTACTAACTTATTACTAAACTCATGGTTTCATAACAGTGACAGTAATCCTGCATGAAATAAAACAAAGGCAAAAGAAGGTGATAGATAATAGGGAGATGTGAGATATATAATAGATGATAGATAGATAAATAAAAATGGATAAATCACAAGAGAGAAAATAGATCACCAAATATTTTATTATTTTATTTTATTTTTAAGATTTTATGTATTTATTTGACACAGAGAGAGAGAGCACAAGCAGGGGGAGTGGGAGAGGGAGAAGCAGACTCCCTGAAGAGCAGGGAGCCTGACTCAGGGCTTGATCCTAGGACCCTGGGATCATGACCTGAGCTGAAGGTCAACCAACTGAGCCACCCAGGTGCCCCAGATCACCAAGTATTTTATAGGATATTATTCCCATTACATATAGTTGAAGTCCTCAAATATTTAGAGTAAGTTCAGAAAAACATCCAAAAACAAACCTAAAGGTCAGGAGGAAAAAGAGGGAGTAATAAAGTAGACAAATAATTGGGGACCAGAGAAGTGAGAGGGAAACCAGAAAACAATGGTGTCCTAGAACATGAGGAATGAAGTATTTGGAGAAGAGGGGAATGACAAATCCCATTAAATGCTTTGGAAGGATTAGCTCAGTTGAGACCTGCTTGCATAGGGAAGTGAAGTGGCTTAAATGTGTCTGCTTTCTGGGACATCTGGGTTTAGAAGCCTAATTAAGAATTATCTTACGATACCTTACCACTGCGTATGTTCAAAAAAATTCCAACCAGACCTCAGGAGATAAGGTTTTAGTTCAACCCTTTTAAACCACTAGCTGTGTAGATTTGGGAAGTTCCTTAGTCTCTTGGTGTTTCCTTTGTGCAAAGAGGGAATTGGTTTGATTATCTCTCAACTTGTTTTCGGTTCTGAAAACCTGCAAATCTAAAGTGGCACATTTCTCAGGGCTCCTGGAAGAAAAATGTCGTTGTTCCAGTACCAGATTGTTTGCTCATTCTTTTCTTCTTTATTTCCTAAATTAAGGACACTTCTATTGCTAGTAAAAGTGAAATGACAACAGTATTTATAGAATGCCAACTATACGCTCGGAAGCATGCTAGTTGTTTTATAAAGTTAAATCCATTTGTAAGCCTGTGAGTCCTGATATTTTTAAATAGAGATTTAACTTAAGAACAAGAAAATTAATTAGAAAAGTCATTGTAACAAAGTTGTCATATGTATACTCAGGCATACATCAAGTCCAAACCTACGAAGGTAGCATTTTCGAACCTTTTTTCATTTGTATTCTTTCTTTTGGATTTTTTTTTCTTATCTATCACCATCAATATGATGGCTTTGTCATTTTTTTTCTTTAACCTGATGGGATTTTTTATTCAAATAAATTCATTTTGAAAGGAAACCTTTCTTCGTGATACTAAATATATACCCTTCCTACTTTCCATAAGTGCAACAGAGCTGTAATAGGTGAAATACATATATTAACATACAAAATATACTAGACATATTATGAAGTAAAGCAATGTAATTAAATTTTAGCTAGATTGTATTCACCTGCTCTCTTTTTGTTTACAAAAGGAGTTGAGTGCTGAGCTCAGTTTTAGTGAAAATCCTGCTAAGCCAGTTTAGAGATGATCCCTCTGATCTTGACAGCCAGTCAAGTTTCTTTCCCCATATTAACTGAGTTCCTCTTAGAGATTTTCCACCCTCTCCTTCACCCAGCCATTGGCTACAAATCCCCAGCTGTCTCAGCCATATTCCAATGTGAGTTCAATCTCTTTCCTCTATTGCAATAATCTTGAATAAAATTGTTCTTGCCTGTTTAAGAAAAAAAAAGTAAGTGTTGGAGAAGTGTTTTAGAATAACACCAGCTGAGACTTTCTTCCTAATATAGTGGGAAGGAGGATGAAGGGAAAATGTACTATGTTCCATATTACCTGATGCCTTGTCCATGGACCACAAAGTACTATCTTTTCTAACAGTGAGACATATCCCACATGTGTTGGGCTCAGTTTACGCACCACCCCATGTCTACTCCTGTGGTGGTGAATCCCCAGCCCCTCCTGACATCTTCAGAGATCAGCAACGGCAGAAACCTCCTCTGAGGCTGAAGGTTGAACTAGCAGAAACTGCAGTAGCTCTGCTTCCCCAGTGCCTGCTAAGAGGGAATGGGTCACACCCTTGGTAACTCTGACAGCTAACACTCAATTGGGAAGACTTTGACCATTGAGAGGCAGCTGACAAGAAAGAAAGAGAGAGGGAGAGGGAGAAAGAGAGAGAAAGAGAGAGAGAGAGAGGAGGAAGGAAGGAAGGGAGGGAAGAAAGAGAAAAGAAAGAAAAGTCACCGGATACGCAGAGGAAATTCTGAGGCACCTCTCTTGAGTCGTCTTACAGAACCAAATAACCAGTCATATTTGTTTTCTATTGGAAGGCTGGGGCCAGTTGGATAATGTACCACCTGTACTTGCTTTTCCTCTTTCCTGATCTCATCTTACTCTCCTTTCCCCCAACTCTGGCCGCCTTGGGTTTGCACCTCTCAATAAAGGGTTTACTCATAGCTTTATATCAGCTCTCTTTTTCTAGATTATTTTCCATGTTTGGGGGCCCAAAGAGACATCACATATTTATGGGAAAATTAATGTACATTTTGTGTTATAAGGATTTCACAAGTCAATATCACTTGGTCAATACAGTGAAGAGGAAAATAGTACAATTTCCACTGAAGGTCATTTATGATCACTACATGCTCCAGATTCTCTACATCCACAGTGAGTTCTATAAGAGAAAGGGATCTCTCTGTCTTCACACCCATATGCCCAAAGGTTGGCACAGTGCCTGGCACACAGTGACCCAAAATGTTTTGAATACAAAGATATTTGTTGAATGAATGAACTATCAGAGCACCGTCTACTTGCAGGGGTAGAACACTCCATTACACTCATGCTCTATGTTGATGTGTTCTCTTTACCATGGTGTTGTTTATATCCAAGAGCCCATCTTTAGACCACCAGGATGGCTCACCCACACTTTCCCAGCAAAGCATTGCCCCAGTCTCTTTTCCTTTTTTTTCATTTGAGTTGTTCTTGGAGCTGGAGGGTGAGGTCAGAGAGATCTACCCATCTATGTTTCTCTCTAAGAGACATTGATCTTTTCCTCTTAATCTGATTACTGGTCAACTACCTCTCTTTAAATTTCTGCTAGCAGATTTGGTTCAAGAATCACATTTGCCTTCCCTACACCTCTAACTTCAGTGTTGAACTTGTTGTAGGACACCAGCCTTACACAACATTTTTGTAATATTTGAAATGCAAAGCCAAGTTTTCAGATGATTTATAACGCTATTTGTTTGATAAGGTAATAGAATTCCAAATGCTTAGATAATTTTAATGTTTTAGCAATTTGCAGAAATTGTGGTCAGAATTTATACCTTTGTATAGAAATAAAAATTGCAGGCATTATAAACCATTATGAAGCTCTGCCAGATTACTTTTTTCTAAAAATATTGTTTGCCCAATGCATGGTCCTGAATGATTTTCCTCCTTGTAAAAGACAAAATTCATTCCAAAAATATATTATGGAGACCTTATAATATACCAGGCATTTTGTTAGAAACTAGGAATACAAATGTAGATGAATCAATCCCTGCCTTCATACAGCTTTTATTCTAGTAAGGGAAATAGATTCGAAAGGATGCGTTTGATATAATGAAGCAAGGTTTCTGTCATCACTTGGGACTGGGTGTTGTGGGAGTGCAGGAATAGAAAAATAAATCAAATGGTAGAGGAAAATAAGAGAAGTTCCTAGAGGACAGCATGATTCTGAGGTAGCCAGATGGAGAACGGGGTAGGTTGAACACACACAGGGAGAAAATGAACAAAGGCCCAGAGGTATGAAATAGCATGGTGAGTGGAAAAACAGTTAGTGTTTGCTATGGCTGGAGTATGAAGACCAAAGAATGGAGGGGTATGAGAAAAGCCTAGAAAAATATGGGAGTTCACTTACAATGGAAGAACTTGCATTTGAGAATAAGCAGTGTAGGCGTTATCTTGAAAGATAGGGCTGAAATTTTATAAATGTAATTTGTTGTAAAGGATACAGTTAGAAAGGTAAGCAAAGACCATACCACAGGCCTCTTTTTTTATGTCCCAAATTTTGAGCTTTGTTCTTTGAGAATTAGTCATCCATTGAAGGTTTTGAATTACACAAACATGGCAAGCTTTGTTTTTGGACAGATGACTGGCCACACTAAAGAGCATAGGTGGAGGAGAAGAAGAGTTGAAAGAGGAATATCAGTTAGAAGGCTATTTTTAAAAGTCATGTGAATTATAATTTGATTATGGCAGAGATTTTAAAAATATAACATTGTTACATGAAAATCCTCCTCTTGTTTATTCTTTATTTGGGAGGTAGGAAGGTGCACTAGTTGTGAATACACATTATTTTTGTCTTTTGCCTATAAAATAGGTCATCACTCCCATCCTTCTGTTCCAATATGCCTCATCCTGATCCTTCCAAAAAATTCTGCAATAAACTTTGTGTTTTACTAAATAAAATTTAAGATTAGGATTCTTTTGCATGAGACTAAATTTATGTGTATTTGGGGGATATTTTTGGATAGAGCATTATTTATAGTGTCACAGTTTATATTGATTGTTTTAAATCATATCTCCAACCTGTGACTTCTTAGCGTATTTTGGAATCCAACCAGTTCTCTGGTATTATAGAGTTTGCAATGTAATCTATCTTGCAAATTTTAAAATTCTTCTCTTTTGTTTTTTAATTAAGAACATTTCAGATAGGGTAAAAAATGAACAACCCCTTTTGATATGAATCAACCAAACATTTCAAATTTTAAATCATTAAATTTATTTTTGTTTCTACAACTTCTGACATTTAGAACCAAATAAAAGGAAAAGAAAAGGGTTCATCATTTGAGCTTTGTCCTTGAGATGATTACTTCAATCCTTCATACTGCTTGTTGGACAAAATCTAACTTTCTTGAAATAGCATTGTTTTCAAGTATTACCTTGCCTTTCCATATAGTTTATGACCTCAGCATTTGGGGATTGTGTGACCTCATTCTGGAGACTAACTTAGTGCCTAGCTCAAAACTGTCTAGCAATAGAGCACCAGGCTTGCCAATCACCAATACTTAGGCATCAATGATATTTGGTAAGAAAAGAAAAACCATCTGTGCCTGTCATTGCATTTTCTGGTAAGATCTCTTGCAATTTTTATTAAACCAGAAGAAAATGTTTCTGAAAATAGCCTATTGACCTACTTTGAGTAAAGGTATCTAAAAATATGACAAAATCTTTGTCAGCCAGATGTATGTTCACAGTTGAAACCATGGAGCTTTTGTAAACAATCTAAATGACTGAAGAATAAATTTTCTCAAGATTTTCCAAGGCATAATCATTGCAATTATAACTAGGAAAAAGTTGTAAAACTTCTGTATTTAAAAGTTGGCCTTAATTGTTAATTCTGTTGTAATAGCCAAAATTATTTTTAAGATAAGGGGCAATAATTACTATTTACTTCTTATAGGAATGCCCCAACTCTCTCAAAAGATGACACGTATTTTTATCATGGTGGAGAAACTACAGGAGTCAAAAATGGAAAGTGAAAGGAAATATACTAGAGGAACAGCTCCCAAGATTTTTACATTAAGGGAAAGAAAATGAATTCTGTTATTTAAAATTTCCTTGTTCATGTTGGAAATTCCTATGTCAAAAGGAACTGCTAAAAAAAACTTCCCAAGAGAAATTTTTGCAGTAAGTCACAAATCAATGTCTATGATGTTTAATTTGGAATGTCTGCTTTGTTCAGCTAGTACGGCTAACCAATGAAGCATGAGCATGAGATTGGTGCCTCCTTTGACTTGTGATTCCATTGCATACTAGCAGATACCAGTTATTCCATTCTACTTCAGATGAGAGAACAGATGCCATGTCATGGATATTTCTATAGGTCTCCATAGCTTCATTCCAAATTTGGGGAAGACCATCCCAAGTCATAGATAACAATTAAAATCAGATGAATACAAAAAAAGAATAAATGGACATTTGTTATATTTACAAGTCCAGAAACCATTGTTTCAACATTTTTCTCAAACATGACACACACTACAATTATTTCATGGGACATATTCCTAAGTTTTCATAATTATGAATCTAACTCATTCTCTGCCCCTCCTGCTCATCTCTCTCTTTCAAATAAATAAATAAATAGATTTCTTTTTTAGAAAAAAGAAAGAGAGAGAAAATAATTACCATGTGCAGGTCTTTGATGCACCACGTCACACAATCATGTGGACATAACTTGAGAGTCCATTAGATTAAGATTTTCTTTTCAATCCACTCATAATTTGAACACCTTGTATGAGACTAGGCCCTGTATGAGGTGAAGAGCACCTTGAAAAGGTACTGTTACAATTTTTAAGAAGAGACTAACAGAGTAAAATTAAGAGAAAATACAGTATGTTTAAAGTACAAAGTGCAGAGTATTGCCAGGAAAAGGCAGTCAGAAGTGTGGAAAGATAAATGTTGGTCCAAGGAATTAGAGGAACTAGAATTGTAGCTCTCTTTATTAAGATTTAGGAGGATGAGTAGGATTTAGGAGGATGAGAGTGTATGATGGAGGACACCACAAGAAAAGCTATAAATAGCTTTTACAAAAGCAGAGAGGATGGAATGACACTGAGAATTTGGGGAATAGTGAGGCGCCTGATTATCTGAAGCAATGGCTTTGGGTAGAAAATGGGCCTCCAAAACCAGTACAGCAGATTTCCAAAGATAGTCCTATTGGGATAAAATTATCTTAGAAACATTCTCTGTTTCTCTCTTGTTGTCTCTTTTCTCTTTCTTTTTTCTTTCTTTCTTTCTTTATCATCTCTATCTATCAATCATCTAATCTATCCATCTGAGTTTGCTAATATTCTAAGTTTAATGACAGAAAGAAAAGAGTTCAATAAATAAATAAGATATAAAGGCAACAGCCTATGGGTGTCCCCGAGAGGAAATATTTGTAATTTTTCACTTACAAGCGCAGGGTCACTAACTTCTGAGATTCTGCACCTGGCCATTCTCAGCCACAGATGCAAAAGCCCAGGAGGAAGCTGGGTGAAAATAAAAGCTCCAATGACATCCACGAGTTCCTGTGAGAGCCAGGAGGTAAAACCTGCAGAAAAGAAGCAGAAATACGAATCCCATGAGGTTGAAAGGCATGCGTTCTCGGTTCTGTTCTAAGAAACATCCCATGAGAACACTCTGGGTGAAATCTTATCCCATGAAATAATCACCAGACCTGAAAATTCCTGCAGATTTGTTGGGCAAAATTACAATAATGAACGAAAGTACTGCCTTTGCCAAATTAGAAGCATATGATTAATGAGGAATTTCATGTATATACTTTAAAAGTTCCCATTCTACCATGAACAAGGAAAGAAAAACCAATTTGAGGGCTTTCAACTAAAAGCCCAGTAAGAAGAATTTCATGTGTTATAGTATGTAGAATCTTAACATTGCTTAATTTAGTCCACCAAATCAAGGCCAGGATAAAAGTTCCAAAAAACATGGATTATGTAGCCTTCACAGGCAAAAGGAGGCATTTTGGGGAGGTTAAGTTTTTGAATTGTGCTCTCTGGCAGATCCATTGGCACACCAAAATGGTAACTTGAGGGCCCATGGGAGTTGGGGCTGAATCTTTCCATTAGTGAATTAGAGAAATAAGCTCTCTAACTCAAACATCAGGAGGAAAACATTTACCTGGAATATTTCTCCTTCTCAAAGAATTCCAACTTGCCAGCAACTTTGACTGAATCGAGACTGGGAGGGGAAGGAAACTCTGAGGTCAAATGAGCCATGGGATAACTTCAGCTCATCCTGAGTTTGGCATGACTAGAGAGCTAAGTCACCTCTCTCTGTTGCTTATGTTTCCTTTTTCCCATCCTTTTCTTGGTTGAGGATAAAAAAAGATTTCAAACCTTGAATATAATGACTTGATATATTAAATATCCTAATCTCTTTGTGTGAATATGTGTGTGTGTGTGTGTGTGTAAAATATTAAAAACCATCATAAAAGTCACCATTGGAATTTTTTCTTTAGTTTCATCTGGTCATTTTCCACTGGAGATAAATGAAGCTACAGAAAGCTTTGTGCTTGAAGGGCCACTATCAAACTGTGAATCTGGGAGTGCTCTGTCCAGACTCATTTATTCTCTGTGGACCCTAATGACAAACGCAATCCTCTGAACATTCTCATATGCTACTGCTGTGTATGATGGTTAATTTTATGTGTCAGTGTGGCGACACCACAATGCCTAAATATTTGGTGACAGTCTAAATGTCACTCTGAAGGTATTTTTTGGATGAGATTAATGTTTACATCAGTAGACTTTGAGTAAAGCAGATGCTCTTCCATGATATGGGTGGACCTCATCTAATCAGTTGAAGGCCCTAAGTCCCTGAGGAAAGGGGAATTCTGTCTCCAGACTGCCTTTGGATTCAAGTTATGTTGTCAACTCTTTCCCAGCTCTCCAGCCTGCTGGCCTGCCCTGTAGATTTCAGACTTGCCAGACTCCACAACTGCATGAACCAATTTCTTAAAATAAATCTGTATGTTTCTGTCTTTCTCTTTCTTTCTATTTACACACATCCCTTTGGTTCTGCTTCTCTGGAGAATCCTTACTTGCACAGTGGGGGAGGAGAGACAATAGTATATGCTTGGGGGGGGTGGGTGGAAGTGGGGGCAGGTATGTGGCTTGAGGTTTTGTTCTTGTCTCTCGATAGTATGAATACAGCAATTTTCAAATTATAGTGTGATCATTTCAACCACATGGAAGCAGGATAAAAAGTGATTTCCTGGGCCTTACCACTGAAGATGCTGCTTCAATAGGTCTGAGATGGGGCCTTGGGAAACCTGTCTTCTCTACCAAACACATTGAGATTTTTCCAATGCACTTGTTCCATATAATTTAGTTAGAAAATGTGGCCATGGGAGTGTTACTTCTTAAGACAGGTGCTATAATCTGAATGTTTGTATCTTCCCCAAATTCATATGTTGAAATCTTAATCCTCAAGGTGATGCATTAGGAGATGGGGAACTTTGGAGGCCATTTGGTCATGAGGGTGTGGCCTTCAAGAATGGAATTAGTGTTTCGTAAAAGAGGCCCCACCATGTTCCCTAACACCTTCCACCATGTGTGAATACAGGGAGAAGTGGGTAATTTGCAATCCAGAACCTGACCCTTCTGGCATTCTGATTTTGGATTTCTAGTCCCTGGAACTGTAAGAAATAAACTTCTGCTATTTATAAGCCACCCAGTCTGTCCATGGGATTTTGTTATCACAGTCTAAATGGACTGCGATAACAGTGTAAGAAATTATATATTATTGGAGCAAGGCTTTTGGAACAATAAAGGACTTTCTGAAGTTTGATGGTAATGATGGGGAATAGCATGGATCATTTTTTTTCTCTCCTAGATTCTAATTCATACATTTTAGGGCAAGAAAAATTTAGTAAAGGATAACATAAATAAGATTCTGAACTCCTTTACATTTGTAGAAACAAGTTGCACATCATTTAATTTGCAAGAATTATTTACATCATCATCTGGGACAATTTCTCCCACAATTTAGTAATTCTTTCAAAATCATCCATGATAGGTGACCACACAGCTTCAGGAACACTTCTAAGAGGAAGATACCGAGCACCCCACAAGCAGTGTTCATGTTACGTATTTTTTCTGGAATCATTCACTCACTAACTTGCCAAATATCTATCAAGCATGGACTATATCTCAGGCATTGTGGAAGACATAAGGAAATAAGAATAAAACAGTTCTCATTCTATGGAGTCCATCACTAATTAAAAATATAAGGCATTTTACACAAACACATGAATCACAATAGAGTTGTTAAAAGTAAGGCTTTAAATGTGCCAGTTCTTTTTATGTGGTAAACATACTTAATTAAGTGGTAAAGTATCTATCTACTAGCATGGATTTTGAGATAGGACAGACCTGGATTACTAGTTGTGATTGACTTGGTTGAGCAATTTACCTCTTTAACCTGGAAAATGGGGGATAATCATAGTCTCTTCCTCACAAAGAGAGAATGAGAATTAACCAAGATAATGTCTGCAAAGCACTCATATAATGTCTGAAATATATTGAGAGCTTCATAAATATTAAAAATTCATGAGCAAATTGTCATTTTCAAGTGTTATGGAAAGGAAAGAAATGAACATTTATTGAGAGTTTACTACATTCCATGCACCATATAGAAGGCATTTCACATGCATTCTACAATCAAAATAGAGGTACAATTTATGCTGCCCTTTAAAAACTTCAGAAATAATTGACTTTTGTTCTAGATTAAGAATGAAGTAAAACACATTAGGTTTGCTAACAGATTTTCATGAATACTCTGAAGCATACTGAAGATTTTTTAACCTACCACAATTATTTTATCATACAGAATAAAATGGTGATGCCCTTAAATCCATTTTTATAGCATTGATTTCCTGCATGTCAGTGTAGCAGTGAACAGAGAACTGTCTCCGGGCTGTTACGAAACATCGTGAGTTGTCTTTCCCAGAAACAGGCTAAATTTTCCCTAGACCATCTACCCCTCCAAGTACTACTTATAGCCAAAATATCACAATTTCGTGTGCATAATGCAAGTAGAGTACAGAGCCATGGAACAGAGTGATGTGATGCTAACCGGGCTAAAAAATGCCAACCTATACTTGCAACATTAGAGAAAGCATCTGCTTGTTAATTTAAATTCCCAGCCAGAGACGCTATTCCTTACCTAATAAATATTAATTGGATCCTGCCAGATTCAAAGCAAGAATCATCTCTGTGTTTGCGTTTTGGTTATTTGATTCATAGCCCAAAGAAAAATCTCTTGATTCCGTGCATTATTATATCACTCTTAATTCTACATTCATTCATGTAATCATCTAATCATTCAAATATCAGTGCAATAAACAATACCGATCACTCACTATGTCTAAAGCAGTGTGTGGTGGAATAGTGAAAAATGGTGTTGCTCCTCAGATAGCAACACTCACTGTTTACATAAAGAGCAATAAACTTCTGATACTCATTTGCGTGTGTAATGAGATTTTTATTTTCGTGAAAAGTGGAACAAAAACAGATAAATTAGCTCAAGGTCAAATCTCTAAGGTCCCTTTGGATCTACTTTTCCCTTTTTTCCTTGTGTGCACGAGATCTATAAACATCTGTTTGATGGCTAGTGAGTGACTCAGAAGAAAACTTTAGGAAATTTTTGATTCCTCATTCATTTGTTTATTCACCAAATAATTATTGAGTGTTTTCTAAGGGCCAGGCACTCTGCTAGGCATTGAATATGCAGCAATGAATAAAGGATCTGATCACTGGACTTTTAAAGTTAACAGCGTGGGCAGCTGGGTGGCTCAGTCAGTTAAGCGTCTGCCTTTGGCTCAGGTCATGATCCCAGAGTCCTGGGATTGAGTCCCACATCACGTTCCCTGCTTAGCGGGAAGTCTGCTTCTCCTTCTGCCCCTTCCCCTGGCTCATGTGCTCTCTCTCTCTCTCTTTCAAAAATAAATATATAAAATCTTTAAAAAAATAATAAATTTAACAGCTCATTAGGACAGATGGAAAATAAGCAAGGAGAGAAGTAAATAAACATAAGTATTTGATGAGTATTCTGGAGAAATAAGATGCTATGATAGAGAAGAGTTAACCTACATTAGCTAGAGAGAGGTTAGGGACGTCCCGTGTCAGGAGGTGACATTTAAACTTAACCTTTAAAAATAGAAAGAAGTTGGCGTTGTGAGGGGGTGCCAAGGGAGCTGAATAAGGGGAGGGACGAAAGGTGTGAGCATGTAGGAGTACAGGGCAGGGGAAGGGAGTGGATCCAAGATACAGTAAAAGTGAAGAGCAGGTGTGAAGCCTGAATGGAAATTAATGAGCTCTGAAATTTATTGCTACTTATCCTTCTTTCAACATGCTCACCTTTGTTTGTGATTGTACAACTTCCAAGAAGTTAGTATATTTTCTGTTAATTACAAAGTGATGAAGTCTTTCTGGGCAATGGGGGCTTCATTCCTCCTGTTAGTATCATTGGACTAAGTAGAGACTTCTTTTTCCAGGGCACCTGCTGTAGGAAGGACTGAATGATACATCTGTAGGATGCAGCCTTGGTTTAGAGTTTGCTTTATCGTTCTTTATTGAAGCATTATTCTTGGCTTCACTTCAGAAAGGAGCATTACTCTTTTTTTTTTTTTTTTGGAGCATTACTCTTTTTGCTCCAAGGCCACTGACAATGTTCTCATAAGGTCAAAGCCAGCATAATGGAACTCTATCCTGAAGCAACAAAACATAAAGTTTGCATTTGTATTTCAGGCCTCTCACAACTGACTTTTGCCCAAAGCTGTCCATGCCCTTTATTAGCCAGCAACCTGCTCTCTGGGTCTCTAACCTCCTGGAGAGCACATCTTAGCTGGACTGACCGCTCTTTCTTCCCATTTGTTCGAGCCTGTTTGCTAATTACTGCAGGCTTGGTGTTCAGTCCCTTGCCCTTTTCTCCAGAAATGGAGTCCTTCAAACTGAGAGAACTGGTGGGGGCTTCCTGACACCTCACAATCCTACCCATTATTCTGATGACTGGAATTTGGTTTGGTTCCACTCCAGTGGCTATAATGATCAACTCTTTTGTTTCCTTAATGACATCATGAACTTAATCCAGAAAGTTCTGCATTACAGTCTGATAGATTTGTGCCTACATATATTGTTGCATAAGCAAATCCTCCCTTCCTTGAAACATCATCCCCTGCATACTGAAATTCCAGCCACCTCTCCTGTAAAGTTTTCTGGAATGTCTCAACTCACAGTGTTATCTCACAAACTTGAATGCCTGTAGCTCTTTTCAGAACTGACATTCACCTGGTAGTGAATAGACATTTTAAAACATGATCCCTAATTAGACCATAAATACTAAGAATATAAGACCATATATCCCCGCTCTGTCTTGCCCAGCATCCTCTTGTATAGAGTAGGTGTTCAATGGGAGACCTAGCCTCACTACACTGATGTAAAAATCATGCCACTTTCTAAAACTAAACTTTTCTGCAGAATTTATTGCCACTGAATCAGTTCCGTGTAGAGTAAAGATCATGGGGTATGGTTCAGACAGACCTGACTGAAAAATACCAGCTCTGCTCATTAGCTAGGTCATTTTGAGAAAGGCATCTGTGTGCATTGCCCACGGGCATCTGAAATCCTTTCAATTTGGGGGAGAATATCCAATTCTGAGAGTACATGTGAGAATCATAAAACTTCTTTCTATTGGAGAGCTGAGGAAAAGCAAATGCTTTCTTCCTCTCTCCTCCTGTCCAGCAGCCAGGACATGGATTATCGGACACTCCCATCTACAACTTGGAGTCTTCGGTGAGTGTCACCAAGATGAAGGAACAGTCAATGATTAATTCATTGCATAGTGTCCAATAGCAGCTATGGTGATTGTCCAGAGCCAAGGGGCACAAGAGTTGAGCAAAGTGTCAAACAGAGGAGTACCCCATCTTCTGTGGGGTAACTTTTGCTACGGGCCCTCTGTCTAAACTCTTGATTTCAGTCCATTTTCTAGTGTAACTTCTCCAGCTTTCTTACCAATTATTTTGCGGGTTAAGTTAACCAGACTCGGCTTCCTGTGCTGGCAACCGACAACTACAATTGAGATATCCACTTAGAAAAATGAGATGATAATATCTACCTCTTTTCTATATAAATTAAATGATATTTATAAAATATATAGCAAGCACCTGTAACACAGGAACAAATCGATAGTTAATAAATATTTTTAAAAAATGTCTTCAGTTTTGTTACTATTTGCCAGTTTCTATGTCCTTACTCAAAATAACTGCTCACCAAGCACCAAACCGATATTTAGGAGTCTGCAGATCATTTTTTAAAATTGTTGAAACATTTCTTTAAAATGTTTCAATCAGCCCTGCCCACATTTGGCTGGAGCCAGCTTGATTTATGGGAACTGCCTGCTGCTGGACCATCTCCATGCACCCTCCCAGCCCAGAGGGGCCAGGGAGCTCCACACTTCCATGGCACTGTTGTCACTGTCCTGTCCCTGAATATCCATCATAGCCTGGAAATGACACTAATGAAATCATTAAACCTGGGTTAGGTGACTATGGCAGGAAATCCATACCCAAGGATTCTCACTGTCTTCCCAACCCCCTCGTCTTTCCTCTCAATGCTCACACTGCTATCTCTATGCCATTCATGGTTCATGGAGAAGCTCCTCTTTTGGATTTTAGTTATTTTAGGTTCGTTTCTTATAGTTTTTTTTTTTTTTTTTTTGATGGCACTGTAATCTCCTTATGGGTTTATGGCTGTATCATATTGTAATGTATACAATACATATGCACAGTGACTAGAATACATTTTTGGCTGAATATGTCAGTGACAGCTTATGAATTAGTATGATTAGAAATTACAGAGGATTATGTTGAACTGTTGCTGGAATGCTCAGCATATTTTTCATTTTTCCCCTTAATATATTACCTAGAAATGTAGATATGTCTCTTCATAAACCAATAAATTAGAAAATTTAAATGAAAATTTCAAATCCTTAGAAAGATGTAACATGAAAATTGAATTATGTTTTATTTCTCATCTTTATAGGGCATTTTTCTGTGTAGACAATATTATCATCTATAAACAATGACATCAGAACTCATTGCTAAAACTAATCTGGACATGATATTTTATTCATGGACAGTTTAGAATGGTGGCTGAGTACTAGGTCAATATGCAAAAATAAAATGCATTTCTACACACCACCAACAAATATGTAGAAAATCTGTGATGAATAGTCAATCCAATAACAAAAACAATTAAAGTGTCTAAGGAAACTGCTAACAAAAGATGTTTCATTGCAGGAAATTAACTGAAAAAGCTTAAAAGTGACCTAAACAAGTGAGAGATATAACCATGATCATGCATAAACATAGACTCACAAGATGGCAATTGTCATCTCCCCCAGTTGCTTCACAAATTTCATGCAGTTCCAATGACAATCCAATCATGGCTTTTGAGGACAAGTTGACTGTAAAAGTTATATGAGAAAGCAAACCCCAAGAATAGTCAGGACTCTCTAAAGAAGAAGATTACCCACTGCTTAGCTTTAATTCCCTAGACAAACTGATGTGCTAATGTTACTTGGATATAATCTCAGGTAGACAAATGTGAGGGAAAAATGGAAGTATGACAGACAAGAAGTGAAGGCACATATAAGAATATAAAATAGTAACAATAATAATAACAAAACACACCATAATATTTGGTAATGGGAGTGAATCTATAGAGGCTAAAGGAATGCAGTGGATCAACTAAAAACAGTGGATTCTAGAACAATTCTGGGGGTTTGGAAGAAAGAAGACTTTTCCTGGGGCTCCTGGTGGCTCAGTCGGTTGAGCATCTGACTTAGCTCAGATCATGATCTCAGGGTCATGGTATGGATCCCTGCATCAGGGTCGGTGCTCAGCAGACAATCTGCTTGAGGACTCTCTCCCTCTCCCTCTGCCCCTCCCCCTGTCTGTGCGCGCATGCTCTCTCGCTCTTTCTCTCAAATAAGTAAATAAATCTTTAAAAAAAGAAAGAAGATTTTTTTTTTTTTCTGCAGGCCCTTTCCCATGTTCTGTCTCTCAGGTCAAAGATTACTCCACACAGCATTAAGTCTCTGCACATATTGGTTGTGTTTCCTGGTTCTTCTGGGCAGCTTCTGGGGACTCACACAACAGTGACAGAAACCACAGCATGAGCCCCAGTTTGGGGTGAAATAGTGAGCCAGCAGTCATCCCAGCCGGCCTGATATAGTGGCCACCACCCAGGCTTGATGAGGCAAGCTGCACATGGATGCAAAGATATCCTGAAGTACCAAGAACTCCTGCACAATGATGGAGGGATTAAGATATTTTCCAAACTACCTTGGAAAGTAATTTTTCACTATCTTGCAAAGTTGAACATTTGCATATTGATTTGTATATCCTTGACCCTGTGTGTAGGTGTAGAACACTTGTTCTGGAGCATCTAGAATCATGTCAAAGATTGTACATAGACGGATTTTTCATGAAAGCCAAATAATGTAAACAATTCCTCAAGAATGGGTAAATAAAGTTCAATATACTAACACAATAGAAAGAGAAAATGATGGGACACCTGGGTGGCTCAATCATTAAGCATCTGCCTTCGGCTCAGGTCATGGTCCCAGGGTCCTGGGATCCAGCCCCACATCGGGCTCCCCGCTCCGCGGGAAGCCTGCTTCATCCTCTCCCACTCCCCCTGCTTGTGTTCCCTCTCTCGCTGTGTCTCTCTCTGTCAAATAAATAAATAAAATCTTTTAAAAAAAAAAGAAAGAGAAAATGAATGACTTCTAAGTTTTTACAGCTTCATGTATAAAAATTGTAATTTTAATGAAGGAAATAAGCAGTTTTTAGAAGACTGCATATAATATGATACTGGTTTTCTAAGTCCCAAAACAAGCTTGTCATTGGATGTATATGGAAACAGTATGAATATAGAAAAAGTGAATGACAGATTCTGGATAGTCTTCACCTCTCAGGAGGATAAAAAGAGATGAGAAATGGAAGTAGCTTTTAGGTAGCTACACATGAAGTTGATTGGTAACATTTTAGTCCTACAGAAGAGTGTTGCTTCTGTGGTGTTCAGTTTGTCACTGTACCTTAACACTGACAAATGCATGTATTTGCTTTTTTGGAAGACACTGAAGAGGACATCTTATTAAACATGCAATGACCTCCTGGCTGTGTCTTTCCATTCCTTTCTGCCCCCTTCCCGGTACAGATTACTAAGGCAGTTCTATTAATCTGGGAACCACACTTTGAAAAGCACTGCTGTGATAATAGGTCTCACATAATTTGAATTGGTAACTTAGACAGTCTATATAATAATGCAATCCCATGCCGTCTGTGTTTCCTATCCCAGGGGAGAGTGCAAACATCTTCCAAATTGCGTGAGTGAGAAACATGGATATCATTCATGACTCTGGTCCCATCCTCCCCACCTCACCTCTATTAAATCATCACCTCCTCTCACTTAGAGCTACTTAATATCCATGGAATCTATCCATTTTTTTCTCCATCCTTAATGTTACTACTCTAGGCAAAATAACCATCATATATAATCCCCTGGATTATTGCAACATAACTGCTCTCCATATCCCTCTGGCCCCTAAATACTTTTTTCAAACAGTTTAGCAGATGTCATTTTCCCAAAACACAAATCTAATCATGTTGCTCTTACTGAGAAGGTTCCTCAGTGGCCTCAGGATAAAATGCAAATTCCTCTAAGTGTACCATCCAATCCTGTTCATTTATCTGGCCCTTGTGCACTCTCAGAACTCGCTTGGCAATATTACTGTTTTATTACTGCCAGGTATTATAAACTTCTGACTATCCCATGTTTTTTTCTTGCCAGTGCTGCACTTTCTAGAATGGCCTTCTACAAATTCCTGACTGGTTCCTCCCTGCTTCTTAGAACAACATAACTTATGTTCACCTCATAATGGCAGCCTTTTTACAATGATAACACATGTCTTCTACATGGTCCCATGCAACTTGCACTTATTCTTATCATGTACTTATTGCTGGATTTGGATCTTAGAAGCCCCAGGCACTAAAAAGCCTACATCTACCCACACTCATCACGTGTAATTCAAAAAACAAAAATGATGCTCAATCATAAGACAGGTGTATGGAAATCTAACAGAGTGTTGATGTTTCCCAGTATGACTATGTGCAGCTTATGTTGAAACACCAGCTACACAATTAAAAAAAAATCATGTGCCTATATTTCTCTGACTTTATGAAAACTGGACTTTTATTGAGTAATTCACTGCTGTATGTATTTTTTGTGATGTTTTGAAATTGCTTTGTTAACTACTAGACTCTCAGTGTCTGTCCCAGAAAAGCTAACAAATAACACATATTTGTTAATGGGAGGGAAGAATAAATGAGTAAATGAATGGCCACAGACTATCATTCTTCTTGTCTTGCTGCTAATTACAAAGTGGCCTCTCACATTTTTTGATTTTGCCTTAACTTTCTCAACTATATACTTTGTTTATCAGAACCCAGTCATCAAACTAAATGAGTAGACAATTCTTCCATGACTACTTTTTAAATAGTCTTGAAAGAAGTCTCTTAAGTGGTGTTTATTTCAACCATTAATTCAAAGGTGACTTCTAGTTCTCCAAAATTAACAAAAAGCCATAAGAGATTAAAACACCAGATGACATAGACACTTCATCTTCCCATTTTATTTTCCAAGTAGACAATCTAAGGGTATTATTTTTCAATTTACAATAGAAATTAGTTATCTACACATAACTAACATGTTGTTGCAAATGTAGCAGCTTAAAATGCTTAAAACAATTTTTTTTAAATCTCACAGTTTCTGTGAGTCAGAAATCAGGGCACCTGATGGTTTTGGCTTAGGGTTTCTCCTGGGGCAGCAATCAAGGTGTCAACCAAGATTTCAGTCATCTGAGACTTAACTGTGTTTGGAGGATCCATTTCTGAGCTCACTTATTTGGCTATTAAGAGAAGGTTTTGGTACCTTGACATGTGAGCCTCTCCGTAGGACTTCTCATGAAATGGTTTCCCCCAGATGAGTAACGTGAGAGAAAAGAAGAGGGAAACATGAGAGAAAGAGAGAAAAAGAGACATAAACCATAGTGTTCTATAACCTTATTTTAGAAATGGCATACCATCAGCCATCTTCTGTTGGTCACACAGACCTGACCCTGATGCAAAGGGGGAGGGAGCCGTGCAAAAGTGTGAAGGCCAGTGTGTGAGGTTGTCGAGAACCATTGTGGAGACTGCACAGGAAGAATTTTGAGCAAGGATTTAGCATGATGTGACTTATGTCTAAAAGGATCATCCTGGTTGCATTTTGAAAAATAAGATGGAGAAGATCAAGATTGGAAACATGTAGATCAAGTACAAGGCTGTCGATATTAAGGAAGTAGATAATAAATTGATGCTTGAACAAGGGTTGTAGAAGTGATGGTATTAATAAATCATCAAACCCCATGTATATTTTGAAGGTATGACCTGAAGGATTTGCTGATAGATTGGGTGTGAAATGTGAGGGAAGTAGAGGAATTAAGGTCAATGGCAGAATTTGGCCTAAGAAATTGAATAGATGGTGGTGACATTTATTAAGAAGGGAAAGATTGGTAGAGGGACCAATCTAGAGCAGGAGGAGGAATCAAGAATTCTAGTTAAAATACATTAAGTTTAACAAGCCTATTAAATACCCAAGTAGAGAGGATAGTTTATTGAATTTACAAGTTCAGTTTTCAGGGAAGAGGTTGGGGCTATAGATACAAAAATGGGAGTCATAGGACAAAAGCTGGGAGTTATAAGATTATAAACGCAGTCATCAGAGTAAACATGGTATTTAAGAACATGAGGTGGATGAGATAATCTAGACAATGATTGTAGAGAGAGAAAAGACAGAGGACAAATAAATGAATTCTTGGAAATACGTATATATGGAGATAAGAAAGAAGAGAAGGATGTGATGCTGTAGAAGACAGGGAATTCAAGAGAAGATCTGTTCCCTGGAAGCAGGATGGTCAGGTAAGTCATTTGCAGCAGATGGGTCATGTAAGATGGGAATGAGAATTGACTACTAGATTTGGCAATGGGGAGGTCATTGCTGACCTTGTAGACCAGTTATAGTGGGGGCAAAATCCAAACTGGTGTGCCTTTCAGAGAGATTGGTAAGAAAGGAAGAGAAAAAAGACATTTTGTGAAAATAATAAGGAAGTAAAGCATTGACTCAGTAGCTGAAGGTTGATGGGTAAGCAGGGAAGAATATTTAAAGGTTGAAGACTATCGTAGCATATTTGAATCACCATCATAACAAACTATAAGATAGGAGCAGATGAGGATAAAGTACAGCAAAGTACCTGCAGGAGAAAAATCCAGTCATAAATGTAAAATGAGAGCAGTTAGCAATGTTATCTGTTTTTCCACAACTAACTCCAACTGTTGCTTTTTGACTCCACAGACTATATTCAGGTTTCTCTCCCTATTTCTTTCCTGACAACATTTCTTATACTTGGAATGAGCTTCCTCTCTCTTTTTTTTTTTTTTTTTTTTACCTGAAAAAGCATCAGTTCTTTAAGATCCAACTCAAAATTTATCTCTTCTGAAAAATGAGCCTTATATGAGGCTGAGTAGTGGCTCCCCAAATAGCTTTACATCTTAATCTCCAAAACCCAGAAATGTTACCTTATGTGGCAAAAAGAATTTTGTAGAAGTGATTGAGTTAGGATCCTACCTTGATCTTTAGGTTAAGAATCTGGAGATGGGCAGATTATTCAAGTGGGCCAAATGTAATCAAAATAGTTCTGGTAAGAGATACAGGGGGAATCATAGAGAAGAAGGGGAAGTAATGATGGAAACAGAAATTGGAGTCATGTGATTTGAAGAGTGAGAAAGGGGTCTCACCCTAAAAAGTATGGTCAGTCTCTAGAAGCTGAAGGGCAAGGAAACAGTCTCCCTTCAGAGCCTCCAGAAGGAATCATCCTTGACTTGACTATAGGCGGTGAGATGGACTTCAGACTTCTGAGCACTGGAACTGTAAAAGAATAAATTTGGGTTGCTTTAGGATACCAAATCCGCGGTAACTTGTCACAACAGCAATGGGAAAATAATGACATCCTCTTCTCAAAAGCTCTTCCTTCATCTGGCTTCTTCATCTTCCTCTTGCCTCATGTGGAATTTATTTTACAGCAGCTTTATTGACTTGCAATTTATATACCATAAAATTAAGTATTTAAGTGTACGATCAATCACTTTTAGTGAATTTACCAAGTTGTGTAGTAATCACCATAAACCAGTTCTAGACCATTCCTGTCACCCCAACATGATCCTTCACAGCTGTGTTCAGATAATCCTAACTCCTGGCCTCAGCTCCACACAACCATTAATCTACTTTCTGACCCCATGGGTTGGCCTTTTCTGGACATTTCATGTACATGCATCGTAGAGTATGTGGTCTTTTGTGTCTGGCTTCTTTCACCTACTAGGATGTTTTTAATGTTCATCCATGTGGTAGTATCTATCAGTACTTTGTTCTTTTTTATCATTGACTATTATCCCACTGGCTGGATATTCCACATTTTTTCCATTTAAAGGCTGATGGACAGGGCACCTAGGTGGCTCAGTAGGTTAGGCATCTGCCTTAGGCTTAAGTCATGATCTCACGGTCCTGGGATCGAGTCCTGCATCGGGCTCTCTGCTCAGCGGGGAGCCTACTTCTCGTTCTCCCTCTGCCTGCCGCTCCGCCTGCTTGTGCTCTCTCTCTCTGTCAAATAAATAAATAAAACCTAAAAAAAATAAAAGCCGATGGACATTTGGATTGTTCATATAATACTTGAATATCCATTTCTTCCTATAATATTTTGTACCTACTACTTTGTGACATATTGTAGTTTTGAACAGGAAAGGAAGTCTATCTGATTTACCCTTCTATGCCCACATCCTATACCTGTATCTCGCAAATTATAGGTGTTCAATGAGCATCACTTGCCATTGTGTATCTTTTCAATGACCCATCCTGCTAGTTCTGCTAGAGCATCATAATGACAGTCCAGCTGACCTCTAAACAGGCAACACTTAAACAGGCAGCACTTCCCTCTCCAGCATCACCTCTCCCTAGCCACTTTCCATTTTTCTAATGCTGTACTTACTACTGTCAGCTGGTTGCAGTCACAGTTTGCTCAAAACCTCCTTTTACATTTCCTCAGGGCAAAGGACAATGGGCTTCACAGAGTTAAGGTCTACATGTGGGCTTTGGAGAAAGAACAATTACTTGAACAAAAAAGTTACCTACCTTTGTCGTCGCGCTTTGCCAGACTGCATTATGGATCTATGTAAAGAAGAAGAACAGCAAACACATAAAAATAAATTGGAAACCCCTCAGCCTCAAGAGCCCCAAGTATTTAACGAAAGAAAAGAAAAATCTTTGTGAGGTAAAGTTAAATTCCTTTGGATGTTTCCAACATTCAGCTTTGAGTCCCAATAACCAGCAGAGAATATTGGCGGATGATTCCTAGGAGCCTTCAATGAATACCTCTTTTTAAGGATTTAGTTTCTCTTTCACAGCGTTTTAGTAATCACTCATGCTGCTATGAAAATCAGATAATGGCCCACAATACACCCTGAAATGAAAAAGAAATAAAGCAAGAAAACCCACAACACATGGGCATTATCAATTCAGGCTCACTAAGGCTTCGCAGGTGGAATCAGTCTTAATTCAAAGGGCCCTCTCCTCAGAGATTGAGGTAAGTGATACTTTTCTTTGTGGCCTTTCAGAGCTTTTCATTCCACACAATCATAGCACACACCAAGTTTTGAAAGCTGAGCTTTCGGAAATATGTAACAGGACATTGAAATGAGAAAAGGGAAAGAAGCAGAAAGACATTTTATTGAAAAGCATTTTGTAGAGCTTAGCTTAAAATTGGACACTTGCTTTTGATGGGTCTGCTTTTAAAATAGGAAATTGATTTTCAGTTAACCAGCTGAAAGAAAAATGCACTCCCCACCCTCTTGCTCTTAATTCTGCAGGCAGTCCTTCCTTCCTCAGGGACTTCCCTAGTAAAGGAATTTGAATACTTTGCAAATGGAAAGTGCATAGGGTTTAGGCATGCTGTGTCCTGAGCAGTTCAGTCTAAATTTATGTTGTTGTACCTTCTGTTTTCACCAGGACTGGAAAAAGAACACTTCATAGAGGCAGGATGTAGTTCAGAAAAAAAAAAATTGTGTGTGTAGGCAAGGCAACTCTTTGAAATGTGACAATGTGTAATAAGTGAATTACGTTCTGGTATATAAAATGTGACACGTGTGAATTAATTACTGATACTAACTTGATTTACATTAAACTGCTAGTGATTTGTCATTTTAAATTATCTATGAAAAAATTATATTGGTTTATGATCCATTTCAAATGAGGAACTTTAAGTAGACAAGACAGTGTTGTGAAGTAGAAATACCCAAGAGATGTTTGGTTGTTTTTCTCATTCTGTCACTGTCGGCTCTATGATCACAGGGACAGTCTTTCTACTTAATTTCCTCAGTGCCTAGCATAGCACATAATACATATTAGACCCTCAAAGAATATTTGTTGAGTGAGTTATTGAACTAACAGCTCACGTTAGTGGATACTTGATTTCACAAGGCTTTTGCTTCTGAATTAGTAAAAATAAAATAAAATAAAACAATGTTGGTTCTATGTACTTGAAAGTGCCATCTAACTCCAAAAATCATAAAATGTAGAAATGGGATGTCAGCTCTTTCAGTGAGCTTCTAATGACAATCCAAAAAATGGTCATCTTGTCTCTACTTAAATATTGCAAGTTACCTCATGAGGAAGCCAACACCATATTGGTTGGCTTTCATTCTTAAAAAATACTTCATCTTATATTGAGCTCAAATATAGCTGTCTATCATACAGCCATTTTTCCCTCCGGGGTAATATGTGTTATAAGGTGTTAGATGCAAAACTTCCTGAGTGTTGGAATTTTAGCAAAGGCTCTAACAGCCAAGAAGGGAATAATTGGCACAAGGTAAACCCATATCCTAACATAAGGTTACCTAGATCATGTATTCAGGACTTGCAATGGAGTTGGCCCCAAACTAGTTTCCTTCCACTTTGGCCCACCATCCACAACCTGGCGGTATAAGCAAATGGTAGGAATGCAAGGGATGAGAAGACTGGATAATTCTGCACTGGCAATTAATGATATATTTCAAGAATGATTTAAGTAACCTCCTTTAACAGCCCGTTTTCTCAGCTAGGTACCTGCTCCAGTCAACTGGGGGTTACTAAGACCTATGTGTTTAGACTAGAATTTCTTGGACTGGTGCTCAGACCTCTTGGCAGGGAGTGCTGCTTACCTCCAGATGGCATTTCAGATCAAGAGAGGGTCCTACAAAATGTGTGATCATTTTTTGAGGGGGCTGTGCTATCTGGTTTTCTCTGATATGAGTGAGAGGCACAATGAAGCTGTTTATGGCAGCACCAAAAGAAACTGGTGGTTAGAGCCAATAGCCACTGATGGCCCCTTAGTAGTAGGAACAGTAAACAAACAAACAAATAAATGAAAGAAGAAAATCCCATTGTTTCCCCTTTCTCTTATCTTTCATTTTCCCTCTAATGATTTCTGGTGTACAGAGTTTACAGAAATTTGGACTTAGTTTTACAAAGGAGAGTCAAGAAAGGTGAATATGGACATGAAAGAAGGTGATAAATAAGTAAACCAGCACCACCTACTCCTCTGGTTATTCAGCAAACTTCCACATCATCCTACACACATTTGACTCTTCTTGTGACAAAATAAAAATTACTTTCCCTGCCTAATGAGATGCATCTCTCTTTGGACAAGTGGAGATGCTCTCACCTTCTCTCTAAATAGGGTAGGAACAAAATAACAAAGTGAGGTCCATTTCTCTTTTAACTCAGCTACAAAATTACTTGAATATTCTTGAACCTAAACATTAAATTATATAGATAACTATCACCAACCAACTAATTGTATATCCAATAATAAGCAAAAAGCTCAAAAAGGGAAAATTAATATATTATGTATGTTAATCAACAAGAGGCATCCTCCACAATTTCTGTGACAGTTGCAGTGTGTATGTGTGTAATTAATATAATATTGATATTTGTATCACTTCTGGAGCTAATAACGAGACTATAATTTCCTTTTTTTTTTACAAGAAAGTTCTACAAGATGCCCTCCCACTAACTTCAGACATAAACTGCAAGTCCAGGATGTCACCTGTGCTTCTGATCAACTGGCTGTGGATGGGAGGTTTCTAGGGTCCCCTCTGTGAGTTTGAATTAATTTGACAGAGTGTCTCACAGAACTCAGAGAAACACTTTATTTACTAGATTACTGGTTACAACTGATTCTTATAAAAGGATATAATTTAGGAACAGCCAGATGGAAAAGATGCAGAGGACAAAGATGCATATGGGAAGGGGCAAGGAGCTTCAGGGCCCTCTGTGGGTGAGCCACTCTCACTGCATCTCCACATGTCCAAGACCCCAGAAGCTCTCCAAATCTTGTCCTTTGGGTTTTTATGGAGGCTTCATTACACAGACATGACTGATTAAACAGTTGGCCATTGGCAACTGATGCAACCTCCAGCCCCTCTCCCGTTCCTGGAGGTCAAGGGGGTGGGACTGAAAGTTCCAACCTTCTAATCTCATGGTTGGTTCCCCTGGCAACTGGCCCCATCCTTAAGTATTTCCAAAAGTTACCTCATTTACATAAACTCAGGTGTGGTTGAAAGGGGTTTTTAATGTATATCAAGATGTCTTTATAGCTTTTATCACTTAGGAAATTCCAAGGGTTTTAGGAGCTCTGTGCCAGGAAGACAGTCAAAGATGAAAAATATATTTCTTATTATAAATCACAATATCACAATCATTGAGTTAAAAGAAAGAGAAACAACTCCTACTTCCACCCCTTGGTTCCTCTACTTATGTATTCTGGATATGAAAAAAAATAGCACCATTATATCGATAGCTTATTCAGACCATAACTCATCCTCTAAAATATAACACAAACATTTCAGGGTCTTTTATTTGAGTCTGTTTGTATTGCATTTGAGTCTTCCATAGGCCATTTCACCATTGTGTCAGGTCACCTGCTCCTGAGTGATGAGGTCTGTACACGGTAATATGAGGAAACTCTGTAGGGGAGAGTCCACTGCCATCCTTCTTTATTGATTTGAGTTCCTTTGTCAAAAGTAATATTGTATATTGTAGGAGATTTCATGATGACGAGTAAAATGGTCTACAAGTCCACAGGTTGGCAGAAGGATTGTGGGCAAGGTGGGCAATGCATATCCAGAATACATGTCTGCTGTAGTAAAGGAAAGTTGTTGCCGCCTCCATGACGAAAGAGTCCAGCAATTAAGGACTCCTGGCTGGCTCAGTTGGTTGAGCAACTGCCTTTGGCTCAGGTCATGATCCTGGGGTCCTGGGATGGAGTCCCGAGTTGGGCTCCTTGCTCTGCGGGGAGCCTGCTGCTTCTCCCTCCGCCTGCCTCTTCCCCTGCTTGTGCGCTCTCTATTTCTCTCTCTCTCTCTCTCAAATAAATAAAATCTTTAAAAAAAAAAAAAAGAATCCAGCAATTAGTTTGCTCTCAGGGGACTGGCTTGTCCCACATGAGGAATGGTATCATCCAGGAGCCCTCAATGTTGGTGTCTGTTGTGGTCAAGATAGGCATTCACTGCAGCCAGTAGCCAAATTAGCCTCGATAAGGAAAAGTCAGAGTTTCTGACCCTATTACATCCTTATCATTCACTTACTGGAATATTGTGGGCATTTTTCCTATGTCTTTCTATGAAAACTAATTCATTGAAAATATCTTTCAATGGGCATTTATTTTGTTTTCTATGACATATTTTCTTTGTAACTAAAGCGTGGCATCAGTTTGATTAAGCTGTAAGCTTGAGTCCCACTCAAATGAGTTTTATCTTTGAATTAAATATAAAACAATCTCTTTTAGAGTCTGGGCTTCTAGAGAAACAATTTTAGTAGTTGTCTTAATTATTGGCTACTGTGTGCCTTTACCTCTGACAATTTTATTCACTTATATTGAATTGGGTTTGCAATTTTTATTCTGTTTTACCCTTTTCATTAGAAACAACAGGACTGAGGTTTAACTAAAGTAGCTTCAGGCTGTACTAGACAAAGTTGAATTGACTTTGCACAGCTTGGCTTCTTCAAGTCTTTGGATAATTAGCTAGGAACAGCTAGGCCCTGGGGCTTGTGGGTCCATCAGGCTATTTTTAAAGGTACCCCAGTGTCAAAGGAAAACACCATGGGGCATAGCCCACGCATCGCCTTCCACCATTTTGTGTTTCCCCAGGCTTTTAAAATAAACTCTAAATCTATCTGTACAGAAATACTTTCTAAAAAAACTTCCACTACCTACATCATCGTGTGTTCCTTACATGTAACTAGTTTAGGTTCTTTGTATAGATTTACTGGGTATGTTTTTCCCCCCATTGTTGTTGTTGTTATATTTATTTTGCCTCTCCTGCCACTCCTCCTAATTCCGGATTTTTTTACCCATTTGGTTTTTACTATTAGGTGAGCTCTCTCTCAAGTTTAGGGTTTTGGCTAGATAAAAATGATATCGAAGCAAAGACCACTGGCTTCAGAATCAGTCACTCTGCAATGTAGGTCCTCATTGACATTATATCAGATGACTAAATATTTGTCAAAAGAAATAATCTTTTAATGATAAACTGTCATAAATTAGCCTTTTTCATATGGAAGGGTATAATTTTTGAAAAGGGACCCATCAGGAATTTATCACAACAATGTATATCTAGTCATATAATTCATAGGTTTCACTGTTGTCGTTCATGTTTGACTTTTATTTTTTTAAGATTTTATTTCTTTATTTTGGAAAGAGAGATCGAGAGAGAGAGAGAGAGAGAGAAAAGTGGGAGGGGGGGGCAGAGGGAGAGGGAGAAGCAGACTCCCTTCTGAGCAGGGAGCCTGATGTGGGACTCGACGCTAGGACCCTGAGATCATGACCTGAGCGAAGGCAGATGCTTAACAGTCTGAGTCACCCAGGCACCCCCCCACGTTTGACTTTCATGTTTCTCTTCTTATCCTTTGTCCTCCTCAATGCTTTGCTCGGATATTTTTCTTTTCATAATTGGTACTCATTGAGCATTTGTCAAATATAAAGTAACTTATACAATTTTTAAAACTTCTACCTACTTAATTAAAAGAAAGTACATTGGTAGACTTTATCTTCTTCTCAACAGATTTTCCAACCTCACAAAGCAAGCGAGCAAGCAAACAAACACAATCTCCTTTGAATACCCACTTCCTACATAAGAGCTGCGGGGAGGAACAAGATATTATTAGGACAGTTCCAAGAAGAAATTGTATCTGGAAAAGAAGAAGGCCAGCCATCTGGTGCTGATTTGGTAGCACAAAAGAAAATTCAAGTGCAAGAGAAGGATCTGCCCAGATTTTGAAATCTTTGGGGTATTTGCCTATGAAACATTGGTATGATTTGGTGAGATGCTTTCACCTAGGCAGCCTTTTAGGAGCCTTGTCTGCCTGACATAATATGGAAGATAGATACTGGGCCAACGTGGTCTAATAAAGGTGTCAAGGACAGGACTTAGAAGACCAGCTGCTATAGGTTTCCATCTTAGAGCTTATGACCATCATCAAAACTACTTTTGCAATCTCATCCCCTTTTCCAATGCCCATAGCTATGTCAGGTAGACCGGAAATCGGATAAAAGGTTTTCTTTTTTTTTTTTTTTAAAGATTTTATTTATTTATTTGAGAGAGAGAGAATGAGAGACAGAGAGCATGAGAGAGGGGAGGGTCAGAGGGAGAAGCAGACTCCCTGCTGAGCAGGGAGCCCGATGCGGGACTCGATCCCGGGACTCCAAGATCATGACCTGAGCCGAAGGCAGTCGCTTAACCAACTGAGCCACCCAGGCGCCCCGGATAAAAGGTTTTCTGATAACAAAAAATATAAGTCTATACCATGCATTTTCATATTGATTTTATTTAATTGAGCATTTTATCATACCCTGCTGTATTTTCTTTTGCTGTCTTATTTTATCAATAAAACTACAAGCTGATTGAATATGCTGAACTTGGTTTATATATCTTTTGATTGTTTCTTCTCTCTCCACTTCCAACTTCTAAGTTATTAGGAACTGGTCTGAATTGTTAATAAGGGATAAAAATGCATTTCAGTTCATTTTCTCCCATCTAAGAGCTCCTTAAGGGGAGATGTTATGTTTTATTCATCATTGTTTCTCTAGGGCCTATCATAAGCCTAGCATACATTAGGTACTCAACACGTATTCTTTGAATGAAAGGGAAAATTAAAAAGTGGATAGATGGATGTAACTATGAATGAACAAATACATCTAAAATTAGTACTGTTTTAGAGGGGGGTGGGGGGATGGGTTACCCTGGTGATGGGTATTAAAGAGGGCATGTACTACATGGAGCACTAGGTGTTATATGCAAACAATGAATCATGGAACACTACATCAAAAACTAATGATGTAATGTATGGTGATTAACATAACATAATAAAAAAATAAATATAAAGCAAAAAAAAAATAAAATTAGTACTGTTTTGGATTACCAAAGACAGTCATGAAAATAAATTTATGGTAGAGGGCCTGGCCTTCCAGGACCCTGCAATGCCAAATTTAAATCTTGGTCCTCTCTGCTATCTGCCTTGAATAAAGGCAACTGATGATGGGCTGCGTCTCTATAAACACATGGTTATCAGATTGGCGTTGGTCTGTTGGGATTAGAGAAGAGTCGAAAGGACCTGAGCTTTTGCTTTAAACAAAAGAAAGATAGACTTGATGTAAGATGAATAGAGAAAGACATGTCTGTGCATAAATAGAAAGTGTGGGATAGGCTAAGAGCTGTCTTTTCTGTGCATAGAGATATGAACTTGGGCAGCTGAGAGTGAATTGTAAGAAGTAGCAGGGGGCTTTATAATCAGAATTGGCTGCCATAACATTGAACTAGTAGCTTTGCTGCTGTCATTTGGAATTTTTGTCCTAAATTACAGAGATTCCTTCAGTGTGTAAGACTGTCTGTAAGATTGGCTACCAATGAATGTCCTGGTCACACCAATGACAGCAACCAGATTCACTGATATTTATGCCATATTTTAAAACATTGTGCTCATCTTTTCAAAACTTAAAAAGTTCTGATATTTTGTTACTCCTGGACAAGTGGCCATGTTAATAAAAACAAAATATTAGTAGTGGTTTTGGCTGTTTATTTATACCAGGTGGAATGCTGGGAGTTGCCTGAGAATTTGGAAAATCTACAACTTCCATTCTAACTTTGGTATGCTGACATGTAGTATTCAATGGATGCATCCAGAAAAATGTATGCCAGTGGGCAGTGCTATAAAATGCCTGTGACAATAATTTCAGTGCATACTACCTATTTTCAGTTTTTCCTCATTTATTTTCCTTCTATTTATATAGAATTGTAATCTCCAACATGCAGTACTGGCCTCCCACATTATTTATTGTTTCAATATAGGGGACGATTACATATAATTAGCTGGATGACACTACTAGTTTGCTGGTGGAATTTGCTATGAATGCATTTGCTTCTTCGGGGAGTTGCTTTCTATTTCCTGCACTACTGCCCCGGTGCTGTTTAGAGAGACCTACCTTTTTTTTCTTCCTTATTTATTGCTTCATTCGTCCGAGGCAGGAAGAAAGCATATGAAAATCAGTATGCAACAGCGTGTGAATAACTATCACAGGAGGCAGAGAAAGAGTTGCATACCAATTAGAAAACACGCAAACAGGCACAGGGTAAGCTTTCAACAACATATTCATTTGTGGGTGAAGAAATCCGGGTACATTTGTCAGCTTCTGATGATATTTTATGGAAACAGTCATCGGATGCCATGGAAGAGGTGATCTGTATTATATCTTATTTCTCCACCATGATGTGTTCTGCATAATTGGATTTTCCAGATGGCTAAATGTCACCACCTTGTTATGAACCCTTAAAATAATTAACGTTTTCCAAAAAGTTGATTTTCTAAATTATATTAGTCTTTCTTCTACTTTTTAAAATAGTTTACAGAACATAACTAAACCTACCGTGAGGTTCTCCAAAACATGATCTTAAGCCAGGCTATGCCCATAGGATAGATTCTTGGACCCCCTGGAGCTTAAGTAATTGAGATAAATGAGCCAGTATTTCTGAAGTACTGTCAATGTGGCAGGCTCTTTGTATAAGGAAATCTCTTTTAAAAAGTTGGATAGAGCATGCCTTGGAGATCTGCTGTTTAAGGCAGTAGTCTGCATTAGGCTCCAGCTGTCCATCTTGCCATTCTATCTGTGCAAGCGTGCAATCTCATTTATGATAGTCTCTCCCAAGGGCTTATCTTGGTCCCCTAGCTGATTGCCTTCCATCCCAGATTTCTACCTCTTTGGTGTCCTTTCCCCATAGTTCCTTTAGATTGTCATATTTATCCTTGGCCTGCTGGACTGACTTCCTGACTTGGACAGAGTAATTTTACCTTGCCCTCTCTATGGATTACGTATCTAGTATACTTTAGGTGAGATTATCCCAATTGTTTATAATTAGGATATGGTGGCTTACCATTCATTCCATTTTAACATTGGCAACCACATAGGTTTTAAAAAGATCACAAGGGCTTTCTTTCTAATTAAATTGAGACTAACCATGAGAGACTATGGACTCTGAGAAACAAACTGAAAGTTCTAGAGGGGAGGAGAGTGGGGGGATGGGTTAGCTTGGTGATGGGTATTAAAGAGGGCACATATTGAATGGAGCACTGGGTGTTATACGCAAACAATGAATCATGGAACACTACATCAAAAACTAATGATGTAATGTATGGTGATTAACATAACATAATAACATAAAAAAAATTCAAAAAAATTGAGAATTCTACTTTCTCCTTTCCTCCTTTAGTGTATATTGAATGCTACTGACCACTGCCACTCTTAGGATCATAGAATATCATATGTGGAATTGTTGGAAGAAGTCAAAGAAATGATATAATCTAACACTTCCATTTCACTCAGTGAAAATGGAGCTCAGGAAAGCAATGTGGCTGATCCAGAGATACAACTAGCAACTGGGATAAGATCCATAGTTCCTAATTCAAGTTAATATTCTTTCCACATTCTGTTAGTTTTAAAGCTTTTGTCCCCTAATTTCTGTATCCTACTTCTTACTTTTATACCTCTGCTCTGTTTCCTTTTAACTTCTCTTCTGAGGCCCACCATTCTTAGCCATTGTTGCCCTCCAAGGATCCAAATAGATAGTCGTTATATATTCATGTCTCTGAGAACCACTCACAAGCAGAGAATCTAGTAGGCAAGCTTTGTGCTAACAAATCCCAAATCTGATTTTCCACTTAGCATCATCACAAAATCACTTCTCATAGATGTCTTTTAATTTCGTTTTATTTTGTGATCACAGATGGTGCTCCTTTCCCTTGGCTGGAAGTCTTAACTTTATGTCTATCACCGGGCAGTAGGAAGGAACATGGGTGGCAGAGGACATGTCTCCAGGTTTCATGAGAAAACAACTCAAATTTCCTATACTATTAATGGGAATCCACACAGTTTCTTAGTACTAGTTATTAAAAACAGCCCTTTACTCAAAGCTAAGGCATAGCGAAATAGTCAATAATGCATTTCCTGTGCCTCTGAAAATCAGTCTGAAAACAGAAAGAAGTTAAACACTTTGTTTAATCATTTATTAAAATGAAAGTAGCGTCCTGGGGCTATTGGCACATGGGAAGCCATTGCCATGTTCGATTTATTTTTAGCTGTTGTCAATTGTACATGAAAAAGACCCTAGTGTGCAGTCCCTTCCTGCTGACATTTCCACAAGGTAATTTACCTTTTGCCCCACTCTTTCTGGAAAACCCTCCAGTTATTTTGTGAGATAAACAATAGGGGCCTTTGCTTCAGTGAACCTTTGCTTGAGCTTAATGACCTGCTCTGGCTAGATGCAGTCTCTTCACTCCTATAAAAAAGAAAATGTTATCACTAACACCCCTTTGCTTAGCAATTGCTTCTCAGTGCTGTTTATTTTAGCTTTGGGGTAATACTGTATGTTGGCTTTTCCAATTTTTCCTTTTCAGTGGATCACAGATGTCCACATCTGAAAGGGTGTAGTAGAAGTCAGTAGAGCATCATGGATGAGCTCAAAGGGTACAGAGTAAAACAGTCTACATTTCAGCTGTAACTCCACCTCCTGCTAGATTTATGATCATGAACTAGTAACTTGTCTGGCCTAGGACTCATTTTCTCTACCTGGAAATGAGGAAAATAATTAATTATTAAACTTACATTATATGAAGTAGAATGGAGAATCAAATGAGATAATCCAAGTAAAAGAGTGGGTATAGTAATAATATCTAGTAAATACCAAATATCCGTTATTTTCAAGATATTAATAATAAAATATTAGTGATTGTAATCATTATTATAAATAGTACAATGCTCTGGTTTTGGAATTCTGCCAGAAATAAGGCTGGTAACCTCAGTCATTTCTTTTTACAAAGCCTTTACTGTGTGAAATTGAAGGAGAAAAGAGCTGGAATTTTGGTTGGTATGCATGTATGTATATCTAGTGTGTATTTAATTTTTTCACTGAAGTATAATACACAACCAGAATATCAAACAAGTCATGAGTATGCAGCTCAGTGGATTATCACAAAGTAAACATATCTGCATAACCACTATCCATATCAAGTACTAGAATGTTATCAGCATCTAAGAGGTCCTTCATGCCACTATCTAACCATTAACTCCTCTGTCTTCCTTAAAAGTCATCGTTATCCTAAATTCTAGCACCATTTATTATATTTGCCTGCTTTTGAACTGTATATAAACGGGAATTATACAGAATGCACATTATATTGTTCTAGCTTTACTCATAATTGTGAGATTCATCAGTGCTCTTGTGGGAGGCAGTAGCTTAATTTCATTGCTTTTTGGTATTTCTTTGTATCATTTATTCAATATAATGCTGATGGACATTTGGGCTTTTTCCAGATTTCAGCTATTTCATATAATATCCTTTAACTTGCAAGCTAACAAAGTAATGCTACAGTTTCATGGGTGCAGAGAGAAGACACAAGATTTCTGGGTCAGAGACAAAGGACTTTATGACAGCAAGTAGCATGAGCTTCATGTTTGTGTCGGTTTCTCATGTCCCCAGTCTGATGGGGTAACATAGAGGAACACTGGTGAATGGTGGTCAGCAGTGGGTTTGTGTGAAAAGGGAGGAGTCACAACCTCAGGAAACTCAAATATTTATTTATTTATTTATTTATTTATTTATTTATTTAAGTAGGCTCCATTCCCAGCATAAAGCCCAACATGAGGCTTGAACTAACAGCTCTGAGAACAAGACCTGAGATGAGATCAAGAGTCAGACGCTCCACTGACTGAACCACCCAGGAGCCCAAGGAAACTCAAATCTTTTTAAATGGGCTACAGGAAAATCTATCCCTTGTACTAGAGGGAGATATAATATTCATTATCTTGGCCAGTAAATGAATATTCCTCCTTAATCTTGAGTGAGACACTGTCTCTACTTTCCAAGGTTGTTTTCAATACACCATCCTTAAAAAGATCATCCTCAACAAAGGGCTGTTTGGGCTTTGTCTGAAAAATATACAGAGATGCAAGATACACATGGAAATTTGTCTCCCCAAAATATCCACATCTCTTCTCTTGACTGCTTTTGCATCCAGCAAATCTTTTCATGAGTATATTACTGTCAGGCACTCTAATTATAACCTGGCCAACAGAGGTTGGCAACAGATCCATTCAATTTGTCTCATACAGTGCTTAATTAAGGCTACCATCAACAGGGTTCCAAGCAGCAGGATAAGCCAATCTGCAGTATCCACCTCAACCATGCCACCAGGGGCCAGGGACTGATCCAGGCAGCTAAACAAATCCCCAAACCCATCAGTCTACCTTTTAAAGTCAGATGACATTTTCCTTAAATTTTTGTAATGACTTTTCCACTTGGTCCAAGGCATTAATTAAGGAACAATAAGATGTATTAGTAATTACAAAGACTACACCTTGACCTTCAAAGAGGAAGTCTAGGACCATTCTGTCATCCATAGCAACCTTGGCCTGTGAGTTGAAGCTGATCTGAATGCCTTTAAGGATTGGGGTGGTTTCACTGACTGTTTCATATAAAATTAAGAACACATTCTGTACCATCTTTTCTAACTGGATGACTCTCATTGTGGAAAAAAAATTGCCCAAAGAGTGCTTATAAATAAAAAGTCTATTTGAACTTAGATAGAAAACATGTTTTAAAAATCAATTTGTTGAAAGTTATTCCACCAGTCTTTGCGCATGAACATGATTTTGCTTCTGTCCAACGTGAAAAGTACACATTTGTGTAAATGCATTCATATTGATATCATTTTCCTTGTATATAATTAACCTGGATAGGTTGAGCTTCTCTTTTGATTTTTCTAGCTCTTCTCACATTGTGGGTTTGATGAATAGGACAGGTCTCACAATAATGTGGAGTAAATTGAAAACATGAAAAATGCCAAACATACCTACTTATTTCTAGCTTTCTCATTTTGCAAAGCAAGCGAGCTAATTGTGGGCCTTGCCTAGAGGCAGCTTGGGAAGCCCCAAAGATCGGCTGAGTGTAAAGTATATTTTATTACTGGGATTTAGGGGCTTGAATTTGAAAAGGGCAATATTAAAAATAATTGGCAAAGCGGAAAAGACATGAGCATAAGTCATGGGTGTATAAAGACAAAGTTTGCGGTAATATTTAAGATAAACATATTTAATATAAACATTTGGTTACTTTGCATCAAGTAACAAAGAATTTTAGGGTCTGTGCCTTTTTCAGAAGTGACTGATTAAAAAATTATTCAGAAACATGCAAAAAAAAGTCACTAAAATTTAACAGGCTCTCATGATAAGGAATGTTTGTTACCCAGACAAACTACACCAAAGACATAGATTTTAACAGAAAGTAAACCAAATTCTAGTTTTATCCCTTTTTATACAACTGATATAAAACTTTTTTCTGTTTCAGCAAGCTAGTTCTTCATCTCATGAATAAAGCCATAAACACTGAACTAACTTTGTAAAATTTTACACATTTTAATGCTTCTTTCAAGCTCATTATTTGCAAGTATTTTAAATCAAGGCAAATAAACATTACCATTCTTCGAATCTTCGCTTTAACGATGCTGTTTACTATCTGTTTTTCACCTACTGCCACAAAGAAGCAATTTTACTTTAAGACACAATTATACTCTTTTCCTCAATAAGATACCCACCTTATTTTCATTCGTATATTTTTGGCAACTACTGTAAAGAGCACAGTTCTATCCAGACATAATAGTTGCAACTTCTAACCAAAATAATTAGCTTCTGTTCCCCCACGGCCCAGAAAAAGCTGGGAGGCAGGTAAATGACCACTCTCAGTCATATTTGAGCACAGATTGGAGCCACAGAGCTCCAGGAAAGACTATTTGTGATTCATGAGCACACATATTTCCATTCAGTCATTTGTTTTACATTTCTTCAAATGGCAAATATGAACATGCATACCATTATAACCCAATGTTGTCTATCCATTCTTCCCAACATTACCTGACAGCCACTTTATAATGTAGAAAAACAAGAGGCAAATGTGTATATGGATTAAAACTATGCTAGCAACTCAGTGTTTCTGTCAGAGCTGAGATAACACAAGGGGATTTGAGTCAATCATTATGATTTATAGCATTATAAGAATTAATCCACTTACATATATATAAATAAATAGAATTTTTTTATATATATACATAAATAAATAGAATCTTAAATATATATATATGTAATATGTATATGTAATAGGTAAGATTCTATCTATTTGAGAGAGAGCGAGCACAAGCAGGGGGAGGGGAAGGGACAGAGGGAGAAGCAGACTCCCCACCGAGCAGAGAGCCTGACATGGGGCTCTCCTAGGAACCTGGCATCATGACCTGAACCTAAGGCAGACACTTAACCGACTGAGCCACCCAGGTGCCCCTTAATCCACTTTTATAAACTATCACTTGTAATTTAATTTTTGAAACTATAATCATCACACATAATTTCGAAACGTTTACTGGAAGCAATGCAATTTAATTTGAACAACAAAATAATTTATAGTGCATTTAGTTAGTGAAAACTGATTTTCAATTAGAAAATAAACCCAAATCTTGAAAAATATTATATGTTATTATGTTTTTAACTATTATAAGACATATATATGTTTTAAAACATAGTTTTAAAAAACAATATTTGTTCAAAGATTTACCTCAACTAGAAATATTACATGATTTCTCCCTAGAAGATCAGGGGGACTATAAAAGTTGCCAATTTAAAAAAAAAAAAGGTTCTAATTTTTCTTAAAATACTGAAATTTTTTCCATTCTCACTCCTGTTTTGCTAATCTGATATACCAATGCATATTCTTTTTTGTTTGGTTTCTTTTACATGGCATAATTATTTTCAGATGTCTCCATGTTGTATCAATAGCTCATTTATTTATATTGATGAATAGTATTTCATCCAATGAATATACCATAATTCATTTGTCCATTCTGTTGGTGAACATTAGGGATGTTTCCAGTTTTCGGCTTCTACAGATAAAGCTGCTATAAAAATACATCTTTTATGGGCTTTCGCTTTCATGTCTCTTGGGTAAATAAGATTGAATGGGTGAGGAATATGCTTGTTCAACATTGTCGGGAACTCTCAAACTGTTTTCCAGCATCATAGTACCATTTTACATGCCCACCAGCAGTGGATGAGAGCTCCAGTTTCTCTCTCTTTTTTTTTTTTTTTTTTTAAAGATTTTATTTATTTATTTGATAGAGAGACAGAGCGCACAAGTAGGCAGAGCGGCAGGCAGAGGGAGAGGGAGAAGCCGGCTCTTGCTGAGCAGGGAGCCCAATGCGGTCCATCCCAGGACCCCCGGATCATGACCTGAGCCGAAGGCAGACGCTTAACCGACTGAGCCACCCAGACACCCTCCAGTTTCTCTTCATCCTTATCAACATCACTGGTTAACATCCAAGTCAGCCCTTAGGGTGGTCAGACTTCTCAATTCTACTCATTTTAATAAGTCTACTAGAATAATGATAATTCACGGTGGTTTTTCCACCAGAAAACTGCATAATCTTTTATTACTTTATTTCATGACACACTACTTTTGTTTAAGGTGTACAATTTGATGATTTAATATATGTATACATTGTGAAATGATTACTACAATCAAGTTAATGAACACATCACCTCATGTAATTACCATTTTTTTATGTGAAGTGAGAACAGTTAAGATCTGCTCTCTTAGCAAATTTCAAGTATATGATACAGTATTAATAACTAGAGTCACCATGATGCAACTCATGGTGGTTTTAATTTGCATTTTTCATAGTGTTGAGAATCTTTTCATGTGCTTATTTGCCATTCATATATTTTCTCCGAAGAAATGTCTGTCCAATTCTTTTGCCCATTTTTTTCAAAGATTTTATTTATTTATTTGACAGAGAGAGAGACAGCGAGAGAGGGAACACAAGCAGGGGGAGTAGGAGAGGGAGAAGCAGGCTTCCCGTGGAGTAGGGTGCCCCATGTGGGGCTCCATCCCAGGACTCTGGGATTGTGACCTGAGCCGAAGGCAGATGCTTAATGACTGAGCCACTCAGGTGCCCTTTCTTTTGCCCATTTTAAAAGTTGGGTTGGTTGTTTCCTTATTATTGAGTTTTGAGAGTTGTCTTTTTAAAAATACATTTGAATGCAAGTCTTTAATCAGATACATGATCTGCAAACACTCCTCTGGTTGTGTCTTGTCTTTTCATTCTCTAAACAGTATCTTTCAAAGACAGAAATTCTTAGTTTGGAGAGAGTGTAATTTATCTTTTTTTTTTTTTTTCTTTTATAGGTTGTGCTTTTGTTTTTGTGTTTAAGAAATCTTTCCCAAAATAAGGTAAAAAAAAAGACTTCCCCTCATGTTTCTTTTTAAAAATTATATGTATTTAGGATTTGAATGTAGGTCTATTATAAATTTTGAGTTAATTTTCATATGTGGTATGATTCATAGATCAATTTTTTTCCTTTTTCTTTTTTTCCTCCTTCTCCTTTTTCTTCTTTTTTGCATGAGGATGTCTGATGGTTCGAGCACCATTTTTTTAAAAAAGTATTCTTTTCCCACTGAATGGTCTTTGAACATTCCTGAAAATCAATTGACTACATTTGTGTAAGTCAATTTCTGGGCTCTGTTCTGTTACATCGTTCTGTTTCTCAATGTTGTTACAGGTACCACAATGTCCTTGTTACTGCAGCTTTAGAATAAGTCAAGAGGAGTAAGTTCTCTCGACAAGAGGGGGTCTGTGTGAGCACATAGGTGTTTTCTGAAGTGGAATCTGTGAAAATCACCGGTCCTAAAGGGTGACAAATGGTTTTGTATTTTTGAAACTTCTTATTATGGAATAAGAGACAAGATTATATTATTTATTATAGATCAAAACCATCACGGATAATTTCATATTTTAAAGAATATTAATATAATTATTAGGTTTTAGAAGCTATAAACTTATAGATAGCAGAATCAAGGATTCCACACAAGCTGAAAATCTTTTATTTATTAAAATTTTTTTTAATTCCTTTTTTTTTTAAATTTTGAGATAGTGCACACACATGCTTGCAAGTGGAAGGGGGTGGGGGTTGGGAGGGACAGAGGGAGAGGCAGAGAGAGAATCTTAAGCAGGCGCCTGGGTCAACATGTAGCCTGACAGGGGAGTGGGGGTGGGGGAGGTGCTCCATCTCAAGACCCTGAAACGATGACCTGAGACAAAATCAGGAATCAGACCAGAGATTTAACTGACTGAGACACCCAGGCGCCCCAAGCTGAAAATCTTTTAATATACCATCCCAAGCCCTGCCTCATCAGTTTATGGGTGAGAAAAATAAGATTCAAAGAACCTAAATAATTTATCCATATCCCCTCAGAATATTAACATAATTGGTGATATTTGAGTTTAAACAGGTATGGTTTTAAATTTCAGCCCTGACATTTACTAGTAGCATCATTTTGGAATTATTTTTTTTTTCTTTTAAACTGTTGGAAGCTAAGTTCCCTTATTTTTTAATGAAAATAATAGTGTTCTTTCAGGACCGATTTATAGTTCCTGGCACAATTTAAGAGTTCAATGTATTGTGGCTATTAACACAAAATGGAAAAATTAGACTTTGTAACCAAGGTTTTCTGCCTCAAAGTTCAGGGCTCTTTTTGGAACACTATTGCTTTTTAGTAACATGTGTTAAAAAGCAGAGAGGAGGAGAGAGAAATATAAGGAGAGAACTTATTTGAAGTTGATGCCCATAGTAATGCCCATAATTAAACAAGCAAATGGTATACAATATAATGCAGGACAAGCACAGTTAAAACACCTAAAGTGACTAGCACAATGATGCTAGTGACCTGAAGCTTCTAATCTCACGGCCTCTAGGCTTAAATGGGAATAGAGGGTGATGTCCATCAACCTGACCCTAGTAAAATCAAAATAACACTGCATCCAACAGACCCTTCTGGGATCAGGGTCCATCTCAGGGAGAATGATTGCTCCTAAAGTATATTGCTCCCCTGGATGCCGTTGCAAGCTTTCTTTCTTTACTTCCCCATCAAGCCACAGGCTAATCCTTTCCTCAACTCCTGCTTCTTTTTCTGCCTTGCAATAAAATTCTCACCTGGGCATCGTTGACCTAGTTCAAGGAATTTGTGGAGTGCAGTAGCTCCGTTCTTTTCAAATTTTAATGTACACAAAATCAGCTGAACATTTTTTTTTTTTTAAAGCAGATTCTGATTTGGCAATTCTTGGGTGGGCCTGAGATTCTGCATTTTTAGCAAGCTCCCAGGCGATGCTAATGATGTGGCCCAGAAACCAAAGAAAGGTCAAAGAAGCTGTTATTTATGACCAATTATTGGTGTATGTCAATATTTTATTAACTAGTTTAACCAGCTTTGTTCTTCATAGCATATTGTCAATTTCAGGGTTGGGACATTTCAAAAGGAGGCAAATCCAAACTTTTGTTGCATCCCATTGTTCTAAGGAGCTTGTTTAAAAGGCAGATATTCATAGTCCAGCCCTTAAGATTCCAGTTCAGCTGATGTGGGGGAAGGTGCAGGCATCTGCACTTTGAGCAAATGATTTTGCTGCATATTGTGCATGACTTAAAACCGGAGGATCCCAAACATGAACAATGAAGCAGTTTCTTTGGGAAAAAAAAAAATACTGCAGTTGAATATCTCATGACTTACTTAATTTAGTTTAGTTGGTAAATGTAAAATAATTGAAATCAGTTGAAAAATAATTTCATGCTGGGGCCTCAAGCTCTGCATTGGGCTCCCCACTCAGTGGGGAGTCTGCTTCTTCCTCTGACCCTCCCCCTGCCCCTGCTCTTGCACACTCTCTCTCTCTCTCTCAGATGGATAAATAAAAAAATCTTTAAAAAATAATAATAATTTCATGCTCCTTCCTTGTATAATTCCTTACCAGTATCGATCATCTAGTATTGTAACAGAGTGTTTTCCACTATATACAGCCCAAGTAATGGCCCTTTTCTCAATTTTGCTTCTCAGCTTCTGTCTTAACATGTGATGGTCTACTTAAGTATTACTTTTGCATTAGGAAGCAAGAAAGACTCCTGACATTCACAATGTTTGAAATGGGCTATAGATAACAGCTTTAATTTCTAGACATGCATTTTTTAAAATGTGAATCTAACTGTCTTGAGCCTTTCAGTAAATCATTGCTCTTTCTGAGAGTGTCCCCACTCACCCTCTATAACATTCTGGGACCGTGTTATTACCCAACAGGTTAGAAATTGACTCTGAATGCCGTCTTATTTCTAAAAAGATTTTGTGTGTGTTCTTTCTATTGCTTCACTATCACTTATTTTTTCAAGAATTTGAATCAAAATTGCTGAGTGGTTCAGTCAGTTGAGTGTCCGACTCTGATTTCGGCTCAGGTCATGATCTCAGGGTCATGAGATAAAGCCCTGCCTGGGCTCTGCGCTCAGCCAGGAGTCAGCTTGAGGATTTTCTCTCTCTCTCTCTCTCTGCTGCTCCCCCGACTTGTGCATGCTCTCCCTCTCTCTAAAATAATAAATAAATCGTTTAAGAATTGTTTTTTCAAAATTGGACTGGGAAACAACTGCATCAACCAAAAAGTGGGTACTTGGGAAAAGCCTCCAATTCGAGCCAGTCTCATGCCTGTCTCTCAAACCAGCCTCTCTGGAGGCAGATCCTGTGAATCCACACTGGAATGAACATTGTCTGCGGAGCTCATGCACAAGGAGGTTGGAAAAGCCTTGACTTAGCCTGTGCAGTATTACTTGGAGCCCTCCTACTCTGCTGAATCTCTCGTGCAACCCCTATGGCCAGTGCCAGCCGGATCTGGGGGTGTCATTCTTGCTCTTCGGCATCCTCCTCACCAAACACTCTCTTCTTTCCTGACCGCCATGAAGACAAGAGCTTTGCTTTTCCAATTTGTATATTATAAAATCGAAATGGAAGGGGACGCTGGTAAAATAAGGACTCACTCTACCTCCTCCCACGTAAGTCTTTCTGAAGCAAGTATAACAGGAACGGTAGGTCTTCCTGATTTCTGGAAAAGACTTGCAATTTATTTTCTTTAAACTTAACACTCCTACGGCTTTACCACTAAACCGGTTCTCTTACCTCAGGCTGGGTCTTGCCTCCGTATCTCACCAAATAATCACAGGCATGCCTTATGATTTGCCCTGCCTTGGAAGCTCAGGAAGTGGAGAATTTTCTATGGCCTTCCTCTTGTCATCACTTCCTTCCTCCAAACTCGAGTTTGACAGTAGGAATAAAATCTCTTGTTTCCTCAGAGGAAAATATCCCCAGCTCTCTCACCATTGCTGGGCTCACCTGACTTGGTCTTGACCTCTTACCTTTGGCTTGATGCATCATGTCTCATAGTTCGGCAGCTTCTTATTTTTCTTATTAGTTGTCTGCATCTTGTAGACGGTAGCCTCTATTCTATGAAAGCGACGTCCCTACAAATTTTAATTATTTTAAGCTTTTTAAATATGAAATTCTCTGAAATACTATTTTGAAATTATATTTGGGACACATACCAATCTTGTGATTTTCAGCTTTGCTTTTGTTCCCTTGTATCCCTTTCTAATTCCTCTGACTTTCTGGTATCTTGCTTGCCCTGAGCACATTCTACAAAGGAATCAATGGCTTTATGATTAAAGTCAAAATGGTTTCAGAACTCCCCAGAAATTTTCAATGCATGCATTTCATCTCACTGCAAGATCTGAGATTTTCTCAAATGCTCAGTTACTTATTTCAAGGTCTTTGTGATTTCTTGATGTAAGCTTGTATTATGTTCCCTCCCTATGTTTCCCATTTGCATTACCTGGAAACCGTATTCATAGCCCAGAACAAAAGAGACGTACTTATTCCCTACCTAAGAGAAGAGGTGGCAGCTTTCATCAGGCTGAGAATTAATTACTCCTGAGTATGACCTGTGCTTAGCAAAAGATTCAGAAGTAAATGGCTGTCATAAAATGTTTTAATTAAATGATGTTTCCACAAGTTGTTCTGAGGCGTGTGACTCTAACAACTGAATACTGTCTTTGTAAAATCTACATGAAGCCTGGTTTAGCTGCTCTTACTTGAAGAAGAGATTTATGCCTGTAAGTCTGTGGATAAACTTAACTTCCCAGAAAATCATTCCTAAACACCTCTTGGACATGTGGCAAGAAAAAAAAAATCTACTGTATCCTCATCCTTGAAAAGTAAAATCATTGTGAAGACTATGCTTCAAAGCTGCCCACAAACAACAAAATGATAATACTTTGATCTGATCAATGAACAAAAATGATGTATGATATAGTTTTCCTGTCCTTCTAACTAGAAAGGCAAAAATCTAAATATTTTTCAGGTAAACTGGCCAGTTCTAAAATAGATTTTTTCCCCAGTGGGTGGGAGAAGTAGAGGTAGAGGAGCAGAGAAGAGTAACTTGCTTGCTTTTCTATTCACATTAAGGATATTTTTAATCATGTGGTGCAGGGTTTAAAACATAATATCTTTTCACTTTTTCTTATCTAAAACCTACCTAACTGTACTCTGAAAGGGCAGTGTAAGAAATCTTGGAAACATTTAAATTCCCAGACTGCATTGCCTTTTACTTTTATTTTGAAGGATGAAGAGATCTCAGCTAGGAGGTACCTGGAGACTTTTGGAAGATCTCTCAAGCAGAACAGTGTTTAATGTATTACTCCTTTTACACACAACGTATGCGTTAGTGGCATAAGAAAATATTACCTTTGAGAGGTCACCTGAGCCGACTGCTCACCTACAGAACTTTTCAAATGAGCAGTAGCATTTCATGATGTTTGGAACTTACAACTCACCTCCTTCCACACCATAAAGGGCAGGTTTTGAATATTTAGTGCCAGGCCCAAAAAATGGAGCGAAGAATAAAGAATGTGCAAGAAGAGGACAGTGGCCAGATAGGCCATCAGCTACCCGTGGATCTCAGCCCCATGCTCCCCCCCACCCTCCCACCCCCCTGTTCTGTCACCTCTACCCGAGTATCTCCCCAGCTTCTCTTTGTTTCCACAGCCATCACCTTTATTAAATTCTGCTCATATATTCCACTCATACAGCTTCCCAATGAATCCTGATGAAGCCTAGCTCAGATCATGGCACATAGTAGGTCTACTACTACAGCTACTACACACTTACGTTGATCAAATTACAAATCTTCAGTTAGCCTTAGTATTTTAATAATCCACTTGGGTTAATTGGATTTGTCCACTTTATTTCCTGTCCTGATAATGAGATGTCTTCCTTTTAAGACAGTACCACCTGAAATGTATATCCTTATGTAGAATTGTGACCCAAGAGACTGAATGAATTACAGTTTCTTAAAGATATAAATGTAAACAATATGTATTTGTCAGAATCAATTACATGTATAAAAGGGAAGAATTCATTTTTTTTTCTCCCAACAATTATTTTTTGATCTCAGAGTCATAAGCCTCTGAGGAAAAATATCACTAAAAGATGAGGTACACCCCCCTCTTCATTAAATCCCTAATAATTTCTGTTATAAGTATATTTCAAGGTAACTTAGCCTAGGAAGTTCAAGTTGGAGTCACAGCTTTTGCTGTCTCTGAAATGACTTATGCTTTGCCTGCTGCTATATCATATGGATATTCCACTAAGATCTTACCGCCCCAGTGACCACCAGAGAGCTAGTCAAGCCACCTTAGACATCATTGAACATTTCTGGCACATCTTGGAGATGTTAACACCTGGTACTTGTAGTACATTATAATGACTGGTCTATTAACATAAAAGATATAATTCCAGTAATGTTTTAATATAGGTCAACCTTAAATTACTAATTAACAATAGATTAATGCACCATGAACTTACTGATAAAACTACAGATTACAATTTTTAAATGTTTGTTAATGATTTGGAAGGCACTGGGGTGGCTTCATTTAGAGTCTCCAGGTCAGTGTTTTGAGTATATTTCTTCCTGTGCTATCCACATGAAGCTAAGTTTTTCCCTTAATATGGAGTTTCCTAATGCAGCCTATAGAACTTAATAGACATTAATCAGGATTATGCTAAAATGGCAGTGCTTTCAAATGTCTTTCTATCATTATTGCCACTGTATTATCTAATTGAGAAGAGGAAAGCTAGTTTCAATAGAATAAGAACATTTCCTCCCCCCACAAGTAATTTTATCTAAATCTGTCATAATATGAACCATATATCTTTATGATTACTGCAAAAGACTATAGTAACCTTTTCTTTAAACTGTTCTTTGCATTTTCATGTGTTTTCATACTGCCAGTTCCCTGAGCCAGATTCAAAATGTCAAAACTCTCCCTGTGTTTCCATCCTGGACTTAAGATAAATTGTTTCTTAGAGAACCTTTTCTTATAGATCCTAAAATTTTTGTCTAAGCTTCTGAAAGAGAAAAAACAGTGCAATTTTAAGTGAAATATAAACACCATGAGCTTATTGACACAAATTATCTTTTCTTAATGAATCAGAATGTCAAGGCTGTGGTTAGGATGAGATTAAATTAAGTTGTTTAAATTGTAACATACTATGTTTACTGCAGAAATAACATACACTTATTAAAATTATATTATTACAAAAGAAAATAGTTTAGGAGTTTTTGGCACACGTTGATATTTTGGGTAAAATTTTATAATTCCCCAAGAATTCTTAAAATACTCATGTGAATACGAAAAAAGGAAAGGTCAGTGATATTTTAAATTATTCTACTCAGGGAAACAGATGAAACCTCTCTAGAAGAATGGATTAGCCATTCATGAATGGATAACGTGAATGTAGCTCTAGCCATTAGAAACAGCCAAAAAGAAAAGCAAATTTCTTGGATTTAAGGACATTACCACAGAGCCTCTGAATTGACAAGACCAGACATTTCTAAGGTTGCTAGAAGAATCCCTTCCCCACATTTGGAGATGAGAAGATGTTGCCAGACTGCAAAGACTCTCCTCATCCTCATATTTTAAAGGCAAAAAAATGCATTTACTGAAGAAAATGCTAGAGATTTCTTGGGTCAATATAATATGGCATCAAGAGAAATTATTTTTTTAAATGTCTTCAAGGCCATATATAAAACATTGATGACATTATTTTTTCAATTTATGACAAGTAATTTGTTTCCACAATAAAATTTACATTTTGTGAATATTTCATCAAGATACTTACACCAGTCCATTCCTCTCAGTAGTAGGAGAGGAACTACTATAATATGAACAATTAAATTTAATCTGTTTTGTCAAACCATACTTCACATTGAAACAATAGTCCTTGAGATTCTTTTCTCTCAGTTCTGTAGAGAGCTTTTCTTTTCATTTTCCTAGGTAGTCGTGAGTCTGAAATAATTTTCTCCAGGTGGTCTTTTTTTTTAAATAAACATCTATTCTCATAGGCTAACTAAGGAAATGCACTTGCAGCAAAACAAGCAATATAGATTACATATTAATTGTTGAGAAACTTCTTTAAAAAATGATGGAGTTCAAGTACCAGAAACACTCTCTTCAAAGTTTTCTATTTATACTGTCCATGAAATGGACAAAAGGGTATAAAAAGGGTGAAAAAAAGCCTCAGCATCCAGAAGTAGCAAAAATAATTTAGTATATGCCAGAAACCATTACACTTTTCTGCAACTTTCTAGGGCAATGGCCCAGGACTAAGAGACAAAACTTATAAGAAATATGAATACTACCTGAAAGAACATCATTTGATCAGGACTCAGTTAAAAGAAAAAAAGAATACCCCAAATGACACCTCCTAACTTGACATTGGGAAGACTCCACAGTCAGCCCTTCAGTGAAACTTCAAATGAATTCAAATGCATTTTCAGTACCTGTACTTATTTCGAGAGAAACATATGTATTCAAGAACTGAAGTGACATATTCTGAGGCATTCTGCTATTGATGTGTTTACTAATCCAGAGGTTTTGGAAAAAAGTCCAGTAGATCTTCCTTCTTTCTTCAGGAGTGAATAAAGCACATATTTCTACATTCTGCATGTTCAGTTTGCAGTTGAGAATTGTTGATGCCAAAGTCTTCTAGTTCCAAAGCCACTGAAGTGGGCAGAAACTACCTCTGTGGAAACATGGCTTTGGCCAAGTATTTGTATTCTTGAAATACAGATGAAAGAAATTTAGAAAATCCCTATATATTTCAGTCGGGCCATCTCAGGTTAAGTTGAGCAGTGACTGATAATAAATGATGTTTAGCAGGGAGAGACTGTGTTCTGATATCCCAAAGAGTTTCTATTTTAAAGTAAATGGCTTTCATTCCAACCCAACCTTTGCCACTTACAAGCTATATGAGACTTGGACAACTTAATCTCTTTGAACCTCAGGTTTAATATTGGTAAAGTTGCCAATCTCTTAAGATTATGGCCAAAAGCAAAGTAAATACATTTATAAAGCACCTAGTCTGATGCCTGTCACATAGTAGACACTCAATTATTGTTCTTCTTAACGTCTGTATGAATGTTTTTGTATATCTAATCAGTATTCATTTAACCTCTCATAAATTTGTTATGTACATGTTTAGTATAAGCTGTATTTAGACTGGTTTTATAATTATTAAAGGCAGATATAAATTTTCAAGCCTCATACACCACAGGAGCTTTGGATGAGGAATGAGAAATGCAAGTTTCTTTGTTATAATAAATAGATTTTTTTTCCATCTTAAATTCTTAAACCCACCCACCCCAGCCCCCAATCCAGGATGAAAAGAGCCACTTCAGTATTTTCTCTTGATTTAGGAAAAAACTCAAGCAATGTAGGCTACTTCTCCTCCATCATTTCTCATTGGAGGAGCATTAAATTGGAGGTTGGGAGGGATTCATAGCATCCTGTCCTCCGGGGTTGCCTCTGATCATTGGCCTGAACTATTTCATGACAGTATCTGCAGAGATATTTACTTTGTCATTTGGTATCTAGTTGTATGGTCTTTACTTTATCCCCTGGGAGAAGCCCTCTGACTCTGCTGGCCCTTTGTGTCTGTCTGGAACAGTCTGACTACACGAGATGACACGGGTGATGATTTATGCCCCTACAATATGTATGAGAACTTGACTTTGAGCTATCCCAAGCTACCTTCCTAGGATCACCATGCTGCCATCTATATTCCACACATCAATGTTATGGTAGGTTGAAGAATCTGAGAACCTTGTCAATTCCCAAGGCAGTCAGGCAGGAAGGGGGCATATTCTCTCACATTCTTAGTACCTAGATTTCTCTGGGGTTCTATTCTTCCTTCTAGGAATGAGGACTGACTGTGACTTCACCAATAGCAAATACTCTTGTTTCCCCTCTAAGTCTTCTTCTTTCTTCTTCTTCTTTTTTTCTTTTTCTTTTCTTCTTCCTTTTTTTTTTTTTTAGCTTAAAAGGTCTTTTCTAGCCTGGGTAGTGGTGATAGAATTGGATCCTGTATTCTTTAAATTATCTTTACACTTTAATGTGGCCCAAATAAACATAAGAATTTGACAGTTGTGATAAATTTTTTTGGATAAGAAATCCTTGGAGCAAACCAAGGCCTTGTGGCTCTTGGATCAAAATAGAACAGAAATTATGACCGAGTGAAAAGAAATTGGGGACATGAAGTATGATATGCACAGACTAATAGTTCAAATTATTAGCCTTCTCCATTTCTCTTATTAGAAAATACATGAAATATATCTTGAATTGAGACAGTTTTATTTTATCCATCAGTACCTGGAAAGAGACCAGCCAAATGACATTCATACAAAGCCAGATATCATTCTTCTATTTTTCTCTAATGGACAGATTACCAAATTGGGGAATACATGCTCTAATGAGGAACAATTAATTCCTAGAGGATTAATTTGGCAAACCAAAAGCTATAAGCAAGATAAACATCATATTGCAATCCATGCAAGAACGTAAGGCCCAAGTAGCATGGATTCAGGTTAAAAAATTAATTGCGTGGAGTGATTATAACTTTTGGATATATGAATAGCCAAATATTTGTACATGGGAAATGATAGCAGGTTTCAATTCATAAAAAAGTCTTTTATTTTCACATGAGGGTGATAATAGTAGTCATTTTATTAAAAGCTAACATTAATTGAGCACTTCCTGTGTGTTGGACACAGTTCTAAGTGCTTAATATGTATTAATTCTTTTAATCTTTACAACTCATTATTATCCACATTTTGGTTGGCAAATTTAGCAAATAAAAATAAAGAATGCCCAGTTAAATTTGAATTTCAGATTAGCAATGAATAAATTTTATTATAAGTATGTTCCAAATATTGAATGGGACATATGAATAAAATTATTCATTGTTTATCAGAAATTCAAATTTAACTGGGCATCCTCAATTTTGTCTGGCAATCCCATCCTCATTTCACAGGTGAGAAATCTGAGGCACAAAAGAAATGTGTATATATCTAAAAACTGGATTATTCCAGATATACTCATCAAATAAGAGCCCTGATCAATCCCTAATACATTTTATATTCCTTCAATTGTCTTTGAGAAAAGTGATAAATCTCAATTCATATTTCCTGAGAATCTTAACATCATTGCTCAACACCAGTTGCTCTGCCTTAAGCACAATGAAGAGTACATTTTAAAGGACTCTTCCCACTCTAGATTTGTCTTGTATTAGTTGTAATTGGTCAAAACGCAGTTTTCAGGCATCTTTTTCACTTCATGATTAGTTCATTGAAATGCTTCTTATTTGGTGTCTTTCTTCCAAATCTTCACCAAAACATTTCAAGAAAGGACAGAAATCTAATGTACTAATACAAATGCTGGTTATCACCCAGCCTATTTCTTAATGGGGGCAGATATTACCCTGATGGTAAACCAACACTAGGATAATATCCTGAAACCAACTTGGTCTATCTCTCACTAAAAGCTTGAGCTCTTCAAATGAATTTCCAGCCACTCTGCTTCCCAGCTTCCCTTGTGCCGCTACAGCAGCTTTGCAGTGGGGCTGTGACTGCGGACAGCCCACTCGCAATAAGTCGTGATTGCATTTGTGTTTTTTTTAAAGGTGCTGTTTGGGTTCAAATATCAGGTTCTTCCTAAATCTTACTCATTGTACATGGTTTAGGAATTTCCACTTCAAGAAATTTGTACTGTACAAGAGTTTGTGAGGACTCATGGGTTATAACCAGAAACCTTCCAGAATCAGACATGTTTACAACAAATAACTGGATTCCTTCTGCAAATATCTTACCAAATGTTTATGGGCTATTTTAGGTGAAAGTATTCACCTATATAGTGAGTATTTATAATGTACCTGTCACTTCACTAAGTAACTTCTATACATAATATCATTGAAGGCTCACAATAATCCTCTTGAATTGATTGCAGTTATTTTATTTTATGTATAATGAAAACTGAGTCTCAGCCAAAATCATATAGTTAGTAAGGGGAGGATTAAGCAGTCTAACTGAGCCAGGGATCTTAACCATGATGTAGCACTATGTTCTTTAGTTATACAAAATCCCACTCCATTTGTGGATGACATGTATGTCAGGATGTAGAATCTCCTCACAAACCTTTCTCTGGAAGCTGTGGGTAAGAAGGTAGGTGTAGGTCGCTATCCATCACATTCTTCTCTGGACTGGGGCTAGTTCATCAGCACACCTGACAGGGCCAGTTTCCTCAGATTAGTCCTTTAAAGGTGGTGTACTATGCTAATTGAATCCACATGGAAACCCATCCAATACAGCACAGATCACCTGAAGTTTGTGCCTTGAATAGAGAGGAAGAAGTCAATCATTCCCAACACTATTTTCAAAAACTTCTTGAATTTTCCATTCATCTCTCCTGGAAAAGACCTCTTGGTCTTTTGGACCTAAGGCCAAGTAGTTTACATTCACCTTAGATTGTCCCAACTAATTTGGCCTTCTACTCCGTAATAAACATTTTTGATTTTTTAAAAATAATCAGCTATTATATATTGACCTATTTTGGTTAGCACCATGAAATGTGAGTAATAACATAATCATTTTACAGATGGGAAAACTATATACAGAAAGTTGAGCAAATTGCCCAAGACTGCATATCAGATAAGGGCAGAATCAAGGGCTTCAAGATTCCTATGTTATGCTATGCTGCTAGGCTGATGTCTATGAGCTCTTATTCTCATATCATAACCTCTTTGTTTCTTTTAATATACTAGTTACTTAAAACATAGTATATCAAACACACTTTTCTCTAGCAAGAGTAGAATTCAGTTTACTTTTAATTTACTGTGGGATCCTCATAAGTGGATCCATTTCTAGAATGCCCAGAAGGACTTGGTTGTTGTATAGTTTAGGCTCTAACATTATAGTTTTTGTAAAAAGCTCATGAACAATGATAAAAGCCTCATAATGAAATAGAATATTTAATGAACTTTCAGTACTTGGTAATTCTTCAATACTGATAATGGCCAGTGTTCTTGGAGTTATCTTAAGGGTCTAGACGTCAGTCAAATCCAAAATCTTATAAATTGCTGTTTCTTTGAAGTTCCCTTAAAATAAACTTTTCTTTATGATGTTAATAATATAGAAAGTCATTTTCTATACCTGTAGAAAGTACTTTATCAACCCTGATAAGTGTGTTTTTACATTAGTAATATTAACAATTTTCCTGAGAGCTTTTCATCCACTTTGGACATGTGTTTACAAGATAAGCAATAAAGTGTTTTATTTGTAAATAAAGAGCTCTTTGGAAAGTCAGACTGAAAACACATTTACATGCACAAAATCTTCACTTCCTCCTTTTCTCAACATTCATTGAAATCTGTTTAAATAATGAGTATTATGTTCAATGTACATCATTTTTGAAGAACAGCCAATGGAAATTAGCATTTTACATTTAGTGAACGAGTATAGATAGCAGACAGAAGGATGTCTGGTGTTTGCTTTGTTTTTTGTTTTGCCTTATTTAGTGAAATTCTAATTATTTAGATAATATGCTTAAAATGAACAATTTATATTTAAGAATTTATTTGAGTTTAAAACCCTGATTATGTAATTATACATGTCCCCCCCCAGCCGGCTTATAATAAAAGAGAGTATCTATCTATGGTTTATGACAATCGCATCTGGGAGTTCAAAACACTTCAAATTTAAATAAAATCAATAAAAAGAGTTATCAAAAATCTGTTTGAGCTCATCTCATGAAAATTTTCTAAAGACATGCTCAGAGTGTCTTTCCCCTTCCCAGAATAAAAACAGATGTATTATTTATTACAAAAACTATTTATGTCATGTAAAATAGCTACCAGCCCAATCAATCCAGCTATGATACCCATAATTTAAAACCCCCAAGTCACTAACACTAGAGTTCATTTGGAAAGAGGACCAGACCTAGGAGATTGCTATTACTCCTACAAATAAGGAAGAAATCCTCCAAGTGATATAGTTGTGCATGTATTGTCCAACTTAGAAAACATTGGGAGGAATCCCCACATATTCATTATTTTAAGATCAATAAAGAACAATAAATGGTTTAATAAGGGACTCTTACCCTGTATGAATATGTGGGAGTGTGGGAATGACAGAGTAAAATCACCCAACAATCTACTCTACCGTAAAAACAGTGAGACTACTGACTGTCAAAATTGTCCAAATCAACTTTTTCAGAACTCTGGGAATTAACCAAAGGCCTGCAAAAATCCAAGGAACATTTATTCAAAGAAAAATGGATGGATCTCAGTAAGGACAGATAGTTTTGTGGCATTTAAATATATTCCCATCCCTTTCTCTCTAGCTTTGAAGTAGTCTTGAAAACAAAAGTTTCCTAATCATGTAACCTTGTAAACCCAGCAGGCACTGGAGGAGCAGAGAGGAACTGCCAGAATCTCATATCTAACACCCACTTACAGGACTCATCTTTATGTGTCCTGACTCAGAGCTCATTCACTACAAATGGCTTTTCATCCTGAGTCTATACTTGTAGAAAACAATCAGCAGCAATTATGTAAAATTGAAGCTATCTGAGGCAATGATAACACTTGGGGCAATCAAGAAGCTGATCAAAAAATACCAAAGGAAGAACCGGGGAAGGAGATATCTATAGGGGTCTTTGAAGAGCTCCACCATATTCCTGGGAATCTAGAATGTATTGCATATATTTGAGGATGTGTGCGTGCTCAGCAAAGATCTCAGGGTCCTGGGATTGAGTCCCACATCGGGCTCCCTGCTCTGCGGGGAGCCTGCTCCCTTTCCCTCTAGTGTTCCCCCTGCTTGTGCTCTCTCACTCTGTCAAATAAATAAATAAAATCTTAAAACCATAACCCCAACAAAACAACAACAACCAAAAACTGTGACCTGAGAATATTAAGATCTGATGTCAAGAAGTAATGCATTTTTGGGGCACCTGGGTGGCTCAGTCAGTTAAGCGTCTGCCTTCGGCTCAGGTCATGATCCTAGGGTCCTAGGATCGAGCCCTGCATTGGGCTCCCTGCTTGGCAGGAAGCCTGCTTCTCCCTCTCCCTCTCCCACTCCCCCTGCTTGTGTTCCCTCTCTCGCTGTCTCTCTCTCTCTGTCAAACAAATAAATAAAATCTTAAAAAAAAAAGAAGTAATGCATTTTTATAGAAATATAACTGTTAAGTTCTCTAGACTTCAGATTCCAAGATGCATGTAAGGACAGACTTCCATTCTTTAAAAAGAACTTTGCAAAACACACTTGCAACTCATTCATAGAAATAATAATTAAAAAATTACAACCTCAAATACATGCTGTTTTTTTTAAGATTTTATTTATTTGAGAGAGAGACAGAGCAGAGAGAGAGAGCACACAAGTGGTGGGGAGGGGCAGAGGGAGATAAGAAGCAGACTCCCCATTGAGCAAGGAGCCTGACCCGGGGCTCGATCTAAGAACTTTGAGATCATGACCTGAGCCGAAGACAGATGCTTACCTGACTGAGCCACCCAGGTGCCCCTCAAATACATGTTTATGTTTGTGCAACGCAGGGTAAAAGGAAACAACATTTAGACTAGCAAAACACACAGGCAACGCCATCACCTTACACACTATAGATAAAAAGGTAAAGGCTTAGGAATTTACACAAATGGAAAACAACATTAAAATTCGTATCCTCACGGGGCAGGGGCACCTGGGTGGCTCAGTCAGTTAAGCATCTGACTCCTGGTTTCACCTCAGGTCACGATCTCAGGGTCCTGTGCTGGAGCAGGAGCCCAGGATGGGCTCAGTGCTCAGGGTGGAGTCTGTTTGAGATTCTCTTCCTCTGCCCTTCCCCCCACTCACACTCTCTCCTTCTCTTTTTCTCTCTCAAATAAATAAATAAATAAATAAATAAATAAATAAATAAATAAAATCTTAAAAAAAAAACTTTAAAAAAATTGTTATCATTGGGACGCCTGGGTGGCTCAGGGGGTTAAGCATCTGCCTCTGGCTTAGGTCATGATCCCAGGGTCCTGGGATTGAGTCCGGCATTGGGCTCCTTGCTCAGCGGGAAGCCTGCTTCTCCCTCTGCTTCTCCCCCTGCTTGTGCTCTCTCTCTCTGACAAAAAAATAGATAATTTTTTAAAAAAAAATTGATATCATCAATATTTATTTTATTTATTTTATAAAGAGAAAGAAAGTGAGTGTGGGGGGTGGAGGAGTAGAGGGAAACCTGAGCTAAAATCAAGAGTAGGTTTCTCAACTGACTGAGCCACCCAGGTACCCCATTAAATAAATCTTAAAAAAAAAATTGGTATCATCAACTGGGTCGAAGAAAGCGAATTTATTCTAGGCTTGAATGTTTGAGAAAGATTTTAGTTTGTTGGTTTCCCTATCTGAGAAATGTTTGGGGTAAGGGGAAGCATTGACTTATTCTCTCCTTTGTAATAATAATAAACAGTCTCATAAACTATAATTCGCGATCTGTCTTTGGAAAACATTTATATAACTTTCTTTCTTTCTTTTTTTTTTTTTAAAGATTTTATTTATTTATTTGACAGAGAGAGACACAGAGAGAGAGGGAACACAAGCAGGGGGAGTGGGAGAGGGAGAAGCAGGCCTCCCGCGGAGCAGGGAGCCCGATGCGGGGCTCGATCCCAGGACCCTGGGATCATGACCTGAGCTGAAGGCAGACGCCCAACGACTGAGCCACCCAGGCGCCCCTATATAACTTTCTCTCAGATTATTTTACTTGAGTTGATGGCTTTATCTCTCTTTATTCCTTGACATAGTCCCTTACTATCTTTCTCCTTCTAGACTGATTTGGATTGCAGCCCTGTCTGTCCCATTTCCTATGGTTTTAACAAGCTGATTTATCTGTTAAATTATACTAGTGTTATTTTGTTAATTCAAACTGTTCATTATTCAATGAAAAATTTTGATATTATTACAAATAACACTTCTAAAGGAGGATTTTTAACTAGTAATAGAGAAATCTAGAAGATTTATTCCATTTTATTCTGAACAATTAAGAATTTGCCATTAAAATGGTTTTTAGTGAAAGACATTGACACAGAGGGAATATTAAAATAAAGACAAAATATAGTAGGGTAATAAATAAAATTGTAAAAAGATGACTGTACTCCAACTTAGGCAAAGATGTTTATTACAGAGGGCCACAAAATTAAATTATGGCTTTAATTAAGGTAAAAAAATAACTAAATTAAATTAATTTTTAATTTTTTTTAAAAATTAGAATATGTTATATTATCTAATTATGTTATCTTAGCTAAGGAAAAATAAGGTCAACATGAAAGAAGACTATCCCTCTGCCTGTGAATTCTTTAAATATGTTTTCATATTAATTTTACATGAGACAATGGATCACATAGTTGACAATGTCTTCAGTCTTTCTATCCATTAGTGCAGGTGACAAAAAAAAGCTAAGGGACAGATAAAAATTCACTGCCTCCCTTAATTGCAAGTCAGAAAACAGATTGGTTTGACTTAGGGCTTGAACTAGGTAAGCAAGATGCATTGTTTGATTCTTTTTCTTGTGTTGTTTTCATTTCCCTGTGATCACAAGATGGCTTCTGGGAGTTCCAAGAGTGAAATCCAGAAAATAGTCTTTCCAGTCAAAATCTCTACTAGTTTCATGAATCCTGATTAGATACAGATTTCTCCACCAGCCACTGCAGTTGGGAGCATGTGATCCTGCTCCTCGAGGGATGGTGTTGTCCCATAGGTAAGACTAGGGTCTTCCAGTGAGAAATCAGGAAATTAGGATGAAGGTAACCCATTTCTGTGTCTCTTCCTCTTTAAATGTTTTGGGAAAGTTTTCTATACTCACAAATATTTCATGTTGTGATATATGTGTATTCATTGTTGTTTGTTTTTGCAATGAAATTATACTGAACTTCATATCTAGAGCAACATGGCATAACACAGACAACGCATATATGTGAAGGCAGAAGCAATGTGGGTGCCAAATGAGGGTTTGAAAACATAATCCTCTGAGCATTGGCACGGATTTTTGGGGAGGGTTTTGGATTTCTGCTGGCCATGCAATTTTCTGGTTCTTGATAGACAGGGGACACCTCAACTGAAATGTGGGTGTTACTTGCAATTTTAGCCAGAGCAAGGTCATCAATGGCATTAGGAATGGGACTTTGTAAGCTAGAAAAACATTTTTTAAACCAGCAAAACCTGTTTGAGAAATTAAGTACATATACCATATCTCTTTTTCTACAGTCGATATTTCAAATCATAAAAGAATTAAATCTGGGTAAAACATAGGAAGAAATTATAAAAACATATCCACCAATACTTGAATCTTACTATAGCAAAATTTCTGCACAATGAAAGTGGGTTTAGTCAAATTGAATTTTGATCAAGTATGATTACTTATCGAAGTAATACAAGATCATTATTAAAAGCTGGTTTGGTCAATAGGATGCAAACATCCTAGAAGCCGTGACCTCAATATATATGTAAATGTGCAAGTTAAACTCTTAAATGTAGCCTTCAGATCTGGCAAAACCCAAGACTATCTTAAAAAGAATGTGAGAAGGTGATTACATCAAATAAAGTATTGTTCTGAGGTCTACAATTCTACAACATAAAACAGTTTATTTTTTAATATAGCATCTTCATATCTTACACTAAAAGGTTCCTTAGACCTTTCTCTATTGGAAGATGTACACTTTTATTATTTTTTTTAAATCCAAAGATAATCTGTGACATCCTGGAAAGACACAAATACTAACTCTTTAGACTCCTGATATTTTCACTCTAAACTGTGAGCCCCCAGAACTCAGCATCCTCATTTGTGCTTCTAACCCCTAGCCAGGGCGTTGACCATCACAACGGTACAATGAATGACTGAACTAAACAGAACAGAGTGAACAGCCAGTCCTGCATTACTGGTATTTCATACTTGAGAATTGAATCACCCTATTTCTTATATATTTTGGTACCTGATACTTCTTTTTTTTTTTTTTTTTTTTAAAGATTTTATTTATTTATTTGAGAGAGAGAATGAGATACAGAGAGCATGAGAGGGGGGAGGGTCAGAGGGAGAAGCAGACTCCCTGCTGAGCAGGGAGCCCGATGTGGGACTCGATCCCGGGACTCCAGGATCATGACCTGAGCCGAAGGCAGTCGCTTAACCAACTGAGCCACCCAGGCGCCCCGGTACCTGATACTTCTTATATGTCTATAAAAAAATCAGTAAATGATTTGTAATGCCTTTAATGGACATTGAACTAATAAAAGAATTTTACTTTATCAGACAAATCAGGACCTGGCACAAAACACTCTTTTAGTAAATGTTTACTGAATGAATTCATTTCAAAGTCACCTTGAATCAGGAACAATCATTGGATTGTTGAATTCCTGGATACAACAAATCTTTATCTTTTGTCAAAGTTTGTGGAATGCCAAAACACACACAAACCATGTCACCCTGCAATGCCATAAATTGGAGGACTGGTAGAACCTGAATTAAAATTTAATTTTATTTAATGTAATTCTTTACTGAGATGTGAGCAATTCATTCACTAGGTGTTAGGATCCGGTGCAAATGGGCTCTCTCTCACGCGCGCTTTTTTTTTTTTTAAATTGAAGCATAATTGACACACAATGTTAAATTAGTTTCAGGTTTACAACATAGTGATTCAGCAAGTCTATATATTATGCTCACCACAAGTATAACTACCATCTGATACCATACAATGCTATTACAATGCCATTGACTATATTCCCCATGTTGTACCTTTTATTCTAGTGACTTATTCGTTCCATAACTGGAAGCCTGTATCTCCCACTCCCCCCACCCCAACCATCAGTTTGTTCTCTTGTACCTCTGTATTTATGGGCCTGTTTCTGCTTTTGTTTATTTGTTTCAAATAGACTCTATTTTAAGAAAATGTTCTATCCTATACAAAACCCCAAGCCTTATCAACGCACTACATTTCATGGGAGAATAAATTTTTGAATAATTTACCTTTTGTGAGGTTCCTTTATATACTGAGATCCCATCATATTTGAAAGATTTTTGTTTTACAAAAAAAATAGATTTGAGTTTCAGTTCTTCTAAATTTTATTTTGGTTAAAAGTGAATTTCATCCAGACTAGTGATCCCCAAGTCTGGTGGATCATCAAAAGCAGATGGAGATGTTTTTTTTTTTTTTTTTTAAATACAGATATTATATAGAATATAATATAACAGATATATATATAGAAATATCTACAGTTAATGAAGAGGTTCCCTTAATCTTCTAGAAGTGGCTTTTTTTGGAAGAGTTTGTACCATGCCGTACTCTCTGATACTATCATCATCTTTTATAACAAAAAAGAGACCAAAATAGAAGGCTACTTCTGCTTTACCTGACTCATTCTATGATGTTTTCCCCGGAGATTCTTTTCTAGGATACCTGGGTGGGCCCCAGGGGTGTCTCATGATGAACCAATCCGAGGACCACTGATGTGGGTTCGGTCATGAGCCAAGAGTCCTTGCCTAAGACTGTAGTCAAAGACCAGATCATACCTGGGTTAGTTACAAACTGTCATGATTTTCCTTTGGAAAGCTTAGCTTCTGAGTTGTTTTTGTGTAGATAGTGTTAACTCTCTGATCAGGCAAAGGTGCATGTACCTCCATCTCGATCTCTAATAATGTGTTTTATAGCCATCCATAAAATACTGACTTTGCAGTAGAGCCCGCATCCTGGTAAAGCCCTCTACTTAATGCATCCAGGAAATTCAGAGTGTATAACTGGGAGAAAAAAAAAAAAACAACACTTCATTTAGAATTATTTATAATGTTCATTTCTGAGTAAAATAAAGCTTACATATTATTTATTTCTGCATGAACAACGAGTTGTATTCTTTCTATACTGAAATGCATGAATTATTAGCAAGCTGGGAACTGGATTATTGTTAAGATATCACAGATGATCCAAATAATCTTGTTTCAAATGCCAAACAACATTATAAGCAGATGTACTGGAGCTGTTTTCCAGTGTTTGGCTCATCTGTATAATGGCAAAGGGGGTCTCCCCTGATGATCATTGTAATCTAGTTTCATTTCAGTGAATTTCCATTCAACCACATCAAACTCCCAACCCCAGAAAAGTACTCAATAATTATTCAATTTAAGATACCAGTACCTAGAGCATTTATAAATACATGCATACAGGCAAAAATCCTATCCTTTACCATTAATATTAATGTCAACTTGTGTTTAAAATGAAAGAAATATTCTCAGATGCCCAATTCATCAAATTCTTCATCACTTCTTTGCCCCACGCATCAGTTGATTACTTAATTCCTTTATTGCCTAATTTTTTCACATGAATCCTAAATCTCAAGACTCATTTGGGAAAAGGAAAATCCACCTTTGAATTCAGCTGAGTTACTTACAGCCCTGATGTTGGAAAAAGACAGCTAACCAAATTCCAATTTCTTTATATGAAATAGCAAGAAATTTGAACAAGATCAGACTTAAGGCCCTTCCAGTTCTAAAGATATTTAGTTCCTCGATTTTTCAAATTGATTGAAGTCTTGAGGTTGATAGAAAATTTTCAACAGAGATTTTTAAATAAAAATGATATTCTTATGACTCAGATAACAAAATATAAATTGAGGCTTCATTCTTGGCATGATGACTTTCCTCACCTTGCTTTTGTTTCCTTTATGTATTATCCTGTTCTTTTAGTTTTTTTCCTTTGATTTTACTCAAATATTTTAACTTCTATAAGAAAATATGACCTATTTAAAACATTTGCAGTGGTTTGTAACTAACTCTGCATTTCAAGCATATGTGGCTGCTCCTACTTAAAATTACTTCCCATATGCATGTCATTATTTTAATATTTCAGACACTAATAAAATTTTAGCAGAAATAAATAAATGAAATTGTTTCATTTTCCTTTCGTTTGTATACAAAATCTTACACTGCAGGGACTCAAGATAATTTGTCGATACCAGCATGAAATAGACTCCTTCATGCACCTTATTATCTTCTTTCCACTTTTGTCCTCCTTTTAAATTTCTTCTCCCACAGTTGTTATAATCTCAAGCTAAGAAGTGTTCAAGGAGCTGCCATATTCCGAACATGTCAGGTGGAGGGTCTTTCATTTAAGCAGCACTAAATATAAGGTTTTCAATAAGTGAAAGACAGTTTAAATGGAAATAATTTGAATCTTAAGTTTTGGAGGCAAAATACAGGTTTTAGTAGGAAATGTAATTTCAAAGAATCATCATTCATCTCAGAAATTAACATAACATAATAAAATAAAAAAAAGAAATATCTACAGTTAAGTAAGAGGCTCTCTTCATTTTCCAGGAGTGGTTTGAAAGAATTTATACCATGTAGTACTGTCCAGTACTATAATCATATTTTATAACAAAAAAGAGACCACAATGGAATGACATTTGTTTCACCTGAGTCATTAAATGATTGGAAATTATGTTTAGAGAAGTTTCAGGAATAAGATATCATAACATGGTTCAAAATAACTCTTTTCAGTTTGATCCCTCATGTTAATATCCTATTTCTTTCAGATACTTTTTATGACTCTTTGCATTTTTATTAAGAATTTAAATTATATTCTCAGAAGAGAATGGGCTTACATGTCATGGAGAACTATTCCTCAGAACCAACCTCGACCTTGCAAAACAGGATATTAGAAAAAAAAAAGTTCAATACCTCTAAAAAGGAGCCATAGTATTTTTGATAATCTACTAACTCAGATCAGCTACCTAAGTCACCTCAGAGGGAAAAAAAAAATTATTCCAGTGGTAGTATATACAAACTAGGCTCCCAGAATTTTTAAAATGAAACAAAATTGTGTCCCTTCCAAATGGTAGCCTATCTTATCCATTGACTTCCCCTCTCATCCATTAACTCTTGCAATGTGAGTGTAGTCTTCCAGAAGGAGAATATCCATGAATAGCCACACTACTAGTGACATTAGAGTAATTTGTTTCCTCAATTTGTTGTGCAGACAACCCCCTTTTGAGCAGCCTAGTCTGAGCAGGGAAATCCTTTACATGCAATTTCTTGCTCAATAATAATGGGTCATTCTAAGCTTGGAAGAAGCTAGTTAGTGTTTTTCCATTTATCTCAGGGTGCCAGCTACTTAAACTTGGAAGTGGATTTTACCTCATAAAGCTCCAGACCACTGAGTATGTCTACGTGATTCAATAATATGGTGGATTTCACAGTACAGTGCTTGATTTTGGTCTTATAAAAAGGTCTCTGGGTGATAGCAATCTGCCAAAGCTGTGACTGAACAGTACTGTTCTGGAATTCTGCACAGAGGTGTCAGCCAAAGTAAAATGGCACATTTACCAACTCTTTGAGCCATGTGCTGAAATCATATTTTAGGTCTTAAAGTGACTGCCATTTTGTTATTAGATTCCATAAAGTCGTCTTTCCTCTATTCAGATAGAACCAATATACTTTAGAAACAAGCTGGAAATTACTTCTCATTTTCCCACTTAATCACAATTACACTGAAGATAATACTAAGTTAAAGCTATTAAGCCGATTCTGAATTGTGGTCTTTTTTATTTTTCATTCTGTGTTCCAGTTCATGAATTCATCTTCTCAGCACTTTAGGTAGATAAGAAGGAACCTCATTAAATTCACCTGCTTCTCCTGCATTACCTAAATGCCAGTGGCTGTCCAGATGCTGAACAGCATATCTGCAGCTTGATGGCATGAACGTGGTGAGCACCATCTTCAAGAACATGATTTCAATTGTAGAGATAACCAGAAGCTAGAAAGAGAGCAGCACACTAGTTGAGGGGCAAAGAAAAATTGTCTGTCAGCTGGAGGGAGGGTGTACAGTCAGCCAGGCTTATCAGGATTGCTAATGTTTCATGAAGAATAAAGAATTGGGCTGGACATAAGTGAAAGAGTAAAGCAACAATTTTCATTAGTTGAGTTTTTACATTCCACTTTTGGGGAGCACTTGGTCGGCATTTTTGACATTTTAGACTTGTTAACTGTTGCGGGGACTGTCCTGTGCATGGCAGGGTGTCAAGAGGCATCTCTGGTCTCTACCCATTAGATGTCAGTAGTACTCCCCCCAACCCCCCGTCAGTCAGCTGACAACCAAAACTGTCGCCAGACATTGCCAAGGAGTGTGAGTGGGGAACTGACCCCACTTAAGAATGGCTCTAGAGTTTTTGCATCCATGTGCTACGGTGAGTGCTGTGAATTGTGTAAGACTGTTGAATCACAGACCTGTACCTCTGAAACAAATAATACATTATATGTTAAAAAAAAAAAAAAAGAAGAAGAAGAAGATAGCAGGAAGGGAAAAACGAAGGGGAGGAAATCAGAGGGGGAGACGAACCATGAGAGACTATGGACTCTGAGAAATAAACTGAGGGTTCTAGAGGGGAGGGGTGTGGGGGGATGGGTTAGCCTAGTGATGGGTATTAAAGCAGGCACGTATGGAATGGAGCACTGGGTGCTATACGCAAACAATGAATCATGGAACACTACACCAAAAACTAATGATGTATGGTGATGAACATAACATAATAATAATAAAAAAGAATGGCTCTAGAAGAAACAGCATTGCTTGTTTTAATTGCTGTATTTTTTGCTTTAAAGTTATGTTCAACAAGTTTTAAGACATTAAAAGAACAAAGAAGAAGTTCATTATTTTTCATTATTATTCAAGAAGAAGCTTATTATTAGTTCATCATCAGTGCTGATTGGACAGCAACAAAATAATCCATTTGGATAGTTTTCTTTCAACACTTGTAATACTGAAAGAAGTCATAATCCAATATAGGTGTATGCTACAAAATAAAACAATATGAATGGAAATCCATCTTCGAAGATTCACATACAAGTCACTGGGTAAAGGTGTAAGCATCTTTAGGACAAATTATCACTCAGAAATCAGCACTTCCTAAAATTGTAGGACTGGTGTTGTCTCGTTAGCTATGAGAAATCATTAACCACACAAAGTCAGTCTTTTTTTTTTTTTTTTTTAATAACCATCCATCATTTCAAGTCATTAGCTTCCTCATAAAATTGTTAGGAATGCAAAATTATTTTTCAAAAAATCATTAGTTACAGGGCATTACATTATAAAAGCATGGGTCTATTACTCCATCCTTTTCTGCAGAAAAACGTGTCATATATGCAAGATCATTTATGTTGATAAATAACCTTTTAACTAGGCCCATTGTCTCATGGTCAGGCTGATATTAGCTGTTCCATTTTGAGAGTGATTTTTATGGCAAGGCCATTTTATAGATAGGAAAAATCCTGAAATGAAAGAGAGCAAACATCATTTTTCATCCAGCTGAAAACAACATTTTAAAAAGCAGCTTTGTCCTGTGTAATGTGTGGCTCAGAGACTTCACTAGAGGCAGCTGCTTTCCTCTGGTTACCAGCATTTTGTCACTGCCTGGGTTCTATTCACTGAAGATTTGGCTTCCTTTCCTTCCTTCTCGGATTTTTTTAAGCTTAAAACAAGTGTTGCAGCCACCAAGAGAGAGCTTCAAGACTGCTGCCTAATGAGTTTTCACCCAAGATACCTTGTTATGGAAGATAAATGTCACCCCTATTGTTGGCCTCTGAAATGAGCTATAAAATGCCATCTCTTCTTGTGCTCCCGTTTCTCCAAGTTTCTAAGATTTTGGAATGATTTAAAATAAAGATAGTAGGAAGGGTAAAATGAAGGGGGGGAAATTGGAGGGAGAGACGAACCATGAGAGACTATGGACTCTGAGAAACAAACTGAGGGTTCTAGAGGGGAGGGGGGTTGGGGGATGGGGTAACCTGGTGATGGGTATTAAAGAGGGCACGTACTGAGTGGAGCACTGGGTGCTATACGCAAACAATGAATCATGGAACACTACATCAAAAACTAATGATGTGATGTATGGTGATTAACATAACATAATAAAATTAAAAAAAATAAATGTTGAAAAATCAGATCACATATTACATTGTTTTTTTGATGATATCTGGATATAGGAGAGTTGTTAATTTTTAGACACTATGCCCTGTAATGGGGTCATTATTTTACTTATTCTTCTGAAGTCTATTGATGACCTACATTACCAAACAGGGATCTCTTCTCCTCCCCTCCCCTTCCCTACCCTTCCCCTCCCTTCTTTTCTCCCCTCCCCTCTTTTCCCTTCCCTTCCCTTCCCTTCCTTCCTTCTTTCCTTCCTTCCTTCCTTCCTTCCTTCCTTCCTTCCCTCTTTCCTTTCTTCCTTTTTTTTTTTTTTTTTTGGTAGCAAATTAAATAAACCTAACCTAAACTGGTTTAGGATAAAAGGGAATTTATTGCTTCATGTAAAAGAAAGGGCTGGGGGGTGAGGGGCATGTCTGGAGGGTATCAGGTAAAGTTTGGGCATTTTTAGTTCTTGGTGTAGAGGGCCAAAAATGATTTCTCCAAGAACCAGTCTTTCCAAACAGTTCGTCCTCTTATTTCTTGTGAGCTCCACTCTCAGACTCCTGGTGCTAGTAGAGTAACTTCTGCGAGGCTCATATGCTATGTCCAAACCAGGTGGGAGTGAAGAGAGGACAGTCCATTCACAGTCCCAGCAGGGGTCTGTCTCATTGGTTCTGACTGGTCACATGTACATCTCTAACTCAATCACTGTAACCAGGTAGAAGCAAGTGCTCTGGTTGTCCACAGTTGAGTCAGGGGCACAGCCTAGATTCCTGAGTGCACTCAATTCCCTGTGTAGCATAGGGATAGAGTGAGGGAAGGGTTGGTCCTCCAGCAGAATGGTGAGTAGATGGTGGTGGGCATAAGCAATAGACGTCCACTACATCTGCTGTCTATATTTATACCAAAATGTTTGTTGAATAAACAAATGAAGCCAGAAAACCAGATACTACACAGCAAACAGAGGTATCTTTACCCTTAAATTAGAGAAATAGTCGGGTACATAAGTAAAATACAGGCTGGTAATAGCCATCAGGCACCATGTTACGGGCATTAAAGGGATTCTTTACTAGGACATTCAGGGAAAAATTTTAAAGGAATCAGCTTTCAGAATAGATCTTGAGTAGGACGTGGACATGCAAAATTAGAGGGAATAGCATGAACAAATGGAGGGTATTCATGGAAGAGTAAGTCAGTTCAACTCTGGCCTTGGGACAAATCTTGTTTTTATAAACAAATTTTTATTGGAACATAGCCATGTTTGCTCATTTGCATAATGTCATGACTTTTTTTTTTTTTTTTTTTTTTTTAGATTTGAGTAGTTGTGACTAAACTTCGGGCCTGCAAAGCCTAAAATACTCTCTAGCCCTTTACAGGTAAAGTACCACTGAACTACAGCATAAATTATGGAAATAACATGTGATTCACCTGGAAAAACTGTATGTGCATAATAAGAGTAGAGAAGACTGTATTTGGTGTTTAAAGCAATGGAGAGCCATTGTGAGGTGTGGAGAAGCAGATGATGTGATTAAAACTGAGCCTTACTGATATTAATCTGGCAGAAGTATATAGAATGCGCTGGAGAGAGGAAGTGCTTTACCACAAACTTCAACATGCAGAATTACCAGGGAGCTTGGGCACAAGCAGATTGCCAGCCCTACCTCAGAGATGCCACGTCAGAAAGGAAGACTCTGCACATATAACTTGTTCTCGGGCCATTCTCACACTGCTGGTTCATAAAGTCCAGATTTTTAGAAAGGTTGAATCAAATTTTTAGGAAATGGGCAATCGGTCTTAAGATTACTATGGTAGTTCCTGTCAAAGATGGTAGCATCTAACTAAAGTAGGGGGCAGGCTTGGTGTCATCATTTGCAGAGGCATGGTTAGAGTTTCATTGGGAACACCCAGCCTCTTACACACTCCCCTTCTCTCTCAACCCCCGGATCCACCCCTACCACAAAAGGTCTCTTGAGCACAGGGACATCCAAGGTCATGCTACACATGCAGCCCCTTTTCCAACAGCCATGTCAAGAACACAGTCTGTCTTTGGGAGGATGACCCAGGGAGGTAGGCTTGGGGCCACTTGAGCAAGGTAGTCTAGGGTCCTAGGTACCTTCATCATGATTTAGAATGGGATGTGTAAGGTTCATGTGGGAAAATTTTCTTGGTCTCTTTAAATTTCCATCTTTTGGTGAAGTGTGTGTCCAGAGGAAGGCCAGAGTATTACCCCCTGTGATGTGGGACCCAAGACTGGGACCCTGATTACCTGGTCTAAAGCTAGGGCTGAGAAAAGGGAGAGAGAAGAGGAGATGGGTTTTAAAGATACTGCTCTGGTAAAATTGACAGGACTTGGTGGCTGTTTTAATACAAGAGCTCATGGAAAGGATAATGAGTGGGTGACAATGTTTTCAGGCCTCTGAAATGAGGGAAGTGTGTTGTCATCTCAAAATAAAAGCAGAAAGTCAGGAAACAGGTGATGAGAATACATGGGTTTGATTTACATATTTTGTAAATGAGGAATAAGAATAAAATCTAAGTGGTAATGACTTGCACGGATTGATGAATAAGGAAGAGAGCTTAGAACTACAGTATACAATGTGGTGTTAAGAGAATAATCCTCTTGACTCCTTTTACTTATGAAGAAATTTGAATTTGTTTTAGAATAAATTCTAATTGTACCAGTCCTTTATTTATTATCTGGACTATCTTAAATAGAAAAATTACCAGTCATCCATTACTTGACAACACTGAAGTAGATATTGTAAAAAAAGGCAACATACATGACTCAATACTTATAAATAAATGTTTGAATTCTTCCTTTTATTTTGTAGTTTTCAACTGATGAGTTTATGCCTACAATTCTCTAAACGTTAACAATGAGGATTCATTTTTAAAGGTAAGCAGTAAGTTTGGTTTTATTTTGTAAAATTATGGACTCAACAGATTTAACAGATAAAGTTATTTGGTGTGTTTCAATCCACCACATTATCTTTACTGCTATTCAAGTTATCCCACTTGTGGCCAGTGAGAAGTTCTCTCAGTTGGCCCCTGAGTCATTTGTCATGACCCCCATTGCCTTTAGTAGCTTCTGTGTTATCAAGACAGTTTGCACTTTTTTGTTTCAGACCTGGATTTAGGAATTTCTCCAAAGAGCTTTGGGTCATTTTAATGAGATGTGCTCTTTAGAGATTATAATACAGATAAGAAAAGTCCTTGTTGCTTCTGGGCCCCTGATTGCCATTAATCTTTTTGTGTGTGTGGCCAGTTAGACAAAGTGCATATTTTTGAAAGGGGAAATTTATAGTAATTTCATGCAAACACTTCCAATTCAATATGGTTTTTACTTAACCTCATCAGTCTTTCCATATGTTCCTTCTCTCATGCCAAAAATCACAGTTGTCAAGGGCACCAATATTCATTTACTTACTTCCCCAACACACCCGTCATAGGCCAGAACGTCACTCCACTGACAACAGTGATCAGATGATTATTTTAGAAAGTGTGAGGTTTGGTTTGGTTGACTGGGTTGGTTCCGTGCTTCTTTTTTTTCTTTGGGTAGAAGTCATTAGGATGTCTGTTTAAATTATAATTTTTTTAAAATTTAATTTTATTATGTTATGTTAATCACCATACATTATATCATTAGTTTTTGATGTAGTGTTCCATGATTCATTGTTTACATATAACACCCAGTGCTCCATTCAATATGTGCCCTCTTTAATACCCATCACCAGGTTAACCCATCCCCCCAGCCCGGTCCCCTCTAGAACCCTCAGTTTGTTTCTCAGAGTCCATAGTCTCTCATGGTTCATCTCCCCCTCCAATTTCCCCCCCTTCATTTTTCCCTTCCTACTATCTTCTTTTTCTTTTAAACATATAATGTATTATTTGTTTCAGAGGTACAGGTCTGTGATTCAACAGTCTTACACAATTCACGGCGCTCACCATAGCACATACCCTCCCCAATGTCCATCACCCAGCCACCCCATCCCTCCCACCCCCCACCACTCCAGCAACCCTCAGTTTGTTTCCTGAGATTAAGAATTCCTCATATCAGTGAGATCATATGATACATGTCTTTCTCTGATTGACTTATTTTGCTTAGCATAATACCCTCTAGTTCCATCCATGTCATCACAAATGGCAAGATTTAGTTTTTTTTTTTTTTTGGTGGCTGCATAATATTCCATTGTATATATATATATACCGCATCTTCTTTATCCATTCATCTGTTGATGGACATCTTGGCTTTTTCCATAGTTTGGCTACTGTGGACATTGCTGCTACAAACATTGGAGTGCACATAGCCCTTCGGATCACTGAATTTGTATCTTTGGGGTAAATACCCAGTAGTGCAATTGCTGGGTCGTAGGATAGCTCTATTTTCAACTTTTTGAGGAACCTCCATACTGTTTTCCAGAGTGGCTGCACCAGCTTGCATTCCCACAAACAGTGTAGGAGGGTTCCCTTTTCTCCGCATCCCTGCCAACATCTGTCATTTCCTGACTTGTTAATTTTAGCCATTCTGACTGGTGTGAGGTGGTATCTCATTGAGGTTTTGATTTGGATTTCCCTGATGCCGAGCAGTGTTGAGCACTTTTTTATGTGTCTGTTGGCCATTTGGATGTCTTCTTTGGAAAAATGTCTGTTCATGTCTTCTGCCCATTTCTTGATTGGATTCTTTGTTCTTTGGGTGTTGAGTTTGATAAGTTCTTTGTAGATTTTGGATACTAGCCCCTTATCTGATATGTCATTTGCAAATATCTTCTCCCATTCTGTTGGTTGTCTTTTGGTTTTGTTGACTGTTTCCTTTGCTGTGCAAAAGCTTTTTATCTTGATGAAGTCCCAATAGTTCATTTTTGCCCTTGCTTCCTTGTGCCTTTGGCGATGTTTCTAGGAAGAAGTTACTGCGGCTGAGGTCGAAGAGGTTGCTGCCTGTGCTCTTTAGGATTTTGATGGACTCTTGTCTCACATTTAGGTCTTTCAACCGTTTTGAGTCTATTTTTGTGTGTGGTGTAAGGAAATGGTCCAGTTTCATTCTTCTGCATGTGGCTGTCCACTTTTCCCTTCACCATTTGTTGAAGAGACTGTCTTTTTTCCATTGGACATTCTTTCCTTCTGCTCCTCTCTCTCTCTCTCCCTCAAAATAAATAAATAAATAAATAAATACTTTTTGTATTTTCTCTATTATTTTTTCATCATGCTGTTTATATAGAAAAATACACAGGCAGCTGAAGAATTTATAATTTGTGAGCAATTGTAATTTCCTTATATTTATTGACCTGTTTACCTGAGCTTTTAAAGCTGACTTTGGATATGAATGATATAGCAGGTTGGTATTTTGTGCTCTAATTCACTAGAATCCAATAGAAAGTTGCTTTCTGATCACACCTAGTTCATCAGGAGCTAGGAGGGCAGTGATAACTCATGGAACACAATACTGTCATTTGCAGCCCCCACACATGAGACCATGGCCTAGGACCAGAAAGACATGCAGTTGGACTTTTGCCAATGAACCATCTGTGGCAGAAAATAATAAGGGCAGAGTGAGGGAGGATTCCTAGGATGGTCTCAATTTCTCCACTGGCAGGAGGATAATACTTGGATTATGCCAGATTTTATATACTGAATGGAGGATATGTGTTTTGGTTCTAGAATCATTTGTGAAATATTATATCTGTAAAAGTGATGTCCTGAAGGTAGTCAAATTTGATGTTTCTTAATGTTCTCTGAACCCTTCAACAGAGTTTATTAAAAAAAAGAAAAGAAAATGTTAAGGAATTGACATCTTCTCATCCCTGATACTCAGGGGACACTGATGTGCCTGGCTTGTCCTTCTGTCAGAAGGTGGCCCTACTGAAATGAAAATGTCATGGGATTTGAAAACAGCCATTTCTGAGCTTACATGCCATATCTGCTGTCACCAGCTATGGGTCCTTGGGCAATCTACTTAATCTTCTTGAAGTAAAAAGTATATAAACACTTATTTTCAGAATATCTAATAGAGAACATATCTAAAGAACACAGCACAGTGATTTGCTAATCAATAGATTTCCTTTCATCTTTCTTTGATTCATTCTTTACACTTCATCTTTTTAGAGTCCTTTTTTTTTTTTCTCAGCAGAAGATAGGATAATTTTCTAATTTAGCTCATTTTTTTCTCATGTATCTTTTCAGGGTTTCACAAGTCTACACATTTATTAGCATGACACAATAGCTATTGCCTAGCTCCTCTCCTTGAATACCTTCCTCGTGTTTTTCCCTGGATGTCCTTTATGTGTCTTCAAATCTCTCCCCTTGTTTTCATGTGCCCAGCAACCCTGAGAACCTGGCCGGTTAACTAATCAAATGTAATTGCCTAATAGAGGCAAGAGTTCTCTCATTTGCCAGATATGTGAACTTGAACTTGACTTGTTTCATATCTGTGTTAGCCATTGTGTAATAATGTGTAAGCATTATTCTTAGCTTGGATTCCGTCATTTTGGACCCGGGTTTTCACAACAATCTTTTTCTTGGTTATCCAGATTCCAGTCAACTTGCCTTCATGCCCACTTTTCCTATAATTCAGACTAATACACTAATACATCCATGCAGTCAACTGCCCAAGAAGGTGATTAGACATTATAAAGCCTCTTCCTGTTCAACACTTGTTCCCACATTGATTCTGCTTCTGCTTGGCTTACAACTCTTGGCCTGACCACTTGGATTTGGCAGCTGACACGAGTTTTTCCATTTATGACTCTCAGCCTTTGCCTTAAATGTTCTGGCTTGAATATGACCTAGATCTTTCCAGAAATTTAACTTTTTCCTGGGTCTGTGGAGTAGGTAATATAAAGTAGCTTGAATCCCAGTTCTATCACATATTTTCTATATAAACTGTACTAAATGGCCTTTACCCTATAGGATTTATGTGATCTTTAATTTTATGTGTCAACTTGGCTAGGCCATGGTACTTCAGATATTTGATCAAATGCTATTACAGATATTTCTGTGAAAGTATTTTTTGGATAGGATTCAGATTTAAATCAGTAGAATTTGAGCAAAGCAGATTACCCTTCATAATGTGATGGGCCTCATCCAATCAGCTGAAGGTTTTAAGAGAAAAGATTGATCTTCTCCTCCAAAAGAGAGAATTCTGCCAGCAGACTGTGTTCAAACTCAAACTGTAACTCTCCCTGTGGAGGGTTACCAGCAAATTTTGGGCTTGTCAGCCTTTAGAGTTATGTGGAAATACATAGAGAGATTAGATTGATGGATGGATAGAGAGAGAGAGAGAGAGAGAGAGAGAGAGAGAGATCCTATTGGTTCTGTTTCTTTAGAGAACCCTGACTAATACACCACAGTTTTTTCTTCTCTGGTCAAATGGAAATAATAACACTACCTAACTCCTAAGTTTATAATGATAATTAAGGAGCTTCACATAGTGCTTGACACAGAACACATGCTTAATAAATGCCAATTTTTCTAATTATTACTTGGTTTCTTTCTTAACTTGGTCCCTTGGATCATGCCTCTCCTTCTATAAGGTTGCCATTCTCAATCATCTCACCTGGAAAACTCCTCCAGGACTCAATCCAAATGCTACCTCTCATGTGAAGCCTGCTGAGATGTTCCTCAGGCATGGCTATTTATATCTTGGGTACACATTATAGCTTACCAGCTGTAATTGCTCTATTTAAATATAGTCCTCAAGAAGAGGCTGCAACTGTCTCAAAGCTCTCAAGGTTAAAGACTTTCATCTTTATATATCTGGCACCAGGCTCAAATCCTGGGAATATTTGCTTCTCAATAAACATTCCCTGAATGTCTATGAGGAGATGCCTATACTTCCTGTATTAGGAATAGAAGCTTTCTGTGAATCCCATGTTTCTGTGTGTGAGGTGGGCAGATTCGCTGATTCAAGAGACGTTCATTTACCAAGTGTTTGTCAAGGATGATGCCAATCACTTCGGTTTCAGTTTTGGGGTTTATTAAATGATTTTTTGGTGGAAGTGGGAGAGACCCACAAATAAGTAAGGCTTAGTGTAAAACTACCATTTAGAAGGCATGAGAAAATGACATCAAAATCTGAAGGGGAAAGTTATTTTGCCTGCCTGGGTGAATCAGGGACAATCTTTCATAAGAAATAACATAAAAGTTTTGTCTGGAAGAAAAGGCAAGTTTGGAGGAAAAAGTCATTCCAGGTAGATGGAACAGAGATTAAAGTGCTCAGCTATGTTTGAGGAATGATAAGCAGTCCTCACTGGAGGCAACCTACAGGAGGTGGATGGGGCAGTGGGAGATAAAGGATAGAAAAGTTAAGAACACTAGAAGCCTAAGAACTTGAAACTTCATTCAGGGGACAATGAAATCTCACTGCATTTTCTCAATGAATGGCGAGTGTTTAGGTAAATGCTGAATGCTCACATTTTTAACAGGAACCTGATGGCATTAAAAACTAGGAAGGAAGGGATTGGGAATTGGAGGATAGTGGCAATGAATGGGTGGAAAAGAAGCATTTGGAGTGGAGAGATATTTTGTCGTGCTGTGAACTGAGATGAAAAAGAAGTGAGAGAAACAAATTTTGTTCAATACTCCCAAAAGAACCTTTTTGAGCCCCCAAATAGTATTTAACACAGCAGACTTACTATGTCAGGCACTGTTCTAAGTGCTTTATATGTATCAACTCATTTATTCCTTAGAAATAAGTATTTTATTGTTCCCTGTTTTAGGGATGAAAAAACTGAGACAACAGAGAAGTTAAGTAACCTGCCCAAGATTAGGAAGCAGGTGATTCCTAGAGCTGCTACATGATACAACTTTGCACTCTGTCACCTAAGATGATCTGATATGCAGTGGGCAGCTGGGACATGCCTCTTTAAATACTGCTGCTTGTTCATGTCTTCTGCCCATTTCTTGATTGTATTATTTGCTCTTTGGATGTTGAGGGTGTTGAGTTTGAAAAGTTCTTTATAGATTTTGGATACTAGCCCTTTATCTGAAAAGACATTTGCAAATATCTTCTCCCATTCTGTCAGTCATCTTTTGGTTTTGCTTACTGTTTCCTTTGCTGTGCAAAAGCTTTTTATCTTGATGAAGTCACAACAGTTAATTTTTGCCTTTGTTTCTCTTGCCTTTGGAGATGTGTCTAGTAAAAAGTTGCTGCGGCTGAGGTCACAGAGGTTGCTGCCTGTGTTGTCCTCTGGGATTTTGATGGATTCCTGTTTCATATTTAGATCTTTCATCCATTTTGAGTCTATTTTTGTGCATGGTGTAAGGAAATGGTCCAGTTTCATTCTTCTGCACATGGCTGTCCAATTTTCCCAACACCATTTGTTGAAGAGACTGTCTTTTTTCCACTGGATATTCTTCCCTGCTTTGTTGAAGATTAGTTGACCATAGAGTTGAACATCCATTTCTGGGTTCTCTATTCTGTTCCATTCATCTATGTGTCTGTTTTTGTGCCAGTACCATTCTGTCTTGATGAGTACAGCTTTGTAATACAGCTTGAAATCCGGAATTGTGATGCCAACAGCTTTGGTTTTCTTTTTTGACATTCCTTTGGGTATTTGGGGTCTTTTCTGGTTCCATACAAATTTTAGGATTATTTGTCCCAGCTCTGTGAAAAAAGTTGATGGTATTTTGATAAGGATTGCATTAAATGTGTAGATTGCTCTAGGTAGCACAGACATTTTAAGAATATTTGTTCTTCCAATCCATGAGCATGAAATGTTTTTCCATTGCTTTATGTCTTCCTCAATTTCTTTCATGAGTGTTCTACAGTTTTCCAAATACATATCCTTTGCCTCTTTGGTTAGGTTTATTTCTAGGTATCTTGTGGTTTTGGGTGCAATTGTAAATGGGATCAACTCCTTAATTTATCTTTCTTCTATCTCATTGTTAGTGTAGAGAAATGCAACTGATTTCTGTGCATTGATTTTATATCCTGCCACTTTGCTGAATTCCTGTATGAGTTCTAGCAATTTTGGGGTGGAGTCTTTGGGTTTTCCACATAGAGTATCATGTCATCTCTGAAGAGTGAGAGTTCTTTGCTGATTTGGATACCTTTCATTTCTTTGTGTTGTCTGATTGCTGAGGCTAGGACTTCTAGTACTATGTTGAACAACAGTGGTGATAATGGACATCTCTGCCATGTTCTGGATCTTAAGGGGAAAAGCTCTCAGTTTTTCCCCATTGAGAATGATATTCATTGTGGACTTCTCATAGATGGCTTTTACGATATTGAGGTATGTTCCCTCTATCCCTACACTGTAAAGAGTTTTGATCAAGAAAGAATGCTGTATTTTGTCAAATGCTTTTTCTGCATCTATTGAGAGGATAATATGGTTCTTGTCCTTTCTTTTATTAATGTAGTGTATCACATTGATTGATTTGTGGATGTTGAACCATCCTTGCAGCCCAGGAATAAATCCTACTTGGTCGTGGTGAATAATCCTTTTAATGTACTGTTGGATCTTATTGGTTAGTATTTTGGTGAGAATTTTGGCATCCATATTCATTAGGAATATTGGTCCACACTTTTCCTTTTTGGTGGGGTCTTTGTCTGGTTTTAGGATCAAGGTAATGCTGGCTTCATAGAAAGAGTTTGGAAGTTTTCCTTCCATTTCTATCTTTTGAAACAAAATCTTGCCATTTGCAAGGATGTGCATGGAACTAGAGGGTATTATGCTAAGTGAAATAAGTCAATCAGAGAAAGACAATTATCATATGATCTCATATGTGGAATTTAAGAAACAAAACAGAGGATCATAGAAGAAGATAAGGAAAAATAAAACAAGGCAAAATCAGAGAAGGAGACAAACCATAAGAGACTCTTAATCATAGGAAACAGACTGAGGGTTGTTGGAGGGGAGGGGGGCCAGGGGGTAAGGTAACTGGGTGCTGGACATTAAGGAGGGCATGTGATGTAATGAGCGCTGGGTGTTATATAAACTGATAAATCACTGAACTCTACCTCTGAAACTAATAATACATTATATGTTAATTAATTGAATTTAAATTTTAAAAAAAGAAAAAAATACTGCTGCTTGAAAACAAGAAATGGAATGACATTTGTCTCTTGGTTGAAAACAACTTTTTTCCCCTTCTCTAAATAGCACACTTCGGAAGTATCTTGGAATCCAGAGACAAGTTAAACTCTGTATGAGCAATTGTTCCACCAAGGGAAAAGTGCCTGCCTGCAATTCTTTACAATCCTCCAGCAAGCCATCCTGAATAGGTAAATGACTCCATAGTGCAAAAGAGCCCAACCACTCCTTCCGTGCGACTCTCATTCTAGAATACAGAAGAGAATTCAATATGTCTTACCAGGTTATTACAAAAGAAACCTGCTGTTGTCTAGCTCATTATAGGGCAGCTGACAACGGATTTTAAACACAATAAAACAAAATAATGTATACCTTTACTTTTAGTGACAAGAAAACTTTTTCTTGTTTTATTCTTTGATATTAAGCTGTAAGTCTACCACTGCTTGTCATCTCATTTTGAGACCATATCTGCTCATGTAGGCTTTTCTCAAACACAGAGAAAATCAAGTCCTAAATTTGAAACACTTGAAACAAGAAATAGGTAATTTTGCAACAAAGACGGTATTTATTTTATTTTTGTTTTCCTAATGAGACCATCTTGAAATTTTCTCTTTTCAGTTGTTCTTATTGATGGTGGTGCCTCTCAGCTCATGACTGAAGCAACACTACAAGAAGAGCATTATAATGATGCTATTCTGCACTGCTGCTTTTCTTTCTTTATTCACTCATTCACCATTTATTTCTTTAGGGCTTAATATTTGCCATTTGCTGCGCTATCATAGAGAGTGGGCATGATGGGATATATACACATTAACGAAATGATTCCTGCCTTGAAAAAGTTTAAGCCACCTAGACAGAAAATTCATATACAAGTGCCTTAACACAAAGGAAAGTCTGATGGTGTCTCAGAAGAAAAGTAACTTTTAGGGAGACTATAGGAGTGGGGCGTTAGGTAAGGGGAGATTGTCTATGCCTGCAGGTGAGCTAAATATTTAGCCAGGTCTGGGATGTATCACCACATGAGAAGGTCTGAGATCTTTCTCTGAGGACTTGGCAGATATGCAATCCATGTTTCTAAAGCCTTCATTTCCCATCGTCTTTGTCAACATTGTCTTTGCCCTGGGCTCCCATTCTAACACAGCCCAACAAGTTGTGACAAGTGCTTTCTGCTGAATAAGGACAAGGCTTAAATAAGATGCAAATTTCTTAATGCTTCCTTTCCACTTGCTTACACTTGCCATTTATATGCAAATGCCAGTCTTCTCTCTGGTCCCCTCATAACATTTTGCCCTAAACTGGTTGCCGGTACAGGAGAATTGTGTTTGTTAAATCCAGAGCCATTCTTAACTATTTGTCCACTCAGTAACTCACAAACCAAATGTCTCAGATCATAATTCTTCAGGAAACCACTCTCCATAAAAATGTGTATCCGAGTCTGGGTGATAATGTAATCATAAACTATGGGTGTTAGTCAAAGTGCTTACAGGTAAATTTCCTGGCTGGATTCCCACATCCATGAAACATGATCATTTTTCAAAACCTGATGCCTTTGGCAGAAACGTGTGCTTAGAGGATTACTAACAGGCTTGCTTAGCACATACAAAACCCAATCAGGACATTTCACTAATATATGCATCTGCATTGATTTTTCTGTTTTTCTTCAATGTTTATTTCTGATGAAATCTGTCCTGTCTGCTCAGAGGATAGAAGCTGAGCTCTGCATTATTCGTAGCAGCTTAGGAGTGAAATAAAGTCTTGTCTAATACTTACGGCTCAATGCCCCTGTGTCATATCTATGCATGCCATAAAAGCAATGATAAACATGATATATTTTTATGACTCTGAATGCTCTATGTGTCAATAAAATATTTTTTAAACTGGATGAAGACTGCAGTGAACCTGCCTCCCTACTGAAGCACTGAATCCCAGTGTCCCGGATCTGATTCAGCCCAGATGGCAGAATCATCAATCGTCTGTGATGAAATTAGGTGCCTACTGCTTATGGCATATGCAATGTTTTAGTCCTAATGGTCTAAGAGTTTTTTTTCCTGATACACATTGAGAAACACTTCCCTTGCTTCTCATTGGGGAAATGGATCACTGCTATAATCGACCAGATGAGCTAAATGACCTTTCCTTATTTGAAATGCCCTGGGATTTTATAAGAGGAAAAGATCCATACATGCAGGAGAAACTGCAGTGTAAACTTTTCAAAGGCACTTTAATAGGCTGCTTTTAAAAAATAATTTACATGTGGAGGAACCCCTTTACAGAATACTTAGATTGACTGAAGACAAGATACCTTTCTAACTTTGGAGGTACGGCACTGTTTATTCTGTGGCAAAGGACAAACACAAGATACTGTCAATGGTATGACTTACAGCCACACAGTGCTTTATATTTGCTAGAGTATGTTACGTTTAGTTCTTCCAATAACATTTAGAAGAAGGAGTTATGTCTTTTCCCATTTTATAGTACATAGAGCTTAAGACACTATACATAGTAAATAAATAATAACCTTGGGGCTAGAGCATGTTAGAATTGGTTAGACCAGGATGGATCTTTCTGTTACTCCACATTATCCCCCCAATATTTTATGAGGAGCAACAATGAGCCATTCTATAATGAAAGCATTTGGGGTGTAGAACAATGACTAAGGAAGCAAACTTTAAGTGGTACTGTCATCAGAGATACCACCATACCTTTCATTCTTTACAAATAAAGGTTGACAACAGACATCCAGTCGAGCCTTTGAAATACCTGATGAGGAGGACATCATCTCTAAACTCCCAAGTTTCCAAAACAGGCTGAATAAGAACACTTTCTCTGCATTGAGTTGAAAACACATATGTTTTACATTTCTCTTAGTCAACTTTCCATATCTGGGTTTTGTTGTTGGGGATTTGATTTTGTTTAATTTTGTTTTGTTATCATTAGAGATAGGTAAGTGGCTGTATAAGGAACTAATGTTCATTTACTATTTATTATCACTGGTAAACAATTCTAGGCCCTGGTCTAGGCACTTTACATCTATTAACAGCTAAGTGTGTCCAAACAGCTTCATAAGTTGATCTGTTTTCCAATAGCAGTCTTCAGTCATATTTCAGAGGGAAAGGAAAACCTCTAGTTCCCAGGGATAGTGCTCATTAGCATAGGGCTCTACATTACAAATCTCCCCAGAATTGCTGGTATTTACATACTTACTTGACATGCATTAGAATTTCAAGGATGGGCACTCTAAAATGTGAGCACATGAACTGGAATCAAATGCATAACGTTCACATTGCTTTTCTGTTCAATTGCATAGCGTTTTGGTTAAAAGTTAAGTTGACACAAATCTGCCAACCCCCATTTTTTATGATAGCCAAATGTCAAGTACATCACAAGCAAACATTGGCATATGACAAATCGATAAGAAATCAATGTTAATAAGGCCTTTACGAGGTCCAGATCACATACTGAGATGAGAACAAATGAAATTTTATAAGAAATGAGATCAGGGTAGGTTTTAGGTCCTGGGTTTCTCAGTTTCCTCCTAGATGATATCCTGCATTCATTCTACTGTGTGATAATACCATTTTAGAAAGTAAAGCAGCTATGCGGTAATAGCATCCATCACACAAGTGTGCCCAAACTTCTCTTTAATGTCATTTACAGATGTGTTTAATTTACTTCTTTATTGACAATGCATTCCAAGTATAAAGGAATCAAATGACTTGACTCGGACCTCAAAGAGAGTCTGAGTATGACAGATCAGCAATAAGATCATGGCTTGTTAATTATAGAATTTAGATCTTTTTACCTTTTGGTCCCTGATCTTTCACAGTGGCTGGAGTTTTGACACCTCTCACCTGAGTATGCCAGGGATGTTCAAAATGTCCTCAAAATAACAGAGACACCATTAAATTGAAGAATAGTTTCAGGATATGGCATATTCTGGAAAGTGTCTAACTATAGACATGATCAAATTATTTGATTTTTCTGAAATTAAGTCCTCAGACAATGAAAATAAACCATTTAATACAGTGTTTAAGGTACATATGAAGATTTTTGGAATATGTTAAGCATTCAGGATATGAGCAATTATTCTTAATTTGCTTTTTTTTATCATCACCACCATGGAATATTGGCAAGGTCACAAACCTTTTTGTCAGAGATCAGGATTCACATACCAGCTCTGTAATTATTGTGAGTCCAGAAAACTCACTTATCTTCCTAGAATCTCTGTGCTTTCAACTAAAAGTTGAAGATAACAGTATATTATTTAGGAGCAATACTAAGACCAAGTACAGTATGGATCTCATAAAGATATTCAAAAAATGGAAGTTACAATAATACCTATTATAAAACAATGTATACTTATAAACATACAATCTGTAAATATAAATTATGTAACATATATAATATGTGTTATGATGTGTAAATAAAATGTATGTGTCATAAATATTTATTATTGTTATTCTCCTCATTATTCATATTTATAATGGACATATTTAACCATGTATTTTGCCAACAAACTATTTCTGATCTTATTTGAAACAGTAGATCAATTAGTAGAGTGATCATACTAACAGATCTTTACCATAAAAATGTGTCAGGACAAGAGAAGATTTAAAAACCCAGTGATTAATGAACAGCAACCTCCAAATGAAAAAGAAAGGGGAAAAAAAAAAAGGACTCCCTGAGGAGGTTACCTCTGGTCATACCTCTTTAACTATATTCTATTCTCCATTTGTCTCCTTTGTGTATTGAAAAACAATCTTAATGGTTCTCTATTCAGTTATTGATAAGAGGATAGGAACATAATATTTTTCTTTTTTTTCTCAGCTGAGACCCACTCCATGGAGATCATTGGGCATATAGAGAAGGGACAGTACTAACCATTACACTGCATTTCTATAGTTATTTATTGTTTTCAAAATTAACATTCATTTATTTAGCAAGAGCCACACCAGGTTTTTCACTGTCTTCCATCCTTCTGGTTTATACCAACTGGTGAACTTTAGTCAGGAACATTTTGTTTCCCAGTGATCTGTATTAGTAGGCTAGCTGATCTTAGTGAACACAAAACCATTTTGGATTAGGCATATTTAACAGCAAAAACCCTGTAACTAGCTGGTTTTCACTTCATCTCATTGCTTTAGTAATAACAATAATAGATAGCACGCATTGAGCATTTCTTCTATGACAAAGTCCTTAATGGATTAGGTATTTTAGAGATGAAGAAACTGAAGCCCAGAAAGACTAAGCAACCTACTGAGAAGCACACAGCTGGTGGAGATCAGAAGTTGGACTTGAACTCAGGCCATCTGAATTCAGAGTCTAAGCTAATCATTTTTATAATGCATGGTATTACATTGCTCACAAGTCCTGTATCCCCAAAACACAGAGACAAAATTAGGTAGATTGCATAAAAATATAGAGCAAATGTTTGGGAGAGCTGGGACTTAAACTCAACAATCCCTAATTTTTACATTAACAATTCTTGATTTGGAGATGAGGATAGAATTAGTGAGAGATATGATTTCACCTAACTCCAAATTTCTGTTAGCGATGTAAGTACAAACTTCAACGAATTCTCACCAATGATAATTCTCGCTGCTATTTGCCTTGCAAACACATGGAATTGGCAATTAGCAGTTTACAGTCCTGATGTTTTACTTTCACTGTCATCTGAGCTTTTTCTCAGCTTAGTACTGTAAAAACCTGCCAAGTCTATCACAAGTTTTGAGAGATAGAGCACAGCACTTGGGGAAACAGCTGACATGATCGGATCTGATCTGTGCGTGTGTCAGCCTGTCTCCAGTCCGTTGCAGTGACTGGCCTGGGTCCACAAGTTTGTTTGTGTGACTTGTCAAAGCACCCTGGCCATGATAATGGACCATCTTGTCTCCACAAGGAGATGTTGAAGGCTGCATGGCTAATTCAGGTACTGGGTAGTAAAGACGGCCTTGCCCAAAGATAGAGATACGTCTATTGTCCCCAGCCTCTAGGAGGTAATGTATGTCATGTCTGATAGGAGTGCATTTGTTTAAGGCAGAGGCTTTCGCTGGATCTTACGCTGCAGCCAGCTATGCCCGATAGTCTCAGGGTGGGAGCTGCCTACAATAAAAAGTACAATCATGTGATTTAAGTCACACAGTGTCAGTTGACCTTGAGACTGAGTTCAACCATGTAGGCAATTAATCAGTCAATCATGCCTTCATAAGGAAGCCCCAATAAAAACTCTGGACATTAAAGGCTCGAGTGAGATTCCTTACTCTATGAATATTGTCACACATCAATGCTGGGAGGATAATACCTCCTGAACATTTGTGTTTGGAACCCTACCAGACTCTGCCCTATGCATGCCTTCCTTTGGTTGATTTTAATCTGTATCCTTTCCCTGTAAAAAACCATAACTGTGTGTATAATAGCCTTTAGTGTGTTCTGTGAGTGCTTCTAGTAAATTATAAAAACTAGAGGCCCTTTTGGGAACTCTCTGAATTTGAAGTTGGTGTCAGAAGTGAGGGCAATCTTGGTAACTGTGACCTCAAATTTTACAGTTTAGCTAATTGTGGGTAGAAACACAGCATCTTCATGGGAAAGAGAGAGTGAGAGAGGAAAGGAGAGGGAGAAGGAGGGAGGGAGAGAGAGAATATCTGGCTTTGAAGTGTTTGATTATGTCTAGATCTTGGGTGTGCTCCATGCTGGTTATGTCCCTTTGGACAGCTTACTGCGACTCCATGATTTTCCATCTACGAATATGGGAGGTGATATAACACACCTGGCAGGATTGCTGTGAGGATCAAAAGAGCTATTTACAAGATGTTCCCAGCATGTCTGACCCCTGGTAGGTGCTTCATAAACATTAGTTTATGGTTCAAAATTCAGGACAGGCTCTTGGAAGCAATCTAAGGGAAACATCTATTTTTCGCCACCAGGTATAGTCATTTCAGGCACGAGCTCTGAAGAACTGTAGGAGCGTTAGGGGCAGTGGGAGTTTGTCAAATCGCAGCTAGGGAATAGTTGAATGTGACGTTACTCCCCCTCCAGACACCCCCGCAGAGAGAGACTCAGGAGAGCATTTGGAGAACGACTGCAGGAAAGCTGAAGGCTGAGAACCCGCTGATTACAGTGACCTCACTGGGGAATCACAAACTATTGAATGTAGGCAGCACTTATTTCAAACATTTATTTCTTCAAAAGATATTTATTAAGGATTTTTTATGTGCAGGCACTGTTCTAGGGGCTGAGGGATTACCACTTAACAGACAAATAAGCAAAGAAGTACATAACATAAAAGTCTGGTAATAATGAGTGCTATGAAGAAGAACACAGCAAGTCCAGAGGATGAAGTGTGAAGGGCATGGTGCTATTGGATAACAAGGTGATCAGGAAAGGTTTTTCTGAAGAGATGCCATTTGATCCAAAGCCTTGCTTTGGGGGACAAGCTTTGTCAATATCTGGGGAAGTGTGTTCAGGGCAGGGAGGAATCTAAGGAGGGGCCTTCCTGAGGAGATCGGAAGAGCAGCAAAAGACCAGCATGGATATGTATTTAATTTGACTAAAATTTCCTGGTCAATTTATATATTTTAGTTTAATTTAATCCTACTCCAATGTGGTATTTTTAAATTGGACAAAACATTTCTACAGACCTCTGGAGGAATATACAACTAAGAAGTAAAATTAAAAGGATAATGTAGTGAGACTTCTCCAATGAGCTTTAATTAAAAAGCATTATAAAATGACAGTGAGGAGAATATATAGTGAGGATCCAAGAATCAACAGCCAGATCCGTGTAACAGCAGCAGCCTGGGAATACTCCCTGAAATATATTAACTAATATCTAATATCATTATAGAACCATTGGAAACATTAGTAAAGGGATAGTTATTCATTTAATTATATTGGGAAATTTTACTAACTAGAAAAAAAGTGAGTTAGGGTCTCCCCACACAGCAGGTACCAGAAAATTTTTTAGTTGAGTTATTTAAATATAAGATTGCAATTCATAAAAATGAAAACAAATCATGGGTTAGTACTTAGACAATCTTGGTATAAGAAAATGACTTATAGTATCTTTAGCTAAAATATAAATTAAAAAAATACATTAAAATACAATAAATCCCTCTCCAAAATTATCTATAATGAATGTTTTTTATTAGTAAATGAGAAAAAATTTTTAGGAAAGAAATGGCTACATTGGCGTTTTTCTGAGATCTTCAACATTGCTCTGTATTTTTCAATTTATCTTGTGTCCTAAGCATAAGCTTATTGGTATTACCTGGAATTTGCTTTTTTACCTAATAATTAGAAGTGTTAGTCATCACAATTCTTAAATTTAACATTAGATGTAATCAATTATGTCCAAATAGTGTTTTAAAAATGATGTTTCCCCATGTAAGAAACAGAAGAATTTAAATAAGCTTCAGAAGAGAATCCTATTGCCCAGACACCTGTACACATTCTTTAGGAATTGCATGCCCCTGTCCATCATCATATTTCTGGAGACCATAATAGAATCCCCATCCACGGAAGGAGACATTTGAGAACATTTGGATCCCACTTTGAAACTAGGATGTTTTATTTTCCCCTCCATTTCACTCATAATCAGAAACATATGGAATGTTTTATTTGCAGGCTACAAAAACAAATCAAACAGGCAATCCTGTGTTGGAAAAAATTTATTCTTCCTGTGGCTCAGAGGTCTAGCTCTGTGTCCGCACTTCCATACCGATCACTTTGTCTCCACAGTCATCAAGGTTAATGGCGACTTCCGTGCCCTCTGTTATTGCTTCCACTCTGGGGGGTGTTATTAAGCCTGGCCTCACTTTCCCTCCTGATGTTCATTATTCCATCATCGTCTTCCGTTTCTTAAAAATGTGTTGCTTTACCTGATTATTGCCAGTTGCCCTGTCAAGATTACTGCTTGTGTGGTAGTTTTGCTGATAAATGCCCCCTTATCTCTATGCAAAGGTCTTAGTCACGGGCACCTCATTCCCACAGGGTTTTGATTCTAAACCTAGAATCAGGCAAACGAGGATGCATCCATAGCCAATCCCTAGGAGTGTCTCCTTTCACACAGTAAAGGAGGTGCTGAGAGGGACGTTAATTACATTGCTTCATCTACTAGTAGTTCTATCTTTCTCCATTGGAACGCTATTTTCTGCTACAGGGTATTATGATTGAATGGAATAGGAAGACAGTGGCTGTTTTTAGGATTAGACACAGAATTTGTTGTATGAGTTTCTGCCAGTGGGTTGGATCTAATTATTGCTTTTTGACATGTTTTACAGCTTGAAATCTCTTTTATAGCTGCGTTTCTTAGCTGTTCAACAATATTTGAATTTCTTAAAACTTGCTAATAATAACCTTGCCTTTCCCCCCTTCTTCCTGGGACCACTTCTTTTTAGGATTCACTTACATCTGAAGAATGTTAAAGAACTCCTATCAAAGATCCTCTAACTCCCTTCTCCAACTTCAAGAATATTCATTTCCAAGAATATTATAGTAACCCCAAAACATGTCCTTTGAAGGTAGAAAGTAATGATTCCGAAACACGTAAAGGTGAGTAAAGAAAACATTTGTGAGAGAAATGAATTACAGCATGAAACATCAGCAATTTGAGTGAGTCAAGGACTCCATCTTGCTCTAGACACTGGCACGTTGGATGTGCTGAACAAAACATTGTTTAATGAAACAATACCTTCGCAGTGGGGAAAAGGTATATTATTGACCTGATCTAAGCAAGAATCTATAGAAGCGTGTTTCTTAGATCACAGAAAGAAAACTCAATTACTTGCCAAATATTAAGAGTAGAAGTGTTCACATTCAGGCATGGGTATAAGGTTGCAATATACAACTAAGCATTAAGGACTATGGATGCTCAAAGAAGGCTTTCTCTATGACACCAAGATTATATTCCTTTGGGGGCACTTCCAGTTTCATGACCAAACCCATTCATGTAGGTATCAGAGGTGAGAAATACTTGGATGGGTATGTTTTAGAGCCCTTAGGAGCCCATTCTTATTAACCAGACCACTGGTCTTTCGCCTGCCATATCGTTCCCTCATTTGGTACTTATGGAGAATGCTGACTGATTTTTTTTTAACACAAAAAAGTTTTAATTTTTCCGAACAAAATTCTCAAATGGCAAATGAACAGAAATTCAAAAGTTGCAAATTTGCAGCTGCAGTCTGTGGGGAGAGGAGAACTGTACCCATCAAATCTGCAAAATATACCAGAATGTAGAAAAATCAATTGATTGGCAGCTGTGGATATTTACATCTTTCTTTAATTGCTTAAAATCAGCAAGCTGGGAGACTTCACGAGAGTTGGCAGTGATTCAAGTCGGGTACTGTTCCTCTTTCGGTAGGAGACTGAAAGAGTTGAAATGTATATGATACCTTTCAAAAAAGGAAGAAGGAAAAGAAACTTAGGGAGATAATGGGGAAGTCACAACCAGAGAAAGCTGGAAGTTCAGTGTCATGGCCTCGGGGAAATTAAAAGAGGAGCAAGTTCAAGGAAGCCTAGAATTGTCATCATCAAATGTAGAGAAGTTAAATATCATAGACTGATACAGGCTAGCATATTTGAAAAATAGCAGTGTAAAAAAAATTCAACATTTATATAATTGAAAATAAAGTTTTAATAGGAGGGAAATAATACTGCTGGGAACTTACCCAAACAAAATAAACTCGATACACTAGCTAAGTAGGTTGTTAACTTATCAACAAAGTAGGCCATGCTGGGTAATTAAATATTATGAGCCACTTTGCATTTTTTTCTTTCTGAGATGTCCAGTTACTTACTTTACTTTTCTTATATAACATTCCAAAATAACTAGCAACAGAAACACACTAGATAATGTAATTATGTGACCAATTATAGGATTTCTGTGATTCATTTTGTGTGTGTACATGGCGGGGAGTGTGTTTTGAGTGATGTGAGGGAGAGAATTCATTTATGTATTCACACAATAAACATTGTATAGACAATTACTCTGAACCAGACCCTATGTAAAAGACACAAAGCAGAAAAAGGCTCAGCTTGAAACCCCCTGACATGCATAATGTTAGGATACAGTTATCAGTCAGGGTTCCTCACAGAAACAGAAATTTGTCTTGGCATCGTATTTTGTCATTTCTAGGATGCCCATATGCCCCCCTTTACCATTCCTGAAATATCAAAGTATCTTAAAATTGGTAATATGTTATCATTTAATTAGATGCTTTCAAAGTCCAGGGAGGTGAAGGTCATAGAAAATTGCTTCTAGTTTTAACAAAATAGGAATTATTGGAACCATAGGAAGCTACTTCTGTTTATTCTCAGCTGCCCGTAATGCTGAAGGTGTCTTAACTGGAAGTCGAGCCAAACCTCATGTTTGTCATTGCCCTCATGCTTACCTAGTGCTGCAGGGGGAAATGTTTCTTCTTTTTCATCTTTAACAGTTCATGGGATTCCTCTCTTTGGTGGAATTTAAATAGAACGCTGTTGGCAAGAGGATCTGCTATATAATTTTGAGGCTTTTAGCCCCCATAATGCAGGGAGTAATGTGAAGGGCAGCGACAGGGCTAGGAACCAACTGAGAATATTTGAACCGGGCCTGTCAAATAATGAGTCAAGCACTTAAGACAAGTGGAGGGGTAACATTTAGATCAGAAATTGCAAGGTACTGAGGGTAAACTGACGTTTGCACATTTGCTGGTTTTTAAGTGAATTTTTTATTCGATAGACTCTGAAGTAGGTATAATAGCCACATTATATGAATGAGGAAGTTGAAGTTATAAAATGTGGATTTTTCCAAAATTATATATATACCGAGTATTGTAGTCAAGTTTTGAATCCAGTTTTCAAAACGTAAAAACTCATGATCTTTTACCTATGCCATGTTATTTCCCACTGGAAAGCCAGGGAACTCATGTTGCCGCTGTTAAGAAAGAGACAAAGAGGTCCAAAATGGACTTATGCTATGCCCCAAGTCACCAAACCAAGACTTACTAGCTAACTCCCTAACTTCATTACAGTTTCAGCCTCTCCCAGGAAAGGGATCTCAAACCAGTCAATCTGGAATTACCTGGGCAGCCCTAATGAGGTAATCTGCTTGATAGACCCCTGCCGTCCATTGATAGACCCCAACTGATCCCCTTTTTACCAGTATAACTTCCCTGTTCTCCTCTCTTCTGCCTGTATAAGTTTTTCATTCCGTACAACTCCTCAACACTCCTTTCTATCTACTACATGGGATGCTGTCCAATTCTAGAATCACTGAATAGAGACAATAAGATCTTTAAAATGTACTCATTTGATTTTTTTTTTTTTTTTTTTTTAGGATTTTATTTATTTATTTGAGAGAGAGAGAAAAAGAGAAAACACAAGCAGGGGGAGGGGCAGAGGGAGAAGGAGAAGCAGACTCCCTGCTGAGCAGGGAGCCCGACCTGGGGCTCAATCCAGGACCCTGAGATTCTGACCTGAGCTGAAGGCAGATGCTTAACCAACTCTGCCACCCAGATGCCCCATGATCTTTGTTTTTTAATACCATTATATTCAATATCAAAGTGAAGTCTACTATAGGAATGATTACAAAGGGAACTTGTAGAATTATTTTTTCCTTTTTGCCTTAGAATAGGAAAGATTTTAGTGATCATGAAACACCTCTGCATACTTCTGTATGAGGTATACTGTATATTTTTAAAATAAATCATTTTTATTTTTTATAAACATTTCCTTTTAAACAATTTATGAATTTCTTGTCCTCCACTTTTTTTATAACATCTAAATTCTGAATTTAAAATATTTTAATATTCCAAATCCTCATATATTCTTAAGTCAAATAGGCTTTTTATCATGCTACATATATTTTTTCTATTGTGATTGCCGGTATCACCTTTTCTTTTATTATTATTTTGTATTGCCATGATATTTAGTATCTAAAGTGTTCTCCTTAATCATGTTTTTCAGTTTGTCTGATATGTATTCACGTATTTTATCATTAGGCTAAGTTTAAAAAATTGTCACATCCTACCCTGAAAAAGCACCATTGAATTTTTTGCTCAGATTTTTTTGTATCTTAATTACTTTAGACTCTTAACTGGAATAATTCTTTCAGGGGTTCTTTGTATTTTTTTGTGAGTATTAAAGTTTTTGCTGTATTTCTAAGAAATGTTCTGTTTATTACTACATTCTTCCATTTTTTGTTCCTCTTCCTTCTCTTCTTCTATCTCATTTTCTTTCTTCCCCTTACTCTCCCATCTCTCCTCCTCACCATCCTCTTCTCCTCCCCCTCTTTTCCTTCTTCTTCTCTGGAAGGTACTAGAACTTCCAGAGCATTGACAGTAATGATAAACAATAATACAAGAGATAGAAACCTTGCTTCTGACTCTACTGGAAATGGCTGATGCTCCATTCAATTGTGAATTCTCTCACTGCCCTCAACCCTGTGCCTGGAATGTTCTTCCCACAGACATACACATAACAAGATTCTTCACCTCCTTGTCGGTCTTCGTTGAAAACTTAGCCTCTATTACAGTGTAAACTCCATGAAGGACAGGGACAGTCTGCCTAGACTCTTCCTTATATACTTATATCCTCAGTGGAGCTTAGTTAATATCTATTGAGTCAAAATTGTTGAGTTATTGAGAATAGTGTTGGTTTGTGATGCTTTATTATGTTAAAGAATTTCACTGCATCCCCCTTTTGCTAAAAGTTTGCTCAGGCTTGGATACTGAGTTTTGCTAAACATTTTAGGATCTCTTGAAATAATTATTTATTTTTACTTTGGGATCTAAAGGTGTAAGATCTATATTATAGATTTTCTAATATTAAACAACCCTCACATTCTTGTAACAAATATTACTTGTTTGCAGTGTATTATTTTTAATATCATGCTGAATGTGACCTGTTAGTATTTTGTTTAGATTTCACCTCTAAACTCAAAAGTGAGAGGTTTTTGTAGCTTTATTTTTGTGACCTATTTATTAGGTAGGTATAGGTAATAGACTATGTGAGGTTTGAAAGCAGAAATGGGATGTTTTCCATATTGTGTATTTTTCATGTTGTATTGAGTTTTATGACCATATTTTGTCTAAATTCTATGTTTAACTAGTTTCATTACCACTGGTTATTTTACACCAACACTTGCATAGTAGCTGTCCCACTCATCTCTTATTAATGGAAAGTTAATAAAATCCAAAGCCTGCTCTAGCTCCACTTGCCAGAATGCTACACAGAAGGTCTATTTTCTGTTATCCTTCTTATTTGAAATAATCATTCACTCACCCTCACGTAAGAATGATTTTACTGGTTACTTCGTATTTCACAAAACTCGATGCCAGCGTCTTCTATCATGTGGGATGGAAAAGAAGTTTGAAGCTGGACCATGATTTAACTACAGAAAAGCAGTTCTTTTTGCCTAAATGTGTTTTGTTTTGTTTTTTTAACCTTTGAAAATTTATCTTTTGAAATTTTAGTTTTCCTAGTAACCCCCAACTTCTATTTGTCCCCATAAAATTAGGATTGCTTAATTGGTATTATTTAGTTCAATTTCCTTCTATTTTTCATATTGTGTCTGTTTTGTGTGTTCTGCTCTATTTCTGTGGGAGGGCTGCTTGGTCACGTTTCTGCAGGCTACCTCCAAGGAGATCAGTCTTGTAGTGGAGTAAGGTTTACAGATCTGTCCTCCATGCTTCCTGCAGACACAGCTCATCCACCTTGACTCCAGAAGAAATTTTCAATGTGTATGATGTATGAAGTGTACCTCTTTTAGTTTGGGATATTTTCATATTTCTCGAAGTTCTGCATCTTGAAGATAATTTGAAAATAATAGGCTTTAGAATTTTTAGTTGGAATCTTAATTTCACTCAGAATTCCTGGGTCAAGTGTTTCCCTTAATATCTAGAATAGTGCCTGGTACATAAGAGATGCTCAAATCCAGAAGGAAATGAGAATGGAGATATGGCATTCTTTATTCCAATGGTATCCTTTAGAGTACAGCCTTGAAACCCAGAGCCTTCCAGATATTACATTCATGGAGTATGGAAAGACTCATAAGATATGTCATTTTTTTTGAGGATATACATTCTTGCAAAGGAAGGGAAGGGGAGATGGAAACACACTCATGGTTCCATCATGCACAAACAGCATCCACCCTTACTCTGTTGTAACATAAACCTTACTGTGTCACTCCTTTACTCAGAACCGCCACTGACTTCTTGTTTTACTCAGAGCAAAAGGCATGGATGATCTCTTTTCCCCTTGTTTCCTGAAATCGTATTCTATCTCTCCATTGTGTAATCTGCTCTGTCTTCACTAGCTCTCTTGTTAGGCTGACACGCTTGTCTCCCTGCTATCTCTGTTCTATGGCACTCACCATTCCCTCTTCTTGGAATGTTCTCCTCCAAAATATATGTACGACTACATTCTTAACTTCGTGGTCTTGGTTTGAAACACCCTCTCAGTAAGGCCACCCTACCTACAATTTTAATCTCTTATTAACATTTCATGTTCTCATCCCCTGATTTACTTATTTTTCTTACAACTATATAAAATGCTTTGCATTTCACTCATGTATCTTGTTTTTTGTTGGTCTTTTTTATGACAATATAAGCTTCATAAGAGCAGGATTTTAGTCTGTTTTGTTTACTACCCCAACCCCAGTTCCCAGAATAAGACCTGGCACATAGTAGGGACTCAATAAATATTTATAGAATGAATAAATAATGAGATTTGATAATGAAATTGGCAATAATATAAATGGTTATCTAGGGAATACAATATAATATGTAATATATATTTATATAATAATATAAATGGTTATCTAGGGAATACAATTTACAGTATCCAGACTACTACTGGAATTTCCATCTGGAACGGCCATTGAAGTCGGGGCCTCATACATGGAATAGGGAGATGGGCCATCTTCAGATCGGGCCCTCTCTTGGATGGCTTTGTGCTCTACAGCAATGGGCAATACAAGTGACAGAGATTTATGAAAATCATGATGCTGACAGTACAGCTCTGATACCACAGGAGAAGAAGGGCTATTATTCTTTTGCAAAGCTATTCCCAGCCAGTGCTGTATTTACTTACTCATGTTTATATTTTATAGCAATACTCCTAGACTTCCAAACAGCTTCTCTGCTCATGTTCAGTTCTGATTAACTGTCAAGTATTTTGAATGTCATGTCTGCTTGGAGATTAATAAATTTTCACCTTCATTATTGGAATTCTTTCAAAAAAATTGTGGTTGCGGGTCTGGAATGTTCTAGGTCCTTGCTTCTTTTTTCCTCACTGAAGTAATTTTTTAAAAATATTGATTTGCGATAAAAGCAGTCTTCAAAATTCAACAATAATGTCAGAGTAGAACATCATGTAAATGCTCATGGATTTCATTGGTAATTTTACATGTGTGCTTTTCTTCTGCCTAGAATGGTCTTCCCCGTATCTTGCATGGGTGGTTTTTCTTAACCCTTACTTCTCAGATCAACTGTTACCTTTACAGAGAGACCGTCCTTGTTCACAGAATCTAAAGGAATTCATTCCAATATTCTCTGTCACTTGATCCTTTTTTTTCTCTATAGCACATGTCATTACTTGAACTTACTTATTTTTGTATGTATTTAGGTATATGTGTACTTCATTGTCTCCCTGCTCCTTCTCTAGAGTATAAGCTTCATGATGGCAAGAATTTGTCCATATTTTTCAGTACTGTGTCCCCAGCACATAGAAGAGTACCTGCTATATATTAGACACTCAATAACTATAGCAGGAGGAGAAGACTGAAGGGGGGGAAATCGGAGGGGGAGACGAACCATGAGAGACTATGGACTCTGAGAAACAAACTGAGGGTTCTAGAGGGAAGGGGGTGGAGGGATGGATTAGCCTGGTGATGGGTATTAAAGAGGGCACGTTCTGCATGAGCACTAGGTGTTATACGCAAACACTGAATCATGGATCACTACATCAAAAACTAATGATGTAATGTATGATGATTAACATAACATAATAATAATAATAATAAAAAAGAATAGTTCTTCAAAAAAATAAATATTTTGTTAATCAAATGAATGTTGATCTCTGAAAGTAGTTGCTAGCTAGGTTCTCTGATGTTAGCACTGGATCATGGGGTGGGTATACAGATGATGAAAAGAAGAAAAAAATACATAAAAGAATAGCTCTCAGGACACAAACTGAAAGTAAAGGCCACCCAGTTGCCTTGTGTGTTATTTTATCATATGTAGCATCTGGAAGCTGCTCTTACCCGTTCTATTTTCATAACTGTCAACAAGCTGCTGCCACAGCCATTGGAAGTGATGCATTTGTGCACCAAGGCGAGAGTTACTTTTGATTTTTTTTCCTCTTGTAAAGCACTCAAAAATACAATTTTAAAAGATAAAAATGTCTGGGGGAGGATAGGTGGGAGAATTATGTGATTCAAACCAGAAACTTACATAAGAATTGAATCTGATCTTAACATAAAGTGGTAGTTGAATTTTGGAAAATTGAAATGATGATATTTGGCTGAGCTGTAGGTGTACTCTCACTGGTGTTATACGATTTGATTTGAATAGAAAAAGACATTTAACTAAATTCTTATTTACATTAGCACTAGTCTCCAAATTAACCAACAGATTTCATGTTTAGAAGTATATATATTTGGTATCTGTATGGTAAAAATGGGTCTGCATCATTCATTCATTCAATAAATAGGTTTCAAGCATAAAATACATGCCAGCCACTGTGTTAGGTTCTGGGGAAATTCAACATAAACAGAAAATCATCTCTGCCCTCTGCCCTCTGGCATTCAATACTTACTGTATAAGTTTATTTGCCCAGCAGTGGGGGCAATATAAGGCTAAAGTGCTATCAATGGCTACTGTGAAAAATTAAAACATCATGAACTATGTGACTAACCATGTGAGTGGCACCAGTAGACATCCAAGATCATCAGGGCTCAAGTGTGTGAGAGCATGTGGGAATGAGGGGTTGTGTTTGTGGTGGGTGTGTGGATTGGATTATAATATAGTTGGAGAAAGGAAGAATATACATATAAATAATACAAAGATCATGTGTTCAATGTTATCTATGCATTTATGATAAGTGCTTCAGACATCCACAGAAAGAAGATCAGTAAGTCTTCTCCAATTGTTGAACCTTATGCAATTTTAAATAGGCTTTGAGAGCTTGTTTGGAGCTTCTAGCAGGGGGGTGCAGCTACTCCTATATCCTTGACCAAAGGACTGTCCCCCTCTATCAGGGAAGGTCGTCCACTTCAACTGAGTGCTTAGCTTTGGGAGGGATGCACCTGGAGCCATGAAGGAAGAAGGGGACACCCACCTAACCAGCTAGATCAGCCGAATCAAATCTGGTGATCAATAGAGTGACAGATGTCACAGCCAGATTGCCCTCACATCCTTTAAATAGGCATTGAAGGATTAATAAGAATTTTAAAAATAAGCAAAAAAGAGAAGGGAGCTGTGTCATTGTAGACCAGCTGATCAAAACTTGGTGGGGTTTGAATTAACTAGTCCTTAAAGTCTCCTACAATCTGGAAATTCATTTTTTTTTGGGTCATAAACAAAAGGGACAGATAGATAAATTAAGAAAGGCCAAGAATATTTTTCTAGGTTCTCAATCTGTGATCCCTAAACTTGCAGCATCAACATCTCTTGGGATTTGTTAGGAATGTAAATTCTCAGACCCCCACCCAGAGGAACTAATTCAGATGGTCTGTGCAGGGCCTAACAATCTATGTTTTAAGTCCTTCTGGTGATCCTGAGGCATGCTCAAGCCCAAGAACCACTGTTATCGGGCATGAGTATGTAAAAGATTAAAAAAATAAACAAGCAAAATTAAAAGTGCACTATGACTGAGATTTGGGGTTGTTGCAAATCATCTGCCAAGCGCATCCCAGATGAGGTATCTATGCAAGCTCTGTGCTTGGAGAACCCAAGGTGACCAGTTGACCAGTCACTTCAGCAGCTTATACTGACTCTTTCTTGATCCATGTTTGTAGGTTCTGTGTTTTTCCTCTGTGGTCATGCTGTTGCCGCCCTCTGGATGCCCTCTTTCTCTGTCTCTATTTATGAGGTCTACCCATTCTTTTAGGGCCTCCATAAAGTATTGAGAAACTTCCTTTCTCCTGCAAATGTTTAATTTCAGTAATGCCTATATTACTCATTTGCTGGTTTTTTATTTCATTTATTGTTTAAAAGTTTTTATCAAAGAATATTATACATAAAAAAATACCAGTATCTTACATGTATATCTTGAGGGATATTTTGCCAACCAAATGTACTTATGTAAATAACACCCATATCAAAGAACAAAACATTACCTGTACCCAGAAGCCACCTCATGCTCTCTTCCAGCCACTACCTACCCCCAAGGTAAGGGTACCAACTATCTTTATCTCTAATAGCATATATTTTTATTTTCTGATAGCATATATTTTTATCTATAATTACTCGTGGTTTTTTTTTTTTTTTTCATTTCATCTGAACAAGTTGTTTGGGTATAGAGTCCTATTTTAGAGTCCTGTTTGATCATTTTATTAGGTGGCTAAAGTGTCACTTCTAGTAGCAATCTTGAATTATTGACATATCATTTTTATTTTTATTTATTTATTTATTTATTTATTTATTTAAAGATTTTATTTATTTATTTGACAGAGAGAGAGATAGCGAGAGAAGGAACACAAGCAGGGGAGTGGGAGAGGGAGAAGCAGGCCTCCCGCGGAGCAGGGAGCCTGATGTGGGACTCGATCCCAGGACCCTGGGATCATGACCTGAGCCGAAGGCAGACGCCCAACGACTGAGCCACCCAGGCGCCCCAACATATCATTTTTAATAACATACTGTGACTGGCAAATCTCTGAAAGAACCCAGGATATTAGCGATTGCAAATTGGGAAAGCTATGCTCAATCATGTGACCCACCACCAATCAGGGCAGCAAAAGGTAAACAAAGGAAGGACGCAAATTTGTCTCACCAGCAAGGTTTCAAGGCACCTCTCTTCAATCTTCCTTGCTCTTTGACATTAAGTTAGCTACTCCTTTTCCCTGAACCAACCAACCTGAGATAATTCTTTCATCTCAAAATACCATCCTCCTATTGGTATCACCTCCTTAACATGTCCTGCCCACACTTGGCTAGCCTTTCCCGGGATGAGGGAAGTGTTGAATCCTCCCCTGTAAGCACTGGTTTATCCTTTCAAAAATGACTCTGTGTGCATTTATTTCCTCTTTGGTATCCATCCATTAGACCCTAAAACATAAACTCTATGAAAGCAGGAATTCCTGTCTTATATATCATTGTCCTCGTAACACCTAGAACAAGGTCTGGCACGTAGTAGATGTCAACATATGCCCATTTGAAATAATGAATTGTATGCATGGGTAATACAGTTTGAAGTCCATAAGTATTTAACTTGGGACAGTTTTGAATTTGAAATGTCTTGGCCTTGCCAGTGGTTAACCATTTGACAAGTCAAGTCACTAACTTCTCTGTGTCTCAATTTCTTCCTATGTAAAAGTAGGACTCTGGAGGTTATCAAAGGTCTTGAACTCAATGGAGGACATAAAGCAGGTAAGTGAAGTGGGAACCGCGGGTAACAGGTTTCTAGGGAGCTGCCTATACTTAACTCCAGGAGGTTATCGCCAAGGAAAAACACATACTTAATATTGCTTCAGATTCTAGTATTTCTAGAAATTCTGAAACTCCAGATTTTTCTTCAGTGAAACTCTCACAGAATGTTCATGATGATGAATTTATATAAGAACCTGGAAGCACCATTAGCTAAAAGTCATTGTCAGTGACTTTTTGTTCCTGGGGCTAGGTAAGCACTGGCGATACTGTGACCCATTGGTCATTTTATATTCTTTAGCCAAAAATATATTTGAGAATATATATTCATCAGAGTTCTTAAGATTTCTTGAACATAAGCAGAGATTTGTAAAGTGAATCTTTTTATATTTCTGAAAGAGTGGGAATACTAATCTTTCTTTCAAACTGTCTTTCCTCCCTGGGTAGATACTTTTGTAAAGTGACATTTTTAAGATCAGATCATTTTGATATATGTTTTAATGATAGAAAAGTACGTGGTCACTACTCAAATTTCAAGGACCACTGCTTTTTCCAGAATTTCAAACAAAATAAATTAAGATCTATGTATGAATATGCTGTCATAGAGTTAAAATTTCCTATACATTTAAATTTAAATAGTAATCATGAAGTTTAGAAAAGAAGCTGACCAATAAAACATTGAAAACAATCTGGATAAAAAGTAGTAACATCAATATGAATGACAGAATAAACTAACTTACTCACTTTATGAAATATTCAAGTTATAAAAAATGACGGTAAATCTCTTACAAAATGAAAAAATGGAGCATATATAATGTTAAATAAAAAGAGCAAAATATTAAAAAGATTTGGAATTTGAAGTGAATTTGTTGAAAAAGTTGTTGTATTGAAAACACTGGTAGAAAAAAAAATTTGCCAAAATGTTAATAAATAGATGGGTTAGAGAGGAAAATTATGAATGATCTTTTCATCTTTTTTTTTCTAAATTTTCTAGAGAGTGACTCTATCAATCATAATTTGTATACACGTTTGTATGTGTGTGTGTGTGTATTGCATCCTCTACCATATTTATTCCATAATATAGAACACATATCTATTAAAGGAACAGGATGAAAACCATATTGCTTATTGCATAATCTGGGTCTTACCCTGCTATGCTCATGATTTTCATCCTGAGTTTGATTCTCCACTCTGCTTCCCTCTGCACATATGCATGCCTTCCCTGCACATTCAAGTGAAGGAAGATTTAAAATGAGACTAGACGCTAATTTCCTCAGCATTGTCTCACAGACAAATAGCCAGATGCTCACTCAGTGGGGGAAAATGAGCTGTCATAGCTATCACAGACATGAGATGGAACACCTAACAAAACAGCAGTGGGAGCAGGTAAGGATTAAACCATCTCCAGATGAAGTCCCCCGGGCTGCATCAGGCGCTGACTCCAGCTATCTCAGGTCAGGGCATCTGTGCGGTGTGCACTGGATGCCCTGAGCAAACAGAGGTCTAGAAAGAAATGTCAGGGTCGGTCCAGGGAATTCATCTGTTGGCACAGCTTTGTTGCAGTGCTCCAGGGAGAACAAGAGAAAACCGTGTTGCTCAGAAGTCCTATTTGGAGTTTAAAACGCATTAAAAAAATATTAAAATGTCGTGTTTGATCAGTTTTTACACTCCCAGACTCATTCACAAATGAAGGAAAGGGCATGTATTCCTGGAAGACTGTTTTCTATTTTTAGATTGTGCGTAAGATCAATTTAGGGCTGGGAGACGAGGTAGATTTGTGGATGAAACATAGAGACAGACAGAGATAGAGAGAGATCAACAAATGGGAGACTGCTTGGCAGTATTCAGGGCTAAGCAGATGATAAAAATAACTGAGACCCTAATGACAAATGCAGCGCCCCAGGGGAGGATGGTTTGAGAGAGCATTCCAGGCCTAGGGAACGCAATACAGGGTCTTAAAGTAGGGGCAAACTGGCAGTTATTAGGACCCACAGAAGGTGGTGGGGCTCTGGTAGGTGAAGGGTAAGGCCTGGAGGAAATGATCCTGAAGATAGAGACAGGAACAAAGTCATGCAGGGCCTTTGAATCCAGGTTGGGGGATCTTTTCTTAAATGACTTGGAAGGCACTGAGGGCTTTTTATGTTGGGGAATTAAGGCGATCTGATTACCATTTTTTAAAGATCACTCTGGCTTATGATGACATACTTTTCAATGTTGTCCATTTATAGTCTTGCCTTTGAACATCTAGGCTCTAATCCAAGCCAGCAGACACAAAATGGTGACATGATTAGGAAAAGGCTCTCTTTATAGTACCCATTTCGGACCAATCTGTAGCTTTTATGTGCACATTATCATTGCCCTGAGCCATAATGGGTCCAGAATTGGAGCCAGCATTCCACCTGAGTCATCGTCCAGACCACTTTATGGAGCCATCATCCCTACAAGTCTCCAGATGCTCATTCAATTACTCAGAAGCCCCAACTTTTCTCAGCTTATGAGGAATATCAAAATCACAGATACAGATACTCATATTAACACCAGTTTGAGTAATTCTGTTTTCATAAATAGTCACCAAGAATCCCTCCACACATTAAACAACATACAGAACAATACTAGAAACAGTCTTGTAACTCAGTGAATGGTTGTTTTTCTTATTCCTTTCTTTCTTTCTTTTTTTTTTTATTCTGTCCTTATCCTTCAGTGTCTTGGCAAAGGGCAAATATCAGTATTTTGCCAAATTCATATTATTTCAAGCAGAAAAAGAAGGGCCATAAGGGCAGAAATAAGTCTTGGGGGAAAACAAGAGATTTTTTAAAAAAAGGCAAAACTGAACCACCACAATATCAAACCTAATTTGTATATGAAAGTTCTCAGTTCTCCTCCCAAAGCCCAGAGCTGGAGAATATTCTTTCTTCTCAATTTCCCAGCCCTTAAGGGTAGACTGATCCTTGCCAGAGAAGTTTCTGGACTTTTATGATGGAGAAATAAAAAATGGGCAGTTGGAAGAGCAGAGGCACTAGAAGGGAAGTTGAGGGCTTAGCAAGATGTGGGTTAAGTTAGCCTATGGAGGAGTGAGCTGGGAGAAGAGAAGGCACGAAGGATAAGGCTTTTCAGCTGAGTTTGGAAGGAGCTAACTGGAGCCGATATGACGGAGAAGGGGAAGGCCTGGTAGAGTGGGGGTAAGGAAAGGGCTGGTGGGGAGAGAAGGACATGGAAGAGAATATGCTGGAGTGATGAACTGGACCAGAGTGCTCTCCCTCTGACCCTTCAGTGCTTTGGACACAGGTTTATACAAATACTGGGTTGCTGGGATCAGAGTGATTTTTAAAAACTGAATTAGTAAGAGGGAAGGTAAAAGGAAAGAAAATAAAGAAAGGGAGACAGATAGAGGGAAGGAGATTAAAATAAAGGAGGAAACCATTCACAAGTATAATTAAGGATTTTGTCTCTTACTTTTTCAAACTGTTTGAACAAAAGGGCTCATTTGCTAATATCTGAAGGAAGCCATTTTCATTCTCAGTGATGTTGAGTATGGAAACAAGGCGCAGCCACTTAGCAAGGAACTAAGTGATGTTCAGGGATCTGGATTAAACCTACCTGCTCTTCAGCCTCATGTCCATTCACAGATGTTCCCACTGGGCATGTGGGTGATGGACAGTTACTCGCTGGTCCCCAGTACACCAACTCTTCCTCACCATCTTGTTTTCTGAATAGATGCCTTTCTCTTCCTCTTCTCATTAATGTATTAAACAGTGATCTATTGTATTCTGCACATTCTATGTGTTAATGATTGTAGGTCCAGTGATACTCATGCTATTTGAGAAAAAAAAAATTCAATTTCCCACTTCTCAAAATTACTTTTGAAAGCATATGAAAATAATTTTACATATAGAATAATGTCTTATGTAAGAATTCCTATACTATAGTAATGTTCTTCATCTTCTCATCTTTTTCTGTATGACATACAAAGCCACACACCTACAAAACACACACACATACAATTCCACATCCTCTCCCAAGCTCACACATATACCAAGGGTAACAAATCTTTGTGGTTTAAAAAAATCATCATCTAGAGTCACACAAAATGGATTTCAGTTCTAGTGAGCATCTGTGTTCCCAGAAAATTCACAATATTTTAGGTTACTTCACTAGTAAAAATGAATTAGCAATCTTCCTGTTTGAAAATTCTATTAAAGCTGCACATACAATTCATATATATGTATGTATACATACACATAAGAAGATTCTTACATACATCCTCATTTATTATATACCTTAAATATTCATAGAATTTAAAGATTGTGATACGATTGTTATAGTTATTATTAAAGAAAAGAAAAGAAAAAAGACAGCCTTTTCAGTTGAATGAATATGATTGTAATACCTGAAGGGGTTGTAAGGGATTAAAACACATTAACTACAACGCATTATATGGTAAAACGCTCTAACAAATGAATCTAACCACATGGTAGGTTGACTAGGAATGGAAGTCTAGTTGCCAGGCTCACAGTAATGATCCCTAAGGAGTATTGTCTTCTACTGTTCAGAGAAAAAAAAAAAAATCCATTCAAGTGCCAAATGAAATTCAAAATCAATTCTTCAGTTTGCTATTTAAACGTAAAGTAGTCAAAACATTAGTTGATTAAGCACTTAATTTTGTGAAGCAGGATTCTTGAAAAGAAACTTAATTATATCAGAGCTACAATACTAAATGATGATTTTCATTTATAGCTTACTAACAAAAAAAAAAGCCAAAGCGATTCAAAGAATAAGCATGAATAAGAAGTGTTCTGAATTATAGAAGAATTATATAAAGTGCAGGAAGCATATTCTCAATCATATCATTGATCAGTGATAATGTTTACATTTTTGTCTTTAGTAAAATGAAGACAAAGGAGAGAGAAGAACTCAACAGATATGAATAATAAAAATAATGATATGTCCACTTCCTTGGCTCTATTTCCCTGAGAATTCATGAATAATTCTAAAATCTGAGTAGGAACGAGCTATTTATGGGTGACACCAAATAATAACTGGAGGATCCAAATGAAAGTTATAGTTTAATTAATAACATCAATTGAAATAGATTAACAGTTAAGAATAAATAGGTTAAGAATTAAATAGTTAAGGGCGCCTGGGTGGCTCAGTCCTTAAGCGTCTACCTTCGGCTCAGGTCATGATCCCAGGGTCCTGGGATCGAGTCCCGTATCAGGCTCTCTGCTTGGCAGGAAGCCTGCTTCTCCCTCTCCTACTCCTCCTGCTTGTGTTCCTGCTCTTGCTTTCTCTCTCTCTGTCAAATAAATAAATAAAATCTTAAAAAAAAAAGAATTAAATAGTTAAGAATTATAAATAGTTAACACAAAGTCCATACATAGTAGACTAGATTGAGAATTAATTGGTTGGAAGAAATCCACAGTTTATAAATCAGTTACTTATTTTTAAAAAAAAGAAAAAAAATAACGAGAGACTTATATGTGATATTTTTGTTTTAATTCAATATTGTATCAGAAACAAGATTTGAAACATTTCCCAAAATGTTAGAAACAGGTTTCTGGACATTTATTGTAGTATTTTCAGCACAATTACATTAGGCAATTTTTTTATGTTGGCTTTGAAAAGAAATTTCTCACTATAATTGTATAAATCATGAATGATCAAGGGGAAAAAAAGAATAATTGATTTTCATGAGAAGGAATAGAAAATTAAAAACTGTTTCACAGTTATTTCTAATAGAAACAACAGTTGTGTTTAGAAACTCAACAGTTTATGACAATCATTATGAGCTAAAATTACAGGATAAAACTAATGTAAGGAAAATGGAACAGTAAAGTAAAAATGTATACTTTTTAATGAGAAGGGACAAACTCCTAACCTTTTAAGTAATAGCCAAAAAGACCATTAAGATATACACTTTGCCTATTGGAGAGAGTGCCTGAGCAAGAATCTGCAGCTGAAACAAGAAAGTGAGAGATTATGCAACCAGATTTTGAAAAGACATAAATCACACCTTGCAATGTGAAAATCTGAGATGCACTGAAAAAAGAAATCCAGTAGAAGCAATCCTTTCAACCACTACCTTCCTCTGTCCCCAACACAGCTCAGAGGGCATTCCATCGCTAAGGGACCCCTCTTTCTACAGATGCTCTTTATACAGAGAATGGCAATCCCAATAACACATTTGCAATGAGTGGACCTGGCACATGGCACGGAGGCTTCTCGCCTGGACACACCAACTTCCCACAAAGCCAGTCAATGCTCATGATCAAAGTAAGGCTGCAAATTCCCTGGTGAAGTGACTCAAATTTGACAGCCACTCTCAAATATATCTATACTTTCAAAATCAAATTATGGATTATATTCCTTTCCTAATTCCAGATGTCTCAATTCACTGAAATTTCAAAAGTTAAAATCTGGAGCGGGGTGCCTGGGTGGCAGCTCAGGTTATGATCTCAGGGTCCTGGGATCGAGGGTTCCCTGCTCAGTGGGGAGTCTGCTTCTCCCTCTCTCTCTGCAGCTCCCCCTACTTGTGTTCTTTCTCTCTCTCACTCTCTTTGTGTCAAATAAATAAATAAAATCTTTAATAAAAATCTAGAGCAAACTTCAGGAAAAGAGGCAGAATTTGTTTATAAACTAACTGCTTCCTCTACCTTCAGTACCTTATTTTACCCTCTTCCCCAGGCCTTTCCACGAGGAAGGTCTGTCTGGTCTTCCTGTTTCAGAGATTGCTCTATTACATACAGGTTGCTGTGTCCCTTGAGATGTCATCTGCAGAAAGCAATCAGTTGCTAAGAGCAACTCATGAAATTCTCTTGTAGAAAATAAAATCTATTAACATAAAAATGCAATTAATGCAAAAAAATAAAATGAATGTAAACCTATAATATATAAAGCTTAACATAAAATATAAATATCTAACATTTAAGATTCCTATCCAAATTGATGTTCCTTTACGCAATTATTGTTTTCCTGAAAAATTTTATGTAAACCGCTTAATGTAAATTTTTAAAAATTATGTAAATTTTATGTAAACCTGAGCCATTTCTTACATGGAGTATTAAAGCAAATTACTTAAAATGTATAAAGTGAATGTTTTCTGAAATTAAGACTTTTCCAAGTTTTGGGGTACCTGAGTGGCTCAGTCGGTTAAGCATCTGCCTTTGACCCAAGTCATGATCTCAAGGTCCTGGGATCAAGCCCCCATCAGGCTCCCTGCTAGGCAGCAGCAGAGGGGAGTCTGCCTCTCCCTCTCCTTCTGCTCCCCCGCCCTGCTTGTGCTCTCTCTCTCTGTCTGTCTCAAATAAAGGAATAAAATCTTAAAAAAAAAAGACTCTTCCAAGTTTTAAGCAAAGCATTATGACCTTTATTCATTTGCTCTTTTATAATGTGGGTACTTAAGATATTTTCATAAAGCAATCTAGAGAATGAAATTAAATAGGATGTTGAGTAATTGTCTGGTGGATTTACTGACCAATGATAATCTATCAGATAATCATTCACTTTCCAAGCTGAATAATCTCTCGTTATTTTGGGGGGAGTCAGAGGATGGGAGCCTCACAGGTGGCATTTGAGCACCATCCCATTTATTTTGGCTACAGAGACATTGTGCTTAGAACAAGCAGTCTTTGTTGAAGCTGTTGAGCTCCTGAGGCTGGGATATGACAGGGGCCAGTCTGTGCTAGCCAGACTTGGGTGGCAAAGGCTTGACGTGTAACTCTTACTGATATTGTCACTGCTCGGATCTACATCGAGTCCGTGCAATCTGTCCGTCGTGATTCTTCCTTCCAAATAGTTCCCTATATTTGTCTTGCCTCAAAAAAGATTATTATTATTATTACCCTTTGGCGTTTTTTTTTTTCTTTTTTTTCTCTGCATATGTTTAACAAAAGCCCATTTATGTTACTCTAACTTCAAACTTTCAAAACTTCGGATGCTCCCTGAAGCTCACGAGCAATTTCCATTTCCAGATTTAGCAAAGCATCCTTCCGAGATGTTGTTAAAGCCTGCTTTCATATAGCATGTGTTTATTTAAACTCAATGCCAAATAGCTCCTTGGTGGTGGTTTCGACTTATAGCCAAAGGTTGAATAGGCCATGGAGAATAATTCTAAGAGCAAAAAACGTTGTTTTGTGACAAGTCTAAAGCCCTCTGGGGAAGAAAGTGCTCGCAATTGTACCCTTCACCTTTGAGCAGTAAGAGTCTTGTCTTCATTTCTCATCATTGGGCCATTAGCCTTGTCAAATTCTAACACACTGTTAAGGTTCCATAGGACCCCAGATATTAACGCCCCATTTCTCCTTGCTGGGATGGGAGAAACATACAGTCATATCTCTTAGTATGTGAGATGACAGGCAACCGAGCCACAAAAAGAGGCCAACCCAGGCACAAAGATCAGAATGCGAGTTAATTTTTCTATTGTGGTACCATGTGCAAATAACTCCCTATTCATTTTTGAAGCTAGAGAAAATAACCCCTTAAAATTGCAGAAAGAAGTGAAACATGAATACACAGCAAAACTCACGTTTCTGAAATGCACACATGTAAGACAGTTGCTTGAAACACTACAAAGGAAAGGAATTTTATATGGTTTAGCCCCTGGAGACTGAAATGCGTTATGACCTTAAAATGAATAGATTGTTTTACAATTTATCACTGAAATGAAGGAAGAAATGTTTTTTCTTTTCTCTCTCGTTTTTTTTATTTTAAAAAATACAGATTTGGTTGTATGCTTTTGTGTTAATATCTCCTCAGAGCTTAAACCTCTTGACAGCCATTTTGGCAAAGCCACCCACCTGCAGGAACAGAGAGTCCTCGTATTTCTGTCCCGACTGATTTGCCTGCTCTCTCTCTCTCCCCCCGGTGTCCCCAGCAACAGGTGTCTCATTAGCACCTGAGCGATGCCAGCTTCTGCGGAAGGCTGCGAACTGAGTAAACACATGCTCCATTTTTATCTCTTTATGAGTCATTACTTAAAGGTTTTATCACCAGATTGCCACACTTAATTATGTGCAGCCATAATTAAATATGAGCATTCTTAGGCCTGCTTTTTTTCAATTTTAGTTTAAACTTCAGTGACATGTTTTGCTGTTTGCTAATGTAAAGCTATCTTTGAAAGAACTGTAGGAGGTGTTTTTTTGAAGGGGCAGAGTGGGGCAGGGTTGTTGTTTTTTTTTTATATGCCAGTTTTTGTTTTTGTTTTTGTTTTTAATCTTAGAAAAAAAATCCCTACGTTGTATTTAAAGACCTAGAGAGCATCACCAGAAATAGGGGTAATTAAATTAGAGGGTGTTAAGTTTATTTTTATAGGAGGCGTGAAAGTAGGTTATTGCTTGCCTTATAAATTACAATTTAACTAAGATATTAGGAAATCTCAGGCAAAATCAGATAACTCATGGAATTCTGCATTTTCCTGTGTTTTGAAGATATCTGTTAATTGGTTGAGGACAATATAGAACAAAATTATCCATCTTACCAACAAGATTATAAACCCGTAAGTTTTCCTTTTTCCTGTGTTTTTTCTGTTCTGATCTCCTTCAAACTGTCCTATATGTATAACTCAGGCCTGAGCTAGAGCCCCTCTCCAGACCCCCCATTTGCTAACCCATAGTGGGGAACCAAAAGGTTTGCTTTTGTGATAATATCTGTCTGTGGCCTCTCCAGGACATTCCTATAAGGTAGTGAATCTTTTGATGTCCTCCAAATTTTTATGGGCTGATCACCATAAACAATTTTATTACTGGAGACGATGGGCCTTAGGCCCCTGAATGGTCTAACACCCCTCACACTTCCCACCCAGGAACAATGAGGAAAAATAGTCACCCACTTCCTCCTGCATTCCAGAAATGAGCATGCTGGATTGTGTAAACTATAGAATTTGTGCACATTTCTGTACCAGATTTATGGCAATCACGTAAGGAACTATGAAAAAGGAGAGCATGGCCTTTCCTTTTGAATTTCACATGAGAAGACACCTAGAATCTGAGGGTGCTATGGGAGGGACATTTTGGAGGATCTTCCTACCTTCTAATTAGCATGCTCGACCCTCAAGCATTCTGTTCCTCAAGATTCATGGGCTGAAACTGAGTCCTTCTCTGTGGGAAGACTACTTCCCTTCACTCAGGAAGATATTTCACTCTGGTTTCCTCTAGGGTCATCCACTCTTGAGAAATGCCCTGGCCATCAATCAGATGGAATTAATGTTTCCACTGCCTTATTTTACAGAACTAGAGAGGGTTAGTTGGGGTGGTGGTGGAGGCAAACTGTGGTCTCATAAATAAGGATCCAAGTTAACTCTTTGGTGTAAGTTTTTATTCTTAATCTCCTTACAAGTAAGAACTGTAACTCTGCTGGTTCCTTTACTAGTTGACCAGCTACGACAATTTGGACATCTTGTGTTGCAAACATAAAAGAAAAAAACAAAACAAAATAAAGCCAAACACAAATTGTCTCAATTCTAACTGGATTCAGCAAAAAGGATTGGCTTTCACTCATGAGAAGTTCAGGAGCAGCTTTCGCTACAGCATGGCTTGATAGACAGGCTTAAATAAGATCACCAAGGCCTGCGGTTTTCCTCTCCTTTTCTTAGCCCTCTTTGAATTGGTTCACCCCAAGCCATGTGAACTGAAAGTTGTCAAAGGAAAGTTGTACTAGATGGAGTTAAGCAGGTGAGAAAGATTTTATCTAAGACTATAGCAATAGAGGAGAGAGATTGAACTCAACCCCACTAAAACAAAAAGCAGGAGGGCTATTAAGCACTGGGGTGAGCTAGTAGAAAGGTATTTGGGGAATAAGAGGAGGTTGGCCAATGTGATTAAGGCCACCTGTGTTTGCTGATTGGTACTTAGAGAAGTTAGGATCCTATCCTCCCAGAGAGATTGTGAAACAGGACTCTATCTTTCTTGATGATTGAAATAATTATATTTATATTTCAAAAAAGGTGGTTCTCAAGTCTTTGAGAAAATCATTCTTGGGTTGCAAAATGGGCAGGAGATAGGCGAAAGATTTATATCTTAAAAGGGCAAAGAAAGAATGTACAATCGAAAATGATCTAAAGTAAAATCTCCAAAAAAAGAGAGCTCAGGGACTTACAGTCAGGAGGAAATCTGGCTAAAGTTTAGTCAAGCTGAGAGAAACATCATGGTCAAGGTGAATCCCCAAATGAGAATCAGAGGTTTTGGAAGAACTTATGTAGGAGACATAAACAATCAATAGCCAACAACTAATCATACCTTCTATAGTCTAAACTCATTCTGAAGAAAATACGGTTGTCCAAAGAGCAAGGATTTGGCCACGTCATTAGAAATAGTAGTTCCCCATTATTGTGTTGGGTACCTTGTGTTCTTTTCTATTTCACTTTGTAGCTGGTAGCACCACACTCCACGTGTTCTCTATGTTAGGCAGGTAAAGGAAATCTAATGTTAACAAACAAACAAAGCTAAATCAAATTCATTTCATACCATCTTTAGTTTAGGCAAGTCCAGATATTCTGGAAAGGATTTTAGTCCTCTAGTCCCTGTGGCTGCTTTGCTTAGTGCTCTTGACCCATAGTTATCATTATTCATTAACATCATTGGCCTTATTTTCTTTCTGTGGGTGTCAACTCTGGGCACAAAGATTTTGATCAAGGCTCCCATGTTGTAGCACTAACAATTCAATCTCCTGGGACTACTTCTCAGTACATAGATCCACATCAGTTAGAGGATCTCTCCCCCTAAGGTGTTATTGTTCCTGTGTTTGGGAAGTCATCCTTCTTTATATAGAGTCACTTCAGTGTCCTAAATTGAGCAGAAGTCTCGTTTCTGATCTCAGAAGGTTATTGAAGTTTAATTCCCTGAAGGAGAAGCTGATAGAAAGAAACTTGATCTTTAAACACAAAAGATTGGCTTCCCTTCCAATTAGGGAAAGGGGGAGAGACAAGTTTTTTGTTTTTTGTTTGTTTGGTTTTTTTTTTTTTTTCCCACTGTTTCCTATAACAATGAGAACAGGATAGAAATTAGTGCTTCTATAAATTATCCTGCTACATAATTTTTAATGCTTTCTCTCTCTTTTACACAGAAAATAGCCGTGGCCTCAGTTAAATTATTTTGATTTATATTTTCTCTCTGAAAGAAGTGGGTGGGATAGGATGTGGTCAAGAGGAATTTATCCCACCATTTATAGGAATGTGATTATACAGTTTATTTTGCATTTAAGTAAGACCATTTCATCCTGCTAGATTTACACTGTAGAGTCACATCTTCTGAATTTAATTTTTATCATGTAGACTAAGTGCCTTGGCAAAAGAATAAAGGCAGAAGTTAATCTGGTGGAGTTCTAACACCATCTAATTCTTTCTGCATACACTTGTTTTCAGGCCTCCAAGAGAAGTGCATGATAGGATTTAGAAAAATAGGCTACTTGGAAAAAAAAAGAATGTGACAACAAATAGGGATTACAGCCAAGCAACTGAAGAATGAAGAGAAAGATCTAGGAGAGGAAATGATGTTACTAATAAGAAATTTTCCACACATTTTGAGGAAAAGGTAGAGAAATGACTCAGAAGTGGGTTAGTGGTGGAAAGATGAGATAATGCCCAAATGGCAGGTAAAAATAATGAATTAGAAGAAAGTGTTTTTGGTGTCTTTGGAAAAAGAGAATTCATAAGATTGTGAATAGGATGAACTAGAATATGCCCTTTTGGTGTGTGTTTATAACCCCTCAGCTACACTTGCATTATAAATATGTAATAATTCAACTGCTCACCATTTTTACTGAACCATGATTGGTGTCCAATAAATGCACGTGGAATAGAAGATACATTTTTTGATTTGCCTCTGATTTTTTAATCTTTATGAATGGATTTTAATAATGCCAAATCTCATCTTATAAAATGAGGTTATTATGCTTTAATTTGTAGTAGATACAGCAGATTTTGGAGTCTTGGAGAATATAGGAAATATACTCTTTATAGCATGTAACTTCTTTAAGGAACATTTATTATTCATAATATCCTTGAGATAAATGCCTAGGATATCCAACTTCCTATTGTTGGCTGCAAACAAATCCTCTTCCTGCCCACATCTGGGGGTTTTTTCAAGGAAATTCTTTAAAGAAACAGTATGGGAATTCAAAATCCCATGCTTATCCATTAAGAATTTATGTAAAAGGAGACATTCTGAGGAATTTACACTGCCTATGCTTAATTCAAATATGGACAGCATGGAGCCTTTCAGGAATATTTCCAGATTTCAGGGGACAATTTGGCCCTAATAATGGGAGACTAGTGGAAGCTAATTCTAATTTATCTCAAACTTTTTTCTGATTCTCAACACATCTACTTTAAATGTTTAATGTAGCATCTTTATTGTGCCTGCTTTGCAGCAATATTTTTTTCCAGAGATTATTCTATATTTTGTGGGTTGCTGTTGTGTATATGTTTCTACATAAAAAAAAATTTTCCCAATGAGTGTTTCATTGCCAATATTTTAGTTTAAAGGCTACTGGAAATAATATAACATCTATATTTTTCAAATGGTTAGTGGAGAGTGTCAAGTATATGATATTGATATAGAATTCATATTTTTAAATAGTTCAAAAATATAGCACTATAACTTTCCCAACCTTGAAGAATTTAAAGGATATTAAGCATTATCGTGTCAGAACCATTCCATAAAGAATGTTCTACTGTTTATCATTTATTTCTTAGATGCTATTAGAGGAAACAAAGATAAATAATGCCAGAATATTTTTCTTAAAGAATTACAATTTAGGATAGAGATGGTATAAGGGTTTTTTTTCCCCCCATACCAAACAATTGTGCAACACCAGCAGAGTGTCCTATAATTTAACTCAATTTCCACACTCTAACCTGAAGATAGTGTCAGATCACTGACACAGAATAGCTCACAGAACTCCAGGAAACAAGTTTATCGGTTTGTTGAAGGAATGATAAAAGATACAGATAAACCACAGGTAAAGATATAGTTAGAGGGAGCTCTGGGAGGGTCCTGAGCACGGAAACTACTGTCTCCATGGAGTTGGGGGGGTGTCATTCTTTTGATACATGGATGGGTTTAACAACCTGGATGCTCCCAAAACTCCTTAGTATTGGGGTTTTATGGAAGATTCTTCACAGAGGCATGATCAATTAGTAACTCCATTTCCAGCCCTTCTCTATTCTTTAGAGAATGGGGGATGGGGCTGAAAATTCCAGCTCTCATCTAGAAGCCATCCAGGAGCTCATTCAGAGTCACTTCATTAGAGCAACAACAACAACAACAACAACAACAACAACAACAAACCAAAACAAACAAAATTCCTATGGCCCTGGAAATTCCGAAGCGATTTAGGAGCCCCGTGGTCAGAAACCAGGATTAAAGACCAAATATTAAAACTGTTGTCTTATTTAGGAAATTACAAGAGTTTCAGGAGCCCTGTGCCAGGAATTGGGGGCAGAGACCAATGATATATTTTCTATTATTTTTTATTATATTATTATTTTTATTATTTCACAGATGACCAACAAAAAAAGAAGTGCAACTAAATAATTGTTATTGGACTGATTCTTCTGCAGATACATAGAAATTCTCAGAAACGTTAAAAAGGCAAAACCCAAACCTCAAAGGCTCCAAAGAGGAGACTAATAAGAAGGAAGACTGAGCATAGAAGAGGATGGCCCTGGTGAGTTTCAAGTTCACGGTTTCTACCCTGAGTGTAGACCTAACTAAATCTTCTATACAAAACCTACTATATTTTGGGCTTCAAAAACCAAAGACAGAGTTCAAGGCAACCATAGCCACTGAAAAGTAAAGACAGAAATGACAGAAAGTAGAGGGCCAGAGCAGAGGAGTCTCAGGATCCTGAATCCAGAAGTGATGCAGATATATCCAGTTATTATGTAAGCCTGAACTCTGGTGCCTGAAGCAATGGTTTTCTATAAAGTGTGTCCTTAATAAAAATAGTAGGCAATGCTTATGGAGAACCTACAATGTCCATAGAGTTGGAGATAGATCAATAGAAATCTTCCATCTGACAAAAAGAACAAAAAGATAAAAAACACAAAGAAACACAAATGCAAGCTCTGTAATAGAGTGCTGCATGAACAGAGATATTAATGCAACTATTTTGTGGAAGGATCAGTGAAGAGTGACTTTTCAACTGGAAGGAAGAGTAGACCTACACTAGCCAACACCTCCCTGGCAAAGTAAAAAGTAAGATAAGGACTAGAAGCATCGATGGGGGAAAAATAAGTAAAACCCAGTAGCTTGGATTCAAGGATAAGCTTACAGATAGGAAGGAAGAGAAATGTACTACTGTTTATATGATAAGAAATTGCGAGACAATAGGAAGCCCTAATAAAACATGAGTCTCTGAAAGATAACTGGCTGGTAAAGGAGTAGATTTTGAGGGAGATACTGAATCTATGGTTCAATATATCTTCCAGATGCTCTTTTCTATATTTCTTTCATTAAACATAAAATCAGTATTTACTAAATTATATTTCCCTCTCTATTACCAACCACACCTAAATTGTTATGCCAAATTGTGTTGATTTTTACCTCGTAAATATCTCTAGCTCTCATCTATCTTTCTGTTGATGTTGTCTCTATTGCCACAACCCTAGTTCAAACTACTTAACATAGCTCATGGGGATTACTTCACATAGCTCATGGGGATTAATTTAATGTAGTTCATGGAGATTAAATTAACATAGTTCATGGGGATTACTTCACATAGCTCATGGGGATTAATTTAACATAGTTCATGGGGATTACTGTAGTAACCTCCTTACATCCATTCGTGCTCTACTCCAATCTATTCTCCACCTATTACATTGCATCTATGCTGAAATGACTCTTTGTGTTTGAGAGGGTTTGCCTTTATTTGTAGGATACTGGAAAGTGTGGAAATTGTGAACATGGCCATCAATAGAAAAATAAAAATAAAAATAAAAATACAGACTGTTGTATACTTTCCTTATAGAATCCTTTGGAGTTGGTGTCAGAAGAGTAAACATCTGCTTACATCAACATGAATACATCATAAAAAAAAAAATAACGACTGGAAGAAAAAAGTTGCTGAACATTATAGCAAAATAATGTGATTTAGGTAAATTTAAAAACACACAAACTAAGACTATATATATTGTTTATATCTATTTACTGAAACATTTCAAAGCAAGGTTAGAAAGGTAGCACATTTTTTCCAGAGAAGTACTTTTGTTCCCTTTAAAAGTTTTTACATTTCTTAGCAAAGTAAAGTAGATGTGACAAAGTGTTACATTCATTAATTATGGTCAGTGGAGATACTAATGTTATATTATTTTCTGTTTTTCCCTAAAATATTTAAACAGTTTAAAAATAGAAACAAAAAATGTCAGACAGCCAAAACTTTGAGACATTATTTTCTCCTATCATTTTGACAAAAATTAATCAGTTTTACAATAAGGAGGGGAGGTAAGGAGTATTCCTTATGGGGATGTAAAGATAGTACAAATACTTTGTAGGGAACTTTGTCAGTATCATAAACCTTTTACTTCTAGATATTTCTAAGTACATGTAGCTTCTCTCAGTAGTTCTCAAAAATTTTGGTCCCAGGACCACTTTAAACTATTAAAAATTATTGAGTCTACCATAAACGTTTTGTTTATGTAAGTCTTATAGAGTGTTATTTATCATAGTAGAAGTCAAAGCTGAGAAATTTTGAAAACACAAGAACATATTCTATTAGCCATCAGAATAATGTCAATAGCCTCTGGAAAACTCAGTTGTACACTCCTAAGAGCATGAAAGTGAAAAGTCAAACAATGTCTACATATGATTATGTAAAAGCCTTTATCTTGTGGATTCCCTGAAAAGATCTTAGGGTCCCCAGATATCCAATGACTTAGAGAAAATCTTGCATATCCCACGTGAATCAGACTACATATATAGGGATATTATTGGAACATTTTTTTGCAGAAGGGGAAACTTGGGAAAGAAAAAAAAACCTGAAATGTTCATCAATGTTAGAATGGATAAAAAATTTTGTTATCTTTCAAGTTAGAATTTATGCAGCACTTAAAATGCTTATAGTGAATTTTGAAGTTTCAAAAATATAATATAAAATTTAAACAAGTAAATTGTAGAACGGTATTAATTATGGGCTGAATGTTTGTGTCCCTCCCTCAAAATTCATATGTTCAAATCCTAATCCCCAATGCGATATTAGGAATTTAGTCCTTTGGGGAGATTAGCTCATGAGAGTGCAGCCCTCATGAATGAGTTTAGTGCCCTTGTAAAAGAGACCCTAGATTGCTCTCTGGTCCCTTCCATCTTGTGAGGCCATAGAAAGATGACCACTACGAACCAGGAAGTGGACCCTTGGGCTCTCATCAGACACTAACTCTGTAAGTGCTTTGATTTTGGACTTCACACTCTCTAAAACTGTGAGAAATAAATTTCTATGTGGCAAAATGTTACATTCATTAAATATAGGCAGTGGAGATACGAATGTTATATCATGTCACATCTAAAAAATAAAATAAACTTTATAAGCCATTCATTCTATGGCATTCTGTTATAGTGGATAAGCAGGTATCTATAATATGTTGCTTCTTACATGCAATTTTTTAAAGATGTTATTTATTTGAGAGAGAAAGAGTGAGCACAAGCAGGGGGAGGGGCAGAGGGAGAGGGAGAAGCAGACTCCCTGCTGAGCAGGGAGCCCTACACAGGGCTTGATCCCAGGACCCAGAGATCATGATCTGAGTCAAAGGCAGACGTTTAACAGACTGAGCCACCCAGGCGCCCCTCTTGCATACAGTTTTAAAATCAGACCAGGGCGCCTGGGTGGCTCAGATGGTTAGGCGTCTGCCTTCGGCTCAGGTCATGATCCCAGGGTCCTGGGATCGAGTCCCGCATCGGGCTCTCTGCTCCTTGGGAGCCTGCTTCTCCCTCTGCATCTCTCTCTCTCTGTCTCTCATGAATAAATAAATAAAATCTTTAAAAAAAATAAATAAAATCAGACCAAACAATATTGTATGTAGTGTGTATTTATCAATGTATATGTGCATGCATGTATAATATAAACATAGATGAAAGGATATGTGTCAAATTAGGTTTGTGTTTACCAGGTCAGAGAGATGAAACAATTAGGAAAGATAAAATCAACAAAACTAATTTAAATTTAAGTGTAAAAATAATATTTGATTTTATGAATTTCAAGGGAGAAATAAAACCCTGTGAATTTGCCAATAGGAGCTTTATATTTTTAGTCACAAGTTTAAGAAAACAGCCTTATTTTTTTTTAGAATTTTATTGTGTCAGGCAAATGAATAGTTGCTGAATCTATTTATAACATTAGAAGACCATTTTCCAATAGATACATCATTATTGTGAAAAATTAATCTAAAGTGTTTCCCAAAACTCATTTAAAATTTTAGTTCTGAGGTGATAAACTTGTAACTCCTCATTTTTCTTTTTTAAAAAATCCATAGGTGATTTGTGATGCTTTTAGTGGGGATGAAGGCAACAGATCGGGTTTACCATGTTCTGGATTTGATATTAAGAACATTTATCTTAAAGGTAACCTTTTGTCTGTTTACCCAATGAACTGCTAATCTGAAAAAAATCTGATTAGTTTTATCCAGAGTTAGATTCAGTTTAGTGGAGACAACCTTTGCTGCTAACTGAGGAAGCAGAACTGTTTAGCTCTTTTTATATGTATCTCCTTTCAATCGTTCCTTATAGGTTCAGGGGCATATTCCATCACTTTAATGCAGTTGATCTTAAAATTAAGAGAGTGGCCAGAGCCTCTGTTGTAGAATAAGTCATATCCTCATATATAATATTTATTTCACTGCTCATCAGTGCTTCTTGCCTGTCGTGTGTTTGGACAAAGATGGATAATGGTAAAACAATTGCAATCCTGCAAGAAAACATACAGATAACAGGAGAAATAAGCATGTATAGAATTGCTTTAAAATATGCAAAACGAGACTGGAGACAAATCGGGCAGATATGAAAAACTTTCTAAAAACAAGTTATTTTTTCTCGTGGGAAAAAACAGCCAAGATCTCACTTCTGCATGAAAACCAATCTTTCTATTTGTCAGGAACATGGAGAGGAGTTGTAGCCATGTTTTAGACATTCGTTTTAAGACCTCAGTTCCATCTTTGACAGACTAATTGCTTGTTCACTGAAAAGAAATCCCAACAACAGATAATGATCCCCGTTAGTTAAACAATCCCTCTTCTGGTAATGTCATCTATGCTGGTGTTGGAAGGAGCTCCTGAAAAATGTTTTGTACTTAAAAGGCACTTTCTCTCTGATGGAAACATCGATTTGTCCCCCAAGTCCCCATTAAAAAAATAGTAAAATAAATACATATTAAAAGACCTTTAAGGATAGCTACATTTTCCTATCTATGCAGCTAGTCAGCTTCAGATCCTTATGTATATTCTCCACTTTAACTATGCATCATTAGATATCAGGCTACCAGTGCAATCACAGAGATGGTTTTCTTGGATTGTTTGCATCCTGTTTGGGGATATTTGCTTTCTGAAAGTTATAAAACAGATAAACAAAACAAAAGTCAGCTTGTAGGGCATGGTCAGAGATCATGAGTTAAACAAGCCACTTATGTGGTTCCTGATACTTCCTTATGTTTAATGTAAAGGAAATCTTCCTTTCACTCTGTATAAGGGTGGTCATAGCTCCAGTGATTAGTTGAAGTAAATATGTTCTGTTTTGTGGTCAGATTTCATAGGGTCATATTTTAGTGTCAGTTATCACATTGAAGACATCTAGAAAGAGAGCAACTGGGAAGGTGAAGAGTTCAGAATCCATGTACTCTTTGGATCTCTTGAAGGATCTTGGCGAAGTTATGGTGGGGGGGATGGTAGACTAAGAGGAGGGAGGTTTGTTGGCTTCATATAACTGAGAAGTGATAATGTACATGAAGAGATCCCATCTGTGCTGTTCCTGTTAACAGAGCCAGCACCAACAGATGCACATTATGGAGAAGTAATCTTTACATCAATGCAACAAAGAATTTCTTTGCAGTCTAAAGATGTAATTGTTGATTAGAATATAAACTCAGTGCTCCTCATTTTATTTATGAAGCTAGAACAAGATGCTTCCATGCATTGGAAGATCAAACTTTTTACATTCGTTTTTGAGTTTTGACATCTGATTTCTCTTACTTGTGTCAGATATGGAGTCAGGCACTGTGAAGTAGCCTTTGATCTAATCTCCATAACAGTTCCCATAAAGAAGGGAAGTTTTGGGGATTGATGAGTAAAGAGATATATAGCCTTTCTCAGAGATCCAGTGGAAACAATGACATCATGCTGATCTAAATTGAATTCTTTACCTAAATGAGATAGAGTGGCTATTCCTGGCTGCCAAATTAGTATTGTGACATGATACTAAGTAACAATTTCAGTCAATTTTGGGACCTTGTTTGCTATGTACATATACAAGAGGAAAAACGGGACCAGGATACTTAAAGAGGCTTCTGCAGAAGGTGATGCTTTATTATGACTTGGATAATTGTCTTACAAATAAAATCTCCATTGTACTTGCCTGGTTTTCATTTCATAATAAATATTATCACTTTTTCTTTCATTAGTTCATATAGTTTATAATTTGCCACTTTTTCTTTCATTAGTTCATACAGTTTATAATTTGCTGAACAAGTGCACGTAAGTGGTAATGTTGTTGGAACAGCGGATAACATAATTGAAAAAATATTTTCTTTCATAAAGAATCTATTATAATGTGTGTTGGGAGTAACAGGTAATAAATAAGTAAAAGCAAAAAGTCTAAGGTAGACTGTAAGATGTGCTATGAAGAAAAGGCAATAAAATAATAAAACAAGTCATGTAATAATAAGCTGTGTTTGTTGATGTGGACTAAGAGGGGATTCTAACTCTGGAAAGGTGTATTAGCTAGGGTTTTCTAGGTAAAACCAATAAGATGTGTGTGTGTGTGTGTGTGTGTGTGTGTGTTTATGTATGTGTGTGTGTGTATCACAATGAAAAACTACTTGCCACTTCTTTAGGCTTTAGAATGGCTAAAATTAAAGACTAACAACATTAAGTTTTTGTAGAGGATGTGGAGCAACTGGAATTCTCACAAATTGTTGATGAGGTACAACCACCTTAGAAAGAAGTTTGGCAATTGCTTATAGAGTTAAATACATGCTCACCAGATGATCTAGCATTTCTAGTCCTAGATAGTTACCCAAAAGAAATAAAAACATATACCTACTTAGACTTTTAACTAGATTTTCACTGTAGCTTTAGGAAATAGCACAAAACTGGAAACAACTTAATACTCATCAATGGGAGAATGAATATACAAATTGCTATGTATTTACACAATTGAATTCTACTGCACAATAAAAAGGGATCAGCTTTCAATACATGTAAGACATGAATGACTGTCGTAAACACTATGTCAAGTGAAAGAAATCTGTACATTGATATAAAAGAGTATATACTATAATATATATATGCATATGTATATATATGCATATGTGTGTGTGTGTGTGTGTGTGTGTGTGTGTGTGTGTGTGTGTGTGTATGCAAAAGCCAGCAAATGAATCCATATTGAGAATTACCAGAATAGCAGTAGTCTACTGACAGGGCGAGAGATGGACTAAAACAGGTCATGAGGGGTAGAATAATAATAGTTGATATCTTGATTAAGATGAGTGTGAACATTTATGGGAAGCCTTCAAATTGTACACTGAAATTTGCTCATTTCCACTGAAGGTAAATTTGACCTCAATTTTAAAGGTCCATGTGTAGATGTGAATGAGAGCTAGAAGAGCTAGAAGTCTAGTTCAGCAGTTTAGACAAAAGATGATGGTGGTTTGGAGGAGGATGTTAGGATGGGAGTTCGGGAACAGACTGGTCAGGGATGAAGTTTGCAGGTGGAGCAGGCAGGAATTGCTGATGGGTTTGGTAACTGGGGGTAAGAAATAAAGAGCATTCAATGACGCTTCTGTGATTTTGGTAAACTAGGTGAGGGCATGAGGCTTTCTGGAGACTGCAGAGACTAGACAAGCCACAGTGTTTTAGGGAAGTCATGGGAAGCGTGGGAAGTCATGCATGGTATGCAGAGTTCTGTTTTGACCACATTCAGTTTGCAATAGTTTTTGGACGTGCAAACAGAGAGAGCAGGCAAGTGCTTGTGTAGATCAGTCTGATCTTCTAGAAGGAGGTCAGTGCTGGAAGTATGCATTTGGAGTCATTAGTACTGAGATTATATTTAAGGTCATGGAACTTTGAGATAGAGAGTTTCCAAGTATGTGTTCTACAGTCATATAGCTACGGGTTTATTTCCTCTGTACAGCTAGACGGGAATTCTCTGAAGGGAGAGATAGTGTTTTCACTCTCCTTTCTAAGTTTTTTCTGCAGAGTATCTTACAAAGAAAAAGTCCTCACTAAATGTTAAAGTATGACAAGTAAATGAGTACATTGAAAAATAGGTTTTTTTTTTCCCCCTTGAATTAGGGAAAAAAGAGCTTGAAAGCAAAATGATTAACTGGTTAAAGCAGCAAACAAAAAATGAATCTGAGTTTGCAAAATATTTGCCAATGTTTTCAGATGATCTATGAGAATAACACGTCTACTAGTTTTATTGTAATATATAAAAGGCTATGGTAATTGTAATGGTTTGGGTTCTGGCTATGCCATTTGAAAATTATGACTTTGAGCACATTGCTTAATGACATAGTTTTCTCCTCTTTAAAATTGGGAGATAATCATATGCATAATGTAGGATAATTGCGCAGATCAAAGGAAATGCATAGTATAAAGCCCTTGATAAGTGGTCATGAGAAATGAAACTGAAATGAAAATGCTGGTCATTATCAGTATATTTCTTTTGTTATTTATTATCACAATGGAATATCCAATGTCACATTTCTACAAGACTTTACTTTCACAGCAATCTTGTTAAAGTATTAGCCTGAAAATGATTACCAGGGCTCCTTGAATTTTAATTTGTACTATCAGATGGAAAAGTCCAGAAAGCATGCATTTTAAGTGGAAGAGTTTAGCATAACTTATGAGAACCATATGAGGAGCTGTTTCCAAAAGGCAGTCCTTCTGTAAAACTCTACAAACACGTTATGTAGAGGGTTATCTACCTGGCAAATTGGCCTTGGCTCACGCATGCCAAGCACAAACAAATTGCATTCTCCTTGCAGTGGGTCATAAAGGGATTTCACTTGACCTGATTCTTAGCCGAAAGCACAAAGGTAGCAGGCACTATGTCAGGAGAATGCCATCAGCCCCCATGATCTGCTTCTGCCAAAGTGGAAGATGGATGGAGCTTCCGTGCCTGACTGCACTGAGGAGCGGTCAGCAAAGGCAGGCTCAGCCAGAACTCTGGGCATGCATCCGTCATCCAGTATTGAGTCACTTCCCCCAGTCCAGGTGGTAGACAGCTCCGGGTTTGTGCAGCTGGGTCAGATCACACAGGCATGGAAGTAACGCAAGGATGGAGAGTATCATGGGATGTATCATGAACATAGATGCCAAGGCAGCTGCTGCTGGCTGGTGGGACAGCCACACTGCACAACTGTGGGACTCCAGGAAACGCAATGATTGGTGACAGTCTCCCCTAGAGCTTGTATAATCCTTACCAAGGCTCTTTCAGTGACACACAGTGGGGACAAGCAGAAATGCACTGAATCCATGTTAGTAGATCTGAATTTGAATTCTTCCTTTATGCTTATTACCCTTGTGACCCTGAGCGACACCCTCACTCTTCTTGTCCTGTTAGGTTTTTCATTGTAAAATTGGGGGACATTATTTGAATGTATGTGATCCAAATTATTAACTATCTGTCATGCAGTCTGGCACACATTAGGTCTTCAGAATCAGTTAACCCCACTCCGCTGACCCTTGCTATGGTCTAAGCCAACACTGCCTGATAGAAATCTAACATAAACCACACATAAAATTTTAAATTTTCTCTTAGACACATTAAAAAAAAGTAAAAGGAAACAGAAAAAATTAATCTTAAAAATGTGTCTTAACACAGAAATCTATAATATTATCCCTTAATAAGTAACCAGTATAAAATTAATGAATTATTTCCCATTTTTGTTTATATTTAAATGAATTACAATGAAATAAAATTAAAAATTCAGTTCCTCAGCCTAATCACCACATTTTAAGTGTTCAGCAGTCACGTGTGGCTGTGGTATTGGACATTGAGGTTCTAGAGGGGTATCCGTTGTGAGGAAGCAATGGACAGATGAGGACAGAATAAAGTTATATTGGCTATGACTCAGTAGCCACTAAGAAGAAATGAGACGACTTTATCAAAAATGGTGTTGAATCTGGTACCTGGAGTATCATGTTATCATTTTGTAGAAATAGGGAAGCAGGGGTAATTTAGGGGGGATGGATGGGTTGGAGATAAGAAAAGTCAATTACGTACATGCTGGTTTTGAGACGTTATCAGGACACCTCCGTAGAGAATACCTAGGAAGTAGATGGACATGTCCGCAGGAAGCTTGGACATTCTTTTCAGCACAGGTGTGGATGTCAAGGATATGGATGAGCTCTCCAAGAGGGAAGGGTTAGAGAGAGGGTTATGTAATGGGAATTGAGGGCCTCTGGTTTGCCAGCATTTAGATCGTGAAAGGGAAAGGAGCCAAGCCTAAAGGGAGACAAGAAGACAGAAAAGTAGGAGGACCAAGCGAATGCAATGTCACAGAGGCTAAGAGTGAAGTGATTTCTGAGAAGCAGAATTAGTGTGGTGTGTCTGTTCCTGGAGAGAGATGGGGGAGTAGAAGGAGAAACAGCTCACCACTGGCAGCCGTCTCTCTCCCAGCTGCACCTGCTATTCCTGTCCCCCCCCAACCCCCCACTCCATGTCACACCGCAGCGTCATCTCAGTCAGCCTCTGTTTGGCTCCAATAGTCCCATTCATCAACAAGAAGAACAGCCCCGTCATTTTTCCTCCTGCTCATCTTGCGCATGATTTTGGTGATTTAGTGGTTTCATTTGACTTGTCTATTAAATTTGTACTTATTCAGCTCCTACTTCCTGGTGCTCAGCACTGGGGTATAGAAATGGACAAGGTTCCTCCTTCTTTAAGAGGGTAACATTGTTTTACAGGAGGCTGCCTTAGGCAAAACTGCCTGTTCTTACTAACTCCAGATCAGTGTTTGGAAAGGAAGCAACTTTGCTTTCCCTACCCCAGAAGGGGCTCTTCTATTTGGGAAGTTGCCTGGGGGAGTAGGAGATACTGTGTGTTTCTCTGAGGCGTCCCAGCCCCAGTGTGTCTGGTGCTACACCCCACACGTTCAGGCTTATGGTCTCTGTATGTTAATTGGTACTGGCTTTTAAATGTAGTAATGATGTCTCCTTTCAATACAGTATTTTAAAATACATTTTAATTTAACAATGTGAACTGATTTAAAAAAAAATCAGGTACATAATATTTCTGGCAATTTATGATAATGGCCAAAAGCACAAATGTCTAAAATTTGGAAAACCCTGGATTAGAGAATATGAGAATATATATCGTCAGTATCAATGAGGTTGCCTGGCATAGACTCTTAAATTTGCCAGACATACACAGATAGAGGATACACATGAGTGATGCAGGCCTACTTTTTTTTTTTTTTTAATAGTCTGGGAAGCAACGTCTATATCAATAACTGTGAAGTGCCTGGGATTTTACCCTCAAACACGTTAGCCTCCCACAGTTTCGTGATTGTATGGAAGACAGTTAGTTACTCAACAAGAAGTTAGAGCACGGGTATTTTTTTTTTTAAGATTCATTTATGTATTTTCGAGAGAGAGAGTGAGAGAGCAGGGGGAGGAGCAGAGGGGGAGAGAGAGAGAGATAATCTCAAGCAGGCTCCCAGCTGAACGTGGAGCCAACCCAGGGCTCGATCTCATGACCCCGAGATCACAACCTGAGCCAGAACCAAGAGTCGGTGGCTTAACCAACTGCATCACCCAGGCATCCCAGAGCACGAGTATTTTTGCATTGGTCCCTCAAGCCCCATTAGCACTGGGTGACATGAAAAGCGTCACATGCTACCTGCACATGCAGTTCTTTGCATTTCAGGAAAAGAGCCTTTAGTTTAGGGACACTTAATCTTTTGTAATGGACAGAAAGCATGCTTCCCTGTGTTCTTGAGTGATACACTATCTTCATTACACTGGATTTAAGCAGGCTTGTTATGTGTTCATGGGGAAACACTGTCTCTGTCCTCACTAGACAAATGTTCATGGATAGCGAGCTCAGAACAAAGGGCAGTGGGCACCTTGCTTCACAAGACACACAACCATGTAACAGCTGCATGGAGAATGGTCCCTTAACAACTAGTCTTAATACAGGATGAGAAAAACCCAATTAAGAAGTCATTTTGTTTATTGGTTATAGGTGGCATGTCGTAAATTGTTAACACATTAGTTCACAAGCTGAAAGCCATTTAACAGCTTTTTTCTTTTTGGGCAGGGACTACTTATATTTATAGAAACCAGCTATTAATTAGACTTGAAATGAACTATTGCATCGAAATGAGTATGACTTGAACAACCAGAGATCTCTGAAGCACGTGCACCCATAGCCATGCATGAACTAATGCAACTCATCTGAGAGAAGACTTGCTTATTTCCTGACATTCACTCGGAAAAAGCACAATGGTAAATACGAAAGGTTTCTGAGTAAAAGACTACATATATGGATATGGCATTTTAGGGATCTATTATATGCTATAATTACACTTATTATGTGCTGGCAGAGGTGTGAGTTTTGCAATTATGCTAAAATTTTACGATGTAAGGAAATCTTCAACCAAGCACAGTATCAAAAGATTCTGCTAATTACCTCAGGTACATTTTTTCTTTCCCTCTAAATACATGTTACATATGCCACATGCGTCTGGGAAGGCTGTTTCTCTGATCAATGGCAAAACCTCAGAATTTTTTTATTGATAAATTTCACATTGTTGACTATATTATAAGCTAGAATCCTCTTTCATAATATAAAATTCATTAAAGTCTGCATTTTCAGGCAAAGTTGAATCTATTTTTAAAAACAGAAATCATTGGGGAGACAAAATACAGAGTAACTAATTTGGAAGAAATGCAATCACTATCAGACCTTCTCCGTGAGTTTACTTTCTCCAACATTCAACAGAGTCCTTGGAGGCTAGTTTTGGAGAAAACTATTTGTTTATCGAAACCCAGTATGATTGATGTATTTGACCAAGACTGTGGCTGATTATGAATGGGTATAAGTTCTTTTCCAAGATAATTCTCTTGTACAACTACAAGAATGGACAATACCACTAGAGTGAGTATTCGTAATGGTTATGACATTACAATGGATTATGAATGGGTATATAAGTTCTTTTTCAAGATAGTTCTCTTCTACCGCTAGAATGGACAATAATTCAACATTGGAGAAATGGGATTATCCTCTAATAAGAGAGTATGAATCTTAACAGACTTCAGCTCATCAGAGATGATACACTTTTAGAACTTAAATCTTGTATTTTTAAACTTAAAGGATGACCTTACCTGTAATTTTATGTAAGTATTTAATTGGGGTCATGTATACATTCTGCTAAGTTTTTCTTTTAATGTTTTATTTATTTATTTGACAGAGAGAGAGAGAGGGCCCAAGCAGGGGGAGCGGCAGGCAGAGGGAGAGGGAGAAACCGGTTCCCCGCTGAGCAGGGAGCCCAATGCAGGGCTCGATCCCAGGACCCTGGGATCATGACCTGAGCCGAAGGCAGACGCTTAACCAACTGAGCCACCCAGGTGCCCCTATTCCGCTAAGTTTTGATGCAATCTTTAAACATTTTCTGAAACTAATAATACACTAGATGTTAACTAACTGAATTTAAATAAAAACTTGAAACATTAAAAAAATTTCTCTCTTGAATTACTGGGTTTACCCTTTTCCTTTACTTCTCCTTTAGCCACATTGTATTTCCATCATGTAACTCTCCTGAATGTCTCCTTGTACATTTTTCTCCAGGCTCTGATAAGAACATGAAACATACACATGAAGGTCAGATCATTATTTTACAGAAAGCCACCATACAACAAATTTATTATTATATTTTACCTTTCTTCCTTATTTTTTTCAGAAATTCCTTCAATTTTACATGCATATTTCTAATTCTTTGCTTTTAATGGACATAGGAAAATATTCTCTGGCATGAACACACCATAATTTATTGATGTGTTCCCCTAGTAAAGAGTATGTATTTTGGGGCACCTGGGTGGCTCAGTAGGTTAAGCGTCTGCCTTCGGCTCAAGTCATGATCCCAGGGTTCTGGGATCGAGCCCTGCATGGGGTTCCCTGCTCAGCAGTGAGTGTTTCTCCCTCTCCCTCTCCCCCTCTGCCTGCTTGTTCTCCCTCTCTCTTTCAAATAAATAAATAAAATCTTAAAAAATAAAGAGTATGTATTTTGTTTCCAGATTTTATGGTCACTATCAACAAGCTTCCTTGTACATATATACTTATGTACTTGTACCTTTATTTCTATGAATAGATTTCTAGGGTGAGGTATATTTACATTAAAAAAATTTTAATACGTGTTGCTAGGTTGCTTTCTGAAAAAGTGACATTTCCTACAGCAATGAGCACCGGTAACATCTTCTCTTTCTACCAACTATAGGTTTTTTGATTTTTGTAAGGCTGAGTATTATAGCAAGGGGAACCAAACACCCAGGAAAGAATTCATTACTTCTCATTACTAAGAGAGGTTTCTCATTCTTATAATTATTGTCCTTGGCCTGGACACCAATAATTACAATGATAGCAATCTACATGTTAATTGCATCAAATAATGCTAGCTGGAGCCTTGTGGAACTGCCTATATTTGGTCATTTTTTCACTTAAAGAATGGCAATTTCGCATGGTTCAAACTCACATTTTTATGGTATTTTTTAGGATTTACATTGCTATTGCAGAATTTTAATAGTGATAATAATTAGATTCATAGGGCATGTGCTCTGTGTCAGATACACTGCTCAGTACATTTTCTTATTTGCTCTTTATGACAATTCATTGAACCTACTCAAGGGGACACCTGTGTACATACCAGTTTGGTATCAGATGCTATCCAGGTCAAGGTTTGGTATCCTTTTCTCCCGACAGTAATTCCATTTTCAAGTTCAGTCCTGCTCCTATCATTCTTCATTCTCCCTTTTCCCTTATTCTTTGTCTAGCCAGATTATTCCCTTGTCAAAAAAGGATCCTGCAGGAATGCTTTTGTCAAAAGATACACTTGGTCCCTCACTTCTTCCACATGTCAGAATTCCAGAAGTCAAGTTATGATGATGATCCATGTTCATTTGGATGGAAGAAGCTTGGCTACTGATTCTGATACCATCAAACTTCAAATCTGAAAACCACTCCCCAGGATTATCTATTGTTGAAATTTCCATTAAGAACTATTTAAAGGGTGAATGAATATCACTAGCTACTTTCTATTGAGACTACTCTCAAAGGTAATGAGTGATATCAGCTAAGCAGCAACATATAACTAAGGCAGATTTTAGGAATTCATATTTAAACACAAATTAAGGAAAGCAAATAAATGTCAAATGAATGGCATGTGAATAAAGAAACCTGTCATGGGTTAGTAGAAATAACTGAAAAGCAGTGATAACATTATAATCAGGATGTCAACAGAGATAAATGCCATTTATACAGGTGAGAGGAAGCAAGATGACAGGTGGCAAAAATATTCAAGTGCCTAAATGTCATTTGGTAATGAGTGCTTTTGACATCTTTACCTAGGATCAGGGCTAAAATTCTGTTCAAAACATTTCATAAAATTTTAAAATAACAAGTATATTTTTTCTCTTATGCTCCAACTTTTCTGTGTATTCATCATTTCTTCTCGAGTGGTTTGTACTTCTTAATGGACTAGGAAAACTAGTCTGTTCTCTATTTGCTTCTCATAGTGAAAGTTACATAGCATTGATTAAAAATGTTGATTACTTGAGGCACACAGTGGACCTTGGAGGGAGAAGGAAGTGGGTATCATAGTGCAAAATGCGCATACTAATAACCTGACATTGCTATGGATGACCATTGTGCTAAGAGCGGAATACTGTAGCGGTTAGAAAATTCAGCCTCTTGGTTCAGACTGCCCGGGTTCACATCCCCTTCACTGGTGGTAGATATTGAGCAGTAATTCAGCTCGGCTTTATTTCCCTCACTCACAAAATAGTCAACAATAGCATCTCCTTCATAGGTTCATGGTAAGGTTTAAAGCAGTTAATATTTAAAAAAGACTTAGAACGATATTTGGTACTCAGTAAGCACTCAATAAATTCATTGTTGTAACTATTCATGATTGCTAACATTATTTAAATCAAAAAATATAAACTCAGAATTGACCAATACACCAATATCCTCATCCTGAATGAAATTTTGATTAGTGATTAAGAGAACAGAGCTTTGATCAGACAGACTGAAGCTTAAATACTAGCTCCTCCCACTGTCTAGCTATGGGATCTTATGGTAGTCAGTTGTTTCAGTCGGAGTCCAAGCAGGAAGGAGAAGGTCCACATGCTGTAAGGATTGAGGAAGGTTTGATAAAAAAAAAAAAAAAAAAATCAAACAAACAAACAAAACTTGTCAATGGTATAGTCAGTGTTAGGGTAAGCTGAGGAGAGATAATGAACACCATGGGTTGGAAAACCTGAGACCATTTTAGGTCCCAGTTGAAGGGGCAAAGGGAAGAAGTGGTCATTGGTTCTTGGGGGCAGGAGGTAGGGGGTCTGAAAGGACTGCTAGCAAAAGCACTGACAACTATCTATTCTATCAGAACTTTACTCTCCTCCCCACTCCAATTCCTACCTCCCATGTCCTGTCAGTGTCTCCCATTGGGGAATCTAGTCAGAAGCTAGAGGACAAGGAAGCTCTTTGATGAAGTATATAGATCCTCCTCCCAGAACAGAACAGGGCAGAGAAATGTGGAGAGTTGACCTATAAGGACAGACCACTCACCTGTTTAACCTCTCACCTGCACTTACTCTCTGTGCTCCATTAGCTGCCCCAACCTTGAATATCATCTCTGAGGATGACTTCAAGGCTGGCTCTAACATTAAACCCTGTTACTCACTCCAGTGTCTAATATTCTATGAATCCCCTAAAAAGGAATGGATGATGAGGGCTTGAAGTCTTTTGAGAAAATCGTCTTAAATTTAAACAAAGCTTTAGTGTTTTAAGCAAGTATTGGTACATATGGTTAAAACAGTTTTCCCAAAATATATTCCAACGAATGTAAAATGCTGTGTAAAATACAAACACATAAGAGAGCAACAAATAAAGCAAGCAAGCAAATGAATTGATTAAAAGATTTGGGATCAAGTTAATATGGAAACTTCTGGGTTTGGTAAAGTGGTTCCTTTAGTGAAGAACTTCTCAGATCCCTTTAATATACTAATATCATAAATCTCCAAGATGGCTAAATAGACCTAGATCTCCAAGTGTAATTTATCCTGAAATGTAAATTGTTTTTTTTCCACACAAACATTCAATTTTATAAAAAATACACTTTGTGCATTTAGAGTAAAACACAGCATCATCTTGCATTTTGTAACTTTGAATGTCTACAAAATAAAACATGCTATATAAAATGTAGTCACATTCTTGCACTATAACAACTTATTTGGCAAGTGTTATTTTTACCAAGTTTCCATTGCCCACAATTCAATATTGCCACTTTTTGTTACAGCCATCTTGCCAACACAATTGTATGCCACAGACACATAGAGTTAAACAATGGTATTTTAGTTCTAACTTCCAGGACCAGGAGAGAACTATTACGACACTTGTGAATGGAAAAGAAGAAACAATTACAAAACAAATCTGAAGAGTCTAGGGTAACTGAGGAAAAGTAGAAACAAAAGGTGATTATTTTTCACAGGAAAAAAAAAAAGGAAGTGAAGTTGTATCTCCAACAGCAGCATGACCATCTGAAAGATAGTAGAGTGGAGAGGTCGTTTTCCTTTAGTTAACATTCATTTCTGTAGTCAGCCAGTCAGTCATTTCATTATGAAAAGTTGGGAGGAACACTTATAGCAAGCCAGGATTGTTCCAAACACTAGGAACCAGCAAGAAGTAATTGAATATCATTTCTGGTCTGTCTCAGAGACCTTGCACTAAATGGGGTGAGTTGGGGTGACAGGAGGATACACACTATAAGCCGCACAGTCATGTGGGGCAAACAGCACCAAGGAAAGTTGACCTGGATGAGGGACTGAATAATACTGGGTAGGGAAGTCTCTTTTGGGTAGGGTCCTCAGAGAAGGCCTCTTTAGGGAGGTCATATTCAAGCAGAGGTCTCACTTAAGTGAGGGAATGTGTGAACATGAGGGAAAGGAAGTGTGTTGGAAACTGAGGTATTCCAGGGTACCCAAGATTTGAGGTGGGGACCTTCCTAGAGTACCCAAGAAACACAAGGGGGCCAGAGGGATGTTTGTTTTCAATGAAATTCTGCCAGTATAAAACCAATTTAAATAAGAATACTTTTGACAGGGCACCTGAGTGGCTCAGTCGTTAAGCGTCTGCCTTCGGCTCAGGTCATGATCCCAGGGTCCTGGGATCGAGTCCCGCATCGGGCTCCCTGCTCTGTGGGAAGCCTGCTTCTCCCTCTCCCACTCCCTCTGCTTGTGTTCCCTCTTTCGCTGTGTTTCTCTCTGTCAAATAAATAAATAAAATCTTAAAAAAAAAAAAAAAGAATACTTTTGACAGAAATGGATTTTCTGTGCTATTCCCATTCATGGCTATTGTTCTTTTTGATCCTTATATACTCTGCCCATTTTGCCTCAAACATCTCTAATATCCATTTGTAGCTTAACACTTTCAAAAGGATTCAAACTGCAAACTACAGTTTACATGATATTGATTATTTTTAGTTTAATCTATTAGTCTAGTACTCAAACATAGTCTTTGAACTTTTCCAGAGATTCTTTAGTTTCATTAGCAATTAGAGCTAGAATCTTATTCCTTTCCCTCCAATTGATGGATGTAGTAGATTTTGAAGTTGACTCTAATCCATCACCCCTTCTTAGACACATGACTGGACCATGTAACTTTGTGGTGTTTTCCCACTTTGGGAGGGCAATATGCCTGCCCCTTTGGCTCTGTGCTCAGCCAACTGATTTTCTTTGGCAAAAGGGATATTAGCCGATGTGATACCAGCAGAGACTTGAATAATTGTTGTACGATTGGGCTTGCCTTCTCACTCTTATGTTTCGGTCATGAGACTATGTCTGAGTTAACCTTCTGGAGGATGAGTAACACGTGGAGTGGTCTGAGGTACCCATGCCTTCCCAACCAAGACCAACTTGGATCCGTCCACTGCCAGTCCACCCTCTTCAGTTAAGTGAGCCCAGACAAGATCAACAGAGCCTCCTAGATGGCCACTCAGACATGTGGAAATAAAGTCATATTGTTCAAGGCCACAGAGATTTTGTGGTTGGTCATTAAACAATGATACTTTGGTGATAGGTACCTGACACTATGAACTATGGAAAGTAGAAGTTTGTTCATGCCTTATTTATTTATTTATTTATTTATTTATTTATTTATTTTAGTGAGAGAATGTGCATGCATGAGCAGGGGGAGGGGCAGAGGTAGAGGGAGCAAGAGAATCCTAAGCAGACTCCGTGCTGAGCCCTGACACTGGGCTCGATCTCATGATCTGGGGATCATGATCTGAGCCGACATCAAGAGTTAGATGCTTAACTGACTGAGCCATCCAGGCGCCCCCCCCTTTTTTTAATTCATACTATTTAATACTAAAACATGTTGGAATGCAGTGTCCCAAACAACACTGGGATTTTGTAAGTCTTTTTTTTTTTTTTTTTTTTAAAGATTTTTTTTTTTTTTTTGATAGAGAGAGAGCAAGAGGAGGAACACAAGCAGGGGGAGTGGGAGAGGGAGTAGCAGGCTTCCCGCCGAGCAGGGAGCCCGATGTGGGACTCGATCCCAGGACTCTGGGATCATGACCTGAGCCGAAGGCAGACGCTCAACGACTGAGCCACCCAGGCGCCCCGGGATTTTGTAAGTCTTAAATAGGAAACATTTTTGTTGTTGTTATAGCTGCTGGGGTCACCTCTATGTTTCCTATTTCTGGCCTACTCGAATACAGCATAATAATTTATTTATCGACAGCACACACTTGTGACGGCCTCTGTCTTCTAGGGAACAGTCTCATGCTCAGAGATGAGGATAAAAGGACCCCTAATGTCATGAATCTGGATAAAAAGCCATCATAACTTTGGATGCTACTTAATTATTAAGTATGTTTTGAGCATTTTGGTGTCTGGAACAAAATGTGAAGGATATTGCCCACCTGTTGTTAATAACCAAGTAGGGAAGTAAGTCTTAGGTATAAAACATGAAGAGGGAAAGCAAATCCAATCATTTTCAGGCTATAAATATCACAGAAACTGAGGAGTGAGGAGTGTTTCTGTAGTTAAGGAATGCTTTCAATTAGTTTTGTAATTGGATTCATTTTTGTTCAAGTGCCATCTTTGAAATATTGGTCCGATTACTCCTGAATACGGCATTTCAGTTTTATACAGAAAATCTTACATCGTACTTACTCCTGGCAGGTTAAAAAGAAGAACAACGACTGTACTTTGTAGAAGGAAGTAGGGATGGAAATTTGAAGAAACCAGAAACAAAAGTTATCCTTTTATTTGGCTGAATGGTAATTCCTTGCATGAGTTGGCAATTTTCTTCCTCACGGAAAGAGTCATCCCTCTACTTTCTAGGAGACCAGTTAAGCAGAGATGTCTGCCCAGCCCAGAAGAAAGACTTTTTTTTTTTTTTTTTTAACAATCTCCAGGGCTTTGCCTTGAAAATGTCTGATCCTCTGCTAACTCTAGGCCTTTGAAGTTAAGAATTTTCTGTGTTTTAAAGGGAGATCTCAGTTCAGAGAAGCTGGCATCTGTTCTGCCCGACTTTCGAGTCAAATGAAACCATACTCGAGAAAAGATGATTCCTTTTTTCCTCCCACAGGTGCACAGGCATGTCTGTGAGAATCAAATTATTGATGTCAGGCAGGGGAAATGACTCCAAGTCAGAACCTGGGCATGAATGCCGCCGTTCTAGCCTGTGATCCCCAAGATCAGGGATGGAAAAAAAAAAAAAAGCCAAAATGAAAGCAGCTGCAAACCTAGCCTTCTGCAGTCAGGAGGGGCTTCTCTAAAACTCTGGTTAATTGGTGTGAAGAGCAATTTCTCTCCCAACTTCCAGCTCAAAAGCTGGCTTGCATTTGTAGGTGTGAATAACCTCCTTGGCTGGGTTCCCTAAACAAAGGTAGCCAGGTATTTCTGAGACAAGTGAGGCCTCTCCCTAACAGTGTTATGTGCTGTTGCTATTCATTTTCTATTCAGGCAGTATGGCCAGTGGTTAAGAATGAAGTTTCTGGAACCCACACTTCCTGGATTTGAATTCTGGCTTTGTGGCTACTGGGCAAACTTGAGGGAGTCATTTTGTGTCTCTGTACCCAATTTTCACAATGTCAAATGAGGTGGGTAAAAGCACTCTTTTTAAAGAGTTGTCCTGAGGATTAAAAAGACCATATTTATTTTATTTTATTTTTTTAAAAGATTTTATTTATTTATTTGACAGAGAGAGACACAGCGAGAGAGGGAACACAAGCAGGGGGAGTGGGAGACGGAGAAGCAGGCTTCCTGCCGAGCAGGGAGCCCGATGTGGGGCTCGATCCCAGGACCCTGGGATCATGACCTGAGCCGAAGGCAGACGCTTAACGACTGAGCCACCCAGGCACCCCTAAAAGGAATGTATTTAAAATGACCAAATACTTAGTCAGTGCTGCACATATGATTACTTCTACTATAATTCATTTTGACAAATGGTTTTGTTGTTGCTATATTTGTACTCATTTGCTGCCACTAAATGAGAAGGTCATGCTAGGTTTTGGAATTTGTTGCTTCAACTCTAAAATGAGATTGTTTTATCATATAAAGGAAGACCCCAGCTCTGTCATTCTAAGATGCACGGATATGAATGTGCATGTTTTTACACTTTATATTAACAGTTACTAAGTGCTTATATAATAGTTTAATCATATATAATTATCTTTTTCATTACCTAATATAAGATACATTAAGTATGTCAGTCATTCATTAATATTTATTGAGCATCTATTCTATGTTGGATATTGTACTAGATGCTGGGGATTCAGCAATCAAAACAACAAATATCCTGACACTTGTGGCGATTCATTCTAGTATTTTTCCCTGGGCCTGCAGCTGTGTCAACTATTTGACAGAATACTAAGTAAGTAAATATGGAACTAGGAACTAGGATCCCAATTCTGGCAGTATGTTTAAGTTATTTGGAGGGTAATTTACTATGAAGTATAATGAAGTTTTATAGAGATCCCAAAATGCAAAATTTAGATCTTAGGTATCTTATTAAATTGCTAAAAATTGTCTTTTTTCCCCCTGCTAGTGGCCACAACATCCATAACTTTTAAACCAGAAGAGCCAAGTTTATGCTTGCCAAGAACTCTTTAGGAATGCTGAATACATGTCTTAAATCAAAAAACAGAGAACTCCAGGTGCAAACACCCAAAATGCAGGCCAGTTTGTAGAAAGCCATCTTCAACTTCAGTACACATTTATTGTTATATTAAAAAAATAATCTGTGGGGTTTTTATAAACCTGATTTGAAAATTGCTTATAATATTTCTGTGTATAATGTAAAGGCATAAGCCAAGTTTGGTTTTATTTTAATTCTTAGCTGACTATTGCCTTTTTTTTTTAAGGTAAGGAGAGTATGGGGAAGTTCCTCTTGAAAAAGTTGAGTTTGAAATGACTCTGATCTTTAAGAGGGATGGAGTTAAGCCATATGGTATTGCTGATGTTCGATTGTTTTGGACTTAAAGAACAATTTTATGTAGTTCATTGTAACATTATGTGCTAATGTTTTGAAAGGAAAGTAGTTTTACTTAATGTTTTAAAAGGAATGTCTACTGAAGTTCTATAATACTGGAAATGTTTTACATCTACACTGCTCAATATAATAGCATTAGCCAGCAGTGAAATGTGTCTAGGGCAATGGAAGGGTTGAATTTTTAATTCTATTTTATTTCAATCAATTGAAATTTAAATAGTTACATGTAACTAGTGGTTACCTTATGAGACAACAACTGAGAGGTATAAATCAGAGAATTACCCACCTCAATATGGAGTAGAAAGTTTTGTCAGCACAATGAATGGAGTCATATATTTCTTATAGCAACCTTGTTAAAAGGAAAAAAAAAACAAACTTACTACCATCACTATTTTTTTAGATGAGGAATCTGAAGCAGAGAGGCAATTTGTCATTTGCTCTGGTTCATACACATTTGGAGAGGGGTGTAGAAATATCTGATTTAGGTCAGCAGGCAAATCATTGGAGACAAAGCAAGGAACAATCAATCATGAGTAGCAGGAGGGGTGGTATGTCTTTATCAGAACTTTTGAGAGATCACTGCAGTGATGTTTTGTCAAATGACTTTGAAGGAATAATAGGCAAGATCTCCCCCAGTAGACATCTCCCCCAAGATGTCTACGTCCTAATGCCCAGAACCTATGAATGTTACCTTATATGGTAAAAGGGACTTTGCAGAGATGATTAAGTTAAGGAGTTTGAGATGGGGAGGTTATCCATGTGGGCCCAATATGATCACGAGTCCTTATAAGTAGAAGAAAGAGACAGATGAGAATGAACCAAAGAGATGGAAGCATGAGAAAGACTCATCTCTGTGTTAACCAGCTTTGAAGATGAGGCCACAAGACAAGGAATGTGGGTGGCCTCTAGAAGCTGGGAAAGGCAACAACAACAAAAAAAAGGATTCTCTTCTGGAGCCTCCAAGGGATGCTCTTGTCAACACTTTGATTTTCACCCAGTGAGACCCTTTCCTGACTTTGAAACTCTGGACCTTGTCAACACTTTGATTTTCACCCAGTGAGACCCTTTCCTGACTTTGAAACTCTGGACCTACAAGGTAATAATCTCTGTTGCTTTAAACCATTAATTTTGAGGTAATTTGTTACAGCAGCGACTAGTGCAGAAGGCAACTAAACTAGAAGTGGGAAAATGGGTTATAGGTTCTTTTAATAAAACAGATTAGAGGGATGAGTGGCCTGAACTTAACAGTGGCAATGGCAATGGGGAGAAAAGAATAGATATGAGATGCAAGGAAATGAGAATTAACAGAAATGAAATCAAAAGGCAGCATTTAGACAAATAGATGGACCTCCTGTCCTTAAGGTTTTTCTCCTAAGGAAATGTTCCTTCCCAAAAATCTCTATATGGGGTCACCTAACATCACACAATATGTGGAGGGAGGACCTGGGATTTGGAGACCTCTCTGACATCAATTCATAAAGGTCTTCAAAATCTTAGAGAGCTGCCCACACTTAGCCCTGCTTACCCCCTCTTTGGTTCATTCTGCATGCCCCGTATAAAGCAGCAGCTGCTGGCTGTATTATGAAAATTATGGGGGATGTAATTTTTTTACATTACTTGGCAACACATTTCTGTCCAGGTGTTTGAGAAACTCAGAGCATAATTATGCCAGAGCAAAAGTAGATGAGAAGTTCAGTCAAGGAAACCAGATTGCTTTTTGTCAAGAGAGTCTGTCAAGACAGGCTGGTGTGGTGGAGAGATCGTGAGCTTTGTAGAAAATGCTGAATTTGCATACTGATTCCACCACTTAATTGTTCTGAGATATTGTACAATGAGTTGTTAAGCTCCCTGAACCTCATTTTTGTCATTTGTTCACAGGGAGAGTCACATCTAGCTTGGGGGGTGACTGTATGGAATAAATGAGTTTATAAATACAATGCATTGGCCTGAAGTGGAGGCTTAGTAAAGGCTGTATGCACAAAAAGGACCCTAGTAAAGGTAGAAACTTTGTTACCGATCATGGTTTTCAAGAGAATTTCTTTTCTATCTTAAAAAATGAGAATACGTTTTATTGACCAAAAATATAAGTTGACAGCACATTTGCAATGGAATAAAACTTCTCATAAGATAGATGGGCATGACGTCTAAATCCAGAAGTAATAATCAATGTTGGGCTATTGACAGCAAACATAACTTTCATATCCAACATTTCTTCTGTTTTCCTACTAAGATAGTGTACATGTGGATTCATGATTTTATTGCCTTTTACTGACAAATTCATTTACAGTAGAATATAGTGGGAGTCATGGGAGGAGGGAAATTTTTATATAGGATGCAATGAAGGAAGAAAAGAAGAGGGGAAAGAAGGGAGGGGGAAGGAGGAGGACAGAAAAGAGAGACAAGACATAATGAGGGGGAGAAAGGAAAGAATTTTGGTAGATGTAATGAAAAAGTTTATATAGGAAGAAAAGTTGTAGAGCACTGAGAGAAGAAATGCATAATTATTTATTCTGTCTCTTCACTATGCTTGGCATTAAGTAACATATAATGTGCTAATTAATTCATCTGCTTACTTATTCATGCACTGGATATTTATTAAGAGTTCCTAGAAGCGAGGAATTTAGAAGTGAATAACATGGACTTCATCCTTACCATTATGGAATTTGTAGCAGAGAGGAGCATTATCAGACCACAACTTATCTTATTCAATCCTCATGACTACCTATTAATAAAATTGGTATTATTACTATTACTAATTTGCAGACATGGGAACTTGGATATGGTGAGCTAGTCAGTGACAAATTAGGATTCCATCCTTTTTTGTTTGCCTTCAAGTTAAGTTCTCATTGTTTCCATAAGAGCCCATGCTGACTAGGGGAAATAGAGCCAATGCAGTGTGTGTGTGTACACGTGTGTGTGTGTGTGTGTGTGTGTGTGTGTGTGTGACTTTGAATGCTCATCCATTTTTTGAATAATGTGAAGAAGCCATTAAGTCCTTCTCTATGGTATTTGGAAAACTGGCTGTCATTTCTACTCCCTTTAAGAAAAGAAATACCACAAGGAGGTAAACTGATATTAGGGGTTTGGCACTGCACATAGTGGGCACTAAGTAAATGTATGTTTAATTATATAGTTAATATATATAATTAAATATATAATATAATTAAATATATAATTAATAATTAACCTATTATAATATAACATATAATGTAATAATATATAATAATGTGTAATACATAATTATAATATGTAATTATATAGCCAATATAATACACTGCTTGAACCCAAATATATACCCATCTTCCTACACAATCTACACCTACAGGATACTATGATTTACTACACAAATACTCAGGGAACAGTCACTCTGCACTAGCCACTATGCTGGGTAAAATAACCTAAAAATTAAAAGGCCAAGAACCTAAACTCTAGTAGCTCTGCAAAGGATGCGTGATAGGATGCGAAAGAGATTATGAGAGCCAGATTTGTAGCTAATTTTCATACAGTATGGTATCAAGGAATCATAAGGAATACAAGGGAATTAGTGTCAGAGATTTTGTTATGTTAAGGAAGGGATTTTGTAAGAAGAGGCAAAGATAACAACTGGACTAAGGATGGCAGAATGTTCATTGTGTCTGGAAGTCAGCCCTACTAAGGAGAGACAGTTAGAGAGGGAAAGTGAATCCTGGTTTGAAGAAGCTTGCTTGCAGCACTAAGGAGTGTGGATTTCATTTTCTTATTACCTACAATGGGTGCCCCTAGGATGCTTTAAATGATGGAATGGCATGAACAATCCATATACCACTGGTCACTTCCAGTTAAATATGGTGGGTTGAAAACATGTGCTTAGCTTCTATCCCAAAAACCCATTAAAACAATAAAATAATAAAAAAGGAATTCTTGGGGCACCTGGTTGGCTCAGACGGTTAAGTGTCTGCCTTCTGCTCAGGTCATGATCCCAGGGTCCTGGGATCGAGCCCTGCATCGGGTTCCCTGCTCAGCAGGGGGCCTGCTTCTCCCTCTCCCCCTGCTCATGCTCTCTCTCTCTCTCTGTATCTCTGTGTCTCAAATGAATAAATAAGATCTTAAAAAAAAAAAGGAATTCTTTTTAAAAATGAATAAATACACCGGGTCAACAAGGCTGATAGAGGAGCATCAGTGACCATATTTGGGGCACTGGAAAGCAGAGGTACAGTAGTAACTGACCCAGCAGAGGACAAGGACCTTTATCTGACCACTTGTCCAACAGTGGAAAAGCCATGGGCTCTATGATTTACATCACAATCTTCCCCACAACACTGATATTGAGAATATAGTTAGAACAGAAACAGAGGAATTGCTTAAATGCTTGATGAGGAAAGCATTAGAATCTTGGGCTCTTGCCCACTGCTTCCTCCACTTTTGCAGAAAGCAGGACTTTTATTTCCTGGAGAGGATAAAATATCTGGCCTATGTCCTGGGGTACATCAAATGCAGCTGTGGGTGGGACACAATACTAAGTAAAGGGGGTTTAAGTGAAAGGCTCATACAGACTTGGTGACTTCAAGTCTCCCATACTAGGATTGTAGAGCACAGTCAGCAAGATTTATAACATACAGTCAAGAAAATGGAAAAGTCATCACATATATGGCAAGCTTAAGAGAAAGAGCTAAGGGTCACAACCAACACAAAACACAAAACAAACAAACAAAAAGAACCCAATAGTCCAATAGTCTGTTCACTCTATAGCCCAGACAGCAATAGAAAAAGGCTACCAAGTGTACAGAGCCTCCAACAGATGTATGCTGGTCAACTCTCAAAGTTGAGTAAGCAGCCAAAGATCTGCAGACATTTTGGAAAAACATAGTCGTCCTCAAATTTTTCTCTTTCCTTCTTCATAAGAAATAGACCTTAAATTCATAGATGACCTTGGCAGCTAGGGGTAACAGTCCAGTTCGTGAAATGTGCCTATATGGGACGCATGTTACATCTGCCTCATTCGCTTCAAAGGAAATTGCAGGCCTGAAATTCCTCTCCCTTCTTCCTTCTGCAAGATAGAGCTCACACTTCTCTGGTGCATATGACTCAGCTTCAAGTGTGCAAACAAGGACAAGATTCTAGGTGATAATAAAACAAAATAATGGAAGGAATGGGAATCCCTGAGTGACTCCCAGAACAAAGCTATGCCATTAGTCTAGATTTCTCACTCCAGAACTATTTCTTTGCATTCTATATTCTTTCAGCCATGGTATTTTGGGATTTTTGTGTTTTAGCATCTGGTCCCTTACGTTAGCTAACACAACTTGAAATATAAAAGAAAGATGATTAACCAAACAGAAAAAACAAAAACAAAAACAAACAAACAAACAAAAAAACTTAGAAAAAATGGAGTCTATAAAGGTTGGAGAAAACAAATATATCTGCAATATCCACAAACAGATAAGGAATCATATTGAAGTAAGCAATATTCAGAGAACAGGTAAAAGCTATTAGAAAGCAAACGCATGAAAATCGAAATAATGAATTGTAAAATTTTTAAACTTAGTCCTGCTTGCCCACAAAGATGAGTTGATTTGGAAAAGAAAAAAAAAAAAAAGCTGAAGGAATCTCTCAGAGTATATGATAAGGAGACCCAAGAATGAAAATAATTAAAGAAATAAAAAAAAAATCAGTTTAGGAAGTTCTATATGCAAATTCAGTTGCATATTGAACATTACAGGAGTTAGCCGTGCTGACCCCCCATGCAGTCAAAAATCTACGTGTAACTTAGGACTCCCGAAAACTTTACTAATAGCCTACTGTTGTCTGGAAGCCTTACCAATAAGACAACTAACACATATTTTGTATGTTGTATATATTATATATTGTATTTTTTCAAAAGAGTAAACTAAAGAAAAAATGTTATTAAGAAAATCATGAGGAAGAGAAAATACATTTACAGTACTATATTGTATTCATAAAAAAATCTATGAATCAATGGAATTGCACAGCTCAAACACATGTTATTCAAGGGTCAAGTATAATAGGAATTCTGGAATCAGAGAGTAGAGAAAAAAAGAGGGGAGAAAATTATCACATAAATTAAAATTCAAAACCAAAGTACCAGTATCTTATGATTAAAAGAAACCACTTGGTCTCTAGGACAAGGCACATACCAAGTCACATCATTGTAAAAATTGAGTAATGAAATGCTACGTGCTTCCAGGGAGAAAAGAAAGAAAGAAAAAGAAAAAAACGTCATATATAAAGAATTAAGAATTACATTCCAATTGAGTTTTTCATAGCAATTCTGCTGTCTAGAAGACAATGAAGGGATACGTTCATAGCTCAGGGGAATATTGATTTCCTATCAGGAATTCCAATCCCAGCTAAACAAGCAATGCAATGTGAAAGGATTAAAACCATTTTCATGATTCATGGCTTCATAATCCCCTTCCATGTATCTTTTCTTAAGAAGCTACACAAGGAATCTGCCCACCAAAACAAGAAAGCAAATTAGGAAAGAGAGAGCTATGAAACACAGGAATGAGTAGAAATAAGGCAAGAGAGACAGAGACAGAGAAGGAATCTCAGGGTGGTGCTTAGGGCGAGCCCATGATAGGAGCTATGTCACTTGTTCTCATGGAAGGAAGTCAGAAAACGCCAGACCAATCTTCCTACAGAAGGCCTAGTAGAATTCTTGATGTGTTTGTGTGTATTGAGAGAGGAATTCACATGAGTACAGGAGAGTTTAATTGTAAGCACATAAAAACTAAACATATTATAAAAGAAAGCCTTTCCTAGCTCCAGAAAAAAAACAAAAACACTGTGTAGGGAAGGAAAGCATTCTTATTAACTGCCTTGAGTCACTTTGAATAACGTGTATACAATAATAATAATAGTAATATTCATTCAAGCACGTTATAATGCACATTTCTTGACAATCTGGTGGAATGAGAAGAACAGGTGTGTGTGGGTGAAGAGGGCCATGAGGTAGAGGGAAACTATCTGAATTTCATGTTCCATAGTGCAAAGTGATACATGATGACTGAAACAATCAATCCAGAGGCAGCACTACAACAATGTTACTAAGATATGTGGAGGTAGAAACCAAAACATCAAAAAGGGATTATTTGTAGAAAGCAACAATGGATTTCCAGAGGTAAAATGGAGAAACGACTGTTTTTGTTATTATTACTGTTGTTTGTTTTGTTTTGTTTTTAAAACAAACCTTGACCAGATATAATATAAACGAAATATTCAGAAGATTTAATTCTGGCAGAACTGTGGGGGAAAGTAGGTGGGAAAGGAGACTCATGAGAAGTGGTGTGGACATTTAGGCTTTGACTCCGCACAGGCACAGGGAGCAAGAAGAGGAGGATGCTTGAGGTAGAGAAAGATGAAGGCATGACTTTGCAAGATTGACACTGTTCATAGTATTAAAAAGTTTCAAGTAAGGTTCAGATATATAAAAATATTGCCTTTTAAAGTTGAACAAACAGGAAGTTGCTGGAACAATAAGAAACTACTAGTAACTTGACTCTTAATGTCATTTATGATTGTTTCCAAGTGCTTCACAATAAGTGTTCTCACTGAAGTTTTACAGCAGCTCTGTGAGTCCGGCAAGGCAGAGATGATTACACCCATTTTACAGATGAGCAAATTTTAAATGAGACTGCTGGAGTCATCACTAAGTTAGGAAGTACAGAGCAGAGCTGTATGAGTACTCCCATTATTAAAGATTCTCTGTTTACAACGTATGCTTTAAATGTGAACCAGTTTTTCTAAGCTTTTTCTTGCTTTTGCATTGTGGTACAAATATTGGATCTTTGTGCCCAGTCCTTGGCACAGAGCTCTGAAATCATGTGGAATTGCCTAGGTGATAGGAATATCTTTTGTTCTGTTAAGACAACCTTTAATGGGCTCCTGGAAATCTTTGGGATGGGGACTGGACACCAGAATGTAACCAGTAATGAGATTCCCTGAATCCGAATGTCCTCCTCTATAAACTAGAACTATGGTCACATCTTGTTGATTGCTAAAGAATCAAACAAGATGGGGCGCCTGGGTGGCTCAGTTGGTTAAGCCACTGCCTTCGGCTCAGGTCATGATCCTGGAGTCCCGGGATCGAGTCCCGCATCGGACTCCCTGCTCGGCGGGGAGTCTGCTTCTCCCTCTGACCCTCCCCCTTCTCATGCTCTCTCTCAAATAAATAAAAAAAAAAAAAAAAAAAGAATCAAACAAGATGGTGTATGCAAAGAAATTAGCAGCGTCTGGCTAATTATCAACAACCAACTAAAGGTAACTATTATTAATGATAATTACAGAATTGAAAGACAAAAATAATATTAATAAATACCAAACTGAATAATTAAAGATAGTAGGAATAGTACTTGTAGAATAGCAATAGCTGCAGTGACAAAATAGAAATAATAAAGAAAGCATGATAATGCATCTCCCACTTGGCATCTGTCACAAAAAAGCATTCCCTGAATTTTCTCAGCAGTTAAACACTGACACTTCTATACCGGTATAGTTCTTCCTTCTGACATTGTAGGACTTACCACATTAACGTTAACATACTTAAGTATGTATCCTAATTATGTATGTATGCATGTAATTATGCATGTGCTATAATTATGTATATACCATAAGCATGTGTTCCTTGAACCTCCAGAAGGCAGAAATTGAGTTGTCTCCATTTTTGGATTCCCAAGCTTTTTGAAAAGTTTCTAGCATCTAGCAGATGCTAATATTTATTTATTTATTTATTTATTTATTTATTTATTTAACTTATTAATGAATGAATGAATGAACACTTGTGAGGTTTTCTTATAATCTGCTTTTCATTTGACATGTATTAAATAAATGCACATCTCAGAGGATGAGTCAATATTCAACTGCACTGACGGTAAAACAAAGTTAATGTTGCTATTAGGTGGACCATTTCCATTCTTCCGTACAGTTTTGACAGTGATCTGCTAATAATTTTCGATAAAACCAGGAACTATAACAATTATCTTAGCTCCAATACTTTGTAGCAGTGACATGAAAGTGACTGTACTAATAGAGTGTCCTGTGACTAAGGAACGCTTACCACCAGTTACTTTCTCTGCTTCTTTGTTTCCAATGTGTGGAACTACATCTTCCCTTATGGCAGAAGTTCAGTTGCAAGGCAAATATAACATAACATTGGATTTTGCCATTCCTCCTAGAGTTGCTATGATGTCCAAGTTGTTTGACAAAATTTTCACCTCCTCAAAATTCTGGCTATTTATTTATTTTTTTTCTTCCACATTTTTTTAATTATGTTATGTTAGTCACCATACATTACATCATTAGTTTTTGATGTAGTGTTCCATGATTCATTGTTGGCGTATAACACCCAGTGCTCCATTCAATACGTGCCCTCTTTAATACCCATCACCAGGCTAACCCATCCCCCCACCCCTCTCCCCTCTAGAACCCTCAGTTTGTTTCTCAGAGTCCATAGTCTCTCATGGTTTGTCTCCCCCTCCGATTTCCCCCCCTTCATTCTTCCCTTCCTGCTATCTTCTTCTTTTTTTTTTTTAACATATAATGTATTATTTGTTTCAGAGGTACAGGTCTGTGATTCAACAGTCTTACACAATTCACAGTGCTCACCATAGCACATACCCTCCCCAGTGTCTATCACCCAGCCACCCCATCCTTCCCACCCCCCACCACTTCAGCAACCCTCAGTTTGTTTCCTGAGATTAAGAATTCCTCATATCAGTGAGATCATGTGATACATCATGTCTTTCTCTGATTGACTTATTTTGCTCAGCATAATACCCTCCAGTTCCATCCACGTCGTTGCAAATGGCAAGATTTCATTCCTTTAGATGGCTATTTATTTTTATTGGAAGTTGATTTATTCATTGACTGTACTTGTGCCCAGAATACAGCTTATTTTTATAGTAGCCCATTAATGAATAATTGGAACATATGCTTGTATTTTAATTCTTAAATATTGATTTACTTTTTATAGAAGCAGGTGCAATTTGTGCCTTACATTAGAGCAATGTAATAGAGCCAAGAAGATGCTGTAGACAACAATTAGGCTTTTTAGTAATTAAAATATACCCAATTGCACATGTCCTTATTATCATTAAGCAAATCTGAATTTTCACTTAGAGCTACAGACAGGATATTCCTAGAATTTAAATGTGCCATAATCTGGTTTTCCCCCCATGAGCCAGAGATATAGATTTAATTCAAAGAGCTTATACTAAAGTTGAGAGTTAGAAATCTGGTATAAGTTAAGTTTAGCTTTTTAAATACTATGATGAAAAGTTTTATATCTATAAATATATGTGTATGTGTGTGTGTGTATGTATGGGAAGAAGCTACTTTTAAATTAATGGATGATAATAATTGTGAGATATCAACAACTTTCAATACCTGAAATAATTGTAATGGGTATACTTTATTTTATACTATGTCAGTTTCGCATACATTATCTTATCTAAATCTCCAAAAAATACTCAACAAATGTGTTTTTGAATTTTGTAAATGAGGTAACTGAACCTGAGAGAATTTTGATTTACCCAGCCAGCAAAAGGAATAGAATTTGAATATCAACTTGAATTCTTAAACTAGTCTGATTCTAAAGCCGCATTTTGCTTGCTCCTTCTTTTGTTTCCTTTTTGTAGTATACAGTTGGTGGATAATAAAAGTATAGAAATCCACTTTATATATCTTCCCCCTACTTCTGAGCTTCACCTGTTCCCACTTTTCAACAAAATAAAAGAAGAAGGAAGAGCAGAAAAAGAGGGGAGGAGGAAGGAGAGCAGACCCCCTGTGCACAGATGTGACAAGATCAGGTGAAATTTTATCTGTTTTTCTTTCCCCTGAGTCCCCTCCCCTGGTGATGTTACCACTCTGAAGAGATGAAACATGAATAGAGTAAGAGAAGGAGAAAAACAAGGAGAGGGGAGACATGAAGGAAGAGAATGAAATAGAATTAAGAATTAAATACAATGCAGAGTAATTAATAACTCAAAATTAAGGTCTATTTTCTTCCTGATTGGTCTTTTGAGGTATCTTTTAGGACTCCAATAGAAGCTATATTATGAACACAAAGTGAAGATCTCCTAGGAACACACCCTTCATAAAAACAAATAATGAATTTTTGGCTTAATTTGGAATATCTGACACATAACAAATAGAGCATTTGGTTGACCTAAAGATAGTAGTTCCATCCAATGATACGCTGTGCTTAACTGTTTTTTTTTTTTTTTTTTTTTAATTACCTAGCAGCTTCAAAGAGTGCTTAGTGTGATCCCTGGACCTAACATTAGTGTAGAGTGAGTCTGGTCCATCCTCTGCGGGCATGCCATCTAGGAAATCCAAAGGCAAGCTGCTCTAGAGATTGCCTTTCCAATCACAAGGCCCAAATTTTAATTATCACTCCAGAGTATGTGGCCAGACCCTGGGTCTACTGCTACTGCATTTTTGAATAATTCATCTCTGCACCCACTGAGAAAAAAAACTAGGATGCTCTGCTTCCATGATATTATTTGGAACGATTTTCAAGATGCTTATGCTTTCACATTTGAAGGGAAAGTTATCTAGAAAGATCATTAAGTGTGAGTGAAATTTAGCAGTTGGATCAGTCATCCGTGTAGCACCAGGGATCTGGGGCCATCATTTGACTTAAAATCAGATGAATCTGAATGTAAATTGGAACAGGTCAATCCAAAAGCTGATTTGGCGGGATGAAAACAATGTGATCCTGTCTCAAGTATTTAAAACTGTGAGGAATGAGAGAAGAATTGGACGTGGCATAATAATTTTATTTAGGGAAGGTTGCAGAATGTTGAGTAAAGTCTGATCTCGTTAAGGGTTCCCTATGTCATTCTCCAGCAGATGATTTTCCTCGTTAAAATCATCAGTGCGATTATGTGTCTGCTCTTCTAAATTGTGGTCACTTGACCTCTATAGAGGAGGATCTTTAGAAACAGCAGCTGTGAAAAGGGGGTGGTGTGGAGGGGCAAACAGATGTTATTCATTTGGTGACTTGCAGGTGAACCTTATTCTAGATCTGAATGCTTATATGTATGTTTATTAACATCATCTTAAGATTGAAACTCATTTTTAAAATGTTATTATTGAAAATTGGGTGATGATAATTTTTTAAAAAAATCATAAAGCCAACCAGAAATTTATGGACCTTGGCCTGTGCCAGTTCTCCTTCCTTTGCCATTCCATGTTTGCCTTTCTGCAGCAAGCCTGGCAAACACTCATGGCAGGGGTAGGGACTGAGCTAGGCAATGACATGCAAAGGGAAAGTCACTTATGTGGTGATGGTGTGAAAGGTTTCTCTCTAGGAACTGCCCAGTGTATGTGTTTAGAGAAGAAAAGAAGCCCAATTTAGGGCATGCTGTCCCCTCCTTGAAGGCTTCCAAAGACATTCACAGTGGGAAGTTCATCCCAGTTGGTCATCTTTGGATAAACATTTCATTTATTCTTACACAGAAAACCAGGAATTTTGGCAGGTGGCAAGAAATGGATATTAACAAAATAATGGAAATTGAAGAGTGTCAGCATACCTGTTTGTTTCTTTTCTTTTCATGCCCTTCTCAGTTTTATTATAATGTATTGAGGGTGTACTAGTCACAGTTCTCCAGAAAAACAGAACCAATATGAAATATATGCTATATATTAAATCCTGGTCTAATCCCTTAAAATCATATATAAAAATATCTCATATATATAATTTGATTTATTAATTATAAGGAATTGGCTTATGCAGTTATGGAGGTGAAGAAGTCTTATGATCTGCAATCTGCAAGCTGCAGACCCAATAAAACCAGTGGTATAAGTTCCTGTTGACATACAAAAGCAACTATCATAGAAGATTTAGAAGGAATTCTACCACGCCTTATTTTTAAGTTGATCTTAGATTTCTTCGAAGAAGCATTAACGTCTCTGTAAACATTAGAGGGACCAACAGAAGAACAAGAAAACCCCTGCCTTCAGTTTATACTACAAATCAGTTCTTCTCAAACTTGTTTTCTTTAGTAACAGAATGAAGGCTGATGTTCTCCATGGGGGTCCAGGTTATAACTCTTGGCCAGGAGGATTGAGGGTCCAGAGGAAGTAGGCAAGCTTTGCCTCCCCCATTCCACTCAAGAATGCATATGGGAATATACAGAGTGAGATTTTATGAACATTCCTTATTATTTTTTTAGAGTAAACGAACATCGACAATTTTTATATTATTAGGGATTATCAATTTAGTCACACCTGGCAACCTAATATAATGGAAGTCCGTCTTGAAATTGGAGTTGGAAATCACTGAATACTCTTAATTTTTATAAATTCATTGTCCAACTGCACCTTCATTATAGAGACTGTTCAAATAAATAGAAGTTAAGCATAATGGGATTGGTGTCGGGTTTCAGAACAGTGAAGACCAGGATTAAATCCTTCCCAAATGCAAGGCCCCTAGTGCTACACCTGGGTATCAACTCAGCTGCAGGCGGATCTCAAGGTTATTCTGTATTTGATCATAGGGTCCTCAAAGACATACGTACTAGCCAGCTTTATGCATTTGACAAGTCATTTAAACATTCTTAGCCTGAGTTTTTTGTTCTGAAAGTGAGGCTGCTTATATTTTCTTGGAGGGATTTATTAGTAATAAAAGAGATGACCAAGTCAAATCTTTTTGTATAGTCCTTAGAGTAGCCGACTCTAAGTAGCTGAGTAGCTAACTCTAACTCTAACGCTTAGTGCTTTTTCCCTTAAGTATTTGTTTATGGGTGTGATGTACATGCCATAATCAATGAAGAATGACTTTAAGGAATTAGACTAGGATTCTAGAAGAAAGAACCCATCATGTGCCAATACTTGTACAAGCTTGCTTTACACATGTCACTTACTCTAGTCCTCATTGACACTCTCCTCAATAGATTTCCTTTTTTCTTATTTTATAATGAAGACCCTGAGGCCCAGGGAATTGAAATAACAGGCCAAATAAGAATGGGGGCACCTGGGTGGCTCAGTCGATAAGCGTCTACCTTCGGCTTGGGTCATGATCCCAGGGTCCTGGGATCGAGCCCCGTATCAGGCTCCGTGCTCGGCAGGGAGCCTGCTTCTCCCTCTCCCACTCCCCCCTGCTTGTGTTCCCTCTCTCACTGTCTCTCTGTCAAATAAATAAATAAAATCTTTAAAAAAAAAAAAAAGAATCTTGGCATGGGTGGGATTTGAACCCAGATTTGTGCAAGCTCAAAACTGTGCTTTTATCACCATGGTAAGAAAATGAAGCAATTTTAACCTGACCATTCATTGCAAGGGACCTTCTGGGGATACACAGATGGGTGGCCCTAAGAAAAGGATTATTATTATCATTATTATTATTATTTCTGGAATCACATTGGTGAGAAACAACAAAATTCTCTTATGAAAGAATTCACAGAAGAGGGTTTGAATCACATTCTTAGTGAAATATGGATTAAAAAAATGCCTATCTTTGAAAAGAAAATGCTAGTAAGCTCCCAATGCAACAGAAATAGTAATAAAGCTGCAAATCAGTGTACTGGTCAATAGGAGAGCCAGGAGGCCCCCAACACAACAGTGTTGACTTAAAATAGTTCATATAAATCAAAAGACTGTGTTAATTCAGGATTCAGAGCATATCACACAGGAGAAGGGCAACTTTTAAACCCGTCTCCATCCCCGGGTCCATAAGGGACCTTGATTAAGTGTGAGTAAAAGGAATAGGATGCTAATGACATACATACAAAGTAACTATTTTTCTTCTGCTTGGGGATGGAGAGGTGGACCTGGCAAGCCCAAATCCCACCCCAACGCTGCCCCCTCCTTACTGAAGGGTCCAGAAATGAAAAGATGGCTTTGTTGATGCACTGACCCCCTCACCCACTCTCGCATCGGCTAGCGTGAGAAGGAAATGAGGAATGGTGTATACACCCAGTGTAAACACTCCAGTTCCCGCAAGTTCCTAGGGCCAGGAGTTAATGTATTTCTACCTTTAAAATAGACTTAGTCACTGTATTTCGAATGATCCATGTTGCAGTACCTATAAAACCTCATCCGTTAGCTCTTCATCTCTTCTCTCATTACTTTCCTGTAGTATATTTTCACTCCATACATGATTTAGGGAATGTTTCCGATCAGCACCGTTTTCTGTCTCAGGAGTTTTGTCAAGTGGATTGGGAATCACATTTATTCCACAAAAGTAATGGAAGGGGAGTGGATAAAGCCATAGATTTTTCTCTTCCTCACTCCATGTCCCAGGTATTATATAGTAGTGAGATACTGCTGAGTTAGTTTTGATCAAATCACCTAACATCTTCCATGTTAAGTTTGAGAATTCAGGAAGGCTTTTAATGTCTTAGTGTGCTAAGAACGGTTTTTGTGGTTTGGTTACTTTTGTATTTTTTATTTCACATTTTTTATATTTCCTGTTTGGTGCATATTAATTAGAATTGTTCATTCTTGTTACAAATAAAAATTAGAAAAGGGCCAAGCACAATGCCAAGTGTGCTGATGTAAAGCAATACTTTACCCCTTTGTCTGCTGTGGAAAATTGCTAATTTCCATAAGACACCCAATTATTTTCTCTATAGTCATCCAGAGAGATGAAACCAGATGGAATAAAGTTCATTCAGACAACTTTGCTATTGTGCTAATAATTTGATTAAAATTAACACAAAACAAGAACCTGGCTTTTACCTTTCCAAGGGTGAGATTTAAGTCTTCTGCATGAGAGCTATCATGTTCAGGATCCAGGTCTAACATACCTTTGTGACAGGAAAATTAAAGACATGGGAAACTGCCATAATTCTCTCCTTAGTCCTTTAAAGACCACTATAACTCAGAAGGCATCCACTTTATATTCAAGTGCAATGTTAATGGCTTATAGTTTCAGAGATTAAGAATGGTTAGGAAAAATATTACTCCCAGTTCTTCATTTGTGTGTCAGGGGAGACAGGAAAATAAATTTATTCTAAAATAAGCAAACTTACTTTCATCTTTTCTCCATATGCCTTAGTCTTGTAACATTTGTTTTAGACTAAAGAACGCTGTGTTGCCAAATTGCTTACATCTTAAAATGTTAAAATATTCTCTTTGGGCTCACAAAAGACTGCAAAGTGTAAAATGCTTATTTATTGCTATTATCCTATAGCATAAAAATTAGCATGAAACAACTTGGTTGGGGGCTGGGGAGAGACAGGGCTGGTGCTTGAACCTCTTCTCTTTGAATCTATACTCACTGCCCGATGATAATCATCCCACTTCATGGCTTTAAGTGGCATCTATATGATGACAACTCTCAAATTACTATCTCCCGCCTAGACCTTTTCCTTGAACTCCAGACTCATATATTCAACTGCCTACTCGACCTCAACGTGTGGATAATGAACAGGCATATCGAATGTAACATGTTGAAACTGATTTCACCCCTTCAACTTGTTTTTCCCACAGTCTTCCCATCTAGGTCAACGGGAACTCTAGCTCTCCGACTACTTGGATAAAAATAATCGTGGCTTCCTTGATTCTTTCTCTTCTTTGGCTCTCCACATGTAATTTAGCAGCAAATCCTGCTGGTTGTACTTAAAGGGTAAATTCAAAGCCCGTCAAGGTCTCACCACCTCTCCTGCTACCACTGTGGTCCAAGTGTCCATCACCCATTGCATGCATGACCGCACAACCATCTTAGCTGTGTGCTCTGCTTGGTCTGTTCTTGGTCTGTTCTCAGCAACAGAGTCAATGTGTCTCTCTTAAAACCTGGCTCATCAGGTCACTCCCTTGCTCAAAACTTCCCAGTGGCTTTCCATATTGTCCATCGAAAACAGGGAAATTCTTTCCACTGTCTACCAGGCCCTGTATGGTCTGGTCTGTTCCAGCTTCTTCCTTTTCCACCACATCGAACTTTTGCTGGCCCTTGTCCATGCTGGACACAACTTCGTGAAATATTTTCTAGCATATCACTGGGCACAGAGTAAACAGCTAGCAAAGGTTATTTTGAGTGAATGAATGAAAGAAAAAAAAAACAAAGATAAGTCAGGAAACCTTTTGGAATATTTTAGTTGTTCCTGGACCCTAATGTGTTCTCACTTGATATATATATTTTTTAATTTAGATATTTCTGATATTGTACTGTGCAGATTGAATTGCATGATTGTTCTTAAGATTTTATTTATTTATTTGACAGAGAGAGACACAGCAAGAGAGGGAACACAAGCAGAGGAAGTGGGAGAGGGAGAAGCAGGCTTCCCATGGAGCAGGGAGCCTGATGTGGGGCTCGATCCCAGGACCCTGGGATCATGACCTGAGCTGAAGGCAGATGCTTAACGACTGAGCCACCCAGGTGCCCTGCATGATTGTTCTAATCAACATTTTTTGGTGACTACTATGTACCAGGGATTATATGAATTGGCCCCAGGTATACAAAATAGCATCTCATGTGCTACTTGGCCCAGAAACTAGCGATCTTACATCTGCCGTCTATTTGTACCTTCTTCACATGCGATGCATAAGTCACGTACCTGCTGTGAATCTGATTATGGGCCTGGCACCAACTTATATTAAACGGAGGTGGATATCAGTTGACAGTACCAAAGCTTGTTTTGTTTGTTCCGTGATTTGATTTGGTTACCAACATTTAGAACTGGGGAATGGACGTGTGGGAGGTGGTACAAAAATATGTATGTCTATTTTCTCTTAAAAAATCAACAGACATGGTAATCTTGGGCCTGTTTTTTTAGCATTCTGCTGTGGATGAGCAATAGCTTCCCACCTTCAAAGATGGTTACCAGCTCCAGATTCTCAAAGGGGTTCACAGTATGGGGGGGGAGGAAAAAACAAGATAAAATAACATTTTTTCTTTTAAATATCTTTTGTATTTTCTAAAGCTTCTGCATATTGTGTTTCATGGTATCCTAAAGACAATCTTTTGGAGTAAATGGTGTTATCTGCAATTTTACAGCTAAAGGAGTGGAGTCTGAAGGAGTTTAATGACTTGTCTTAATGACTCAGCTTATAAGGAACTATCATCCTCCTCCTCCTCATCATCATGGTAATTTACATTTATTGAGTACTTACTATGAGCCAAACACTGTCTTAAGTGTCTTTTATATGTAGATGCATTTAATCTTCCAATAACTCTGAGAAAGGCACTATTTATTCTTCTTATTTTCCAATAAGGAAATGAATGACTGGTAAGAGCAGTAACTTGCCTAAGGTTTCAAAGCTGGCAGTGATGGGGTGAGAATTTAAATTCAGATGGTCAAGTCCAGAGGCCAGTTTTAACCACAGGTCTATAGTGCTATATTCAGCATTGCCAGGGCCACCTAACTCCAAAGACACTCTTCTTTCCATCATTACAGACTTTGGAGAGCACTTTGGAACACATAGTGAACCAAAAGCAGATCCTCATGAACACTAGTGGGGAAAAGAAGCTTCTGGAGACAGTGGAAAGGACTCTAGTGTCTTTCTTCTTGGGAACTCTAAATCTACATGGGGCCATTCTGCCCATGCTTTCACCACGCCTTGACCATATAGTCTGCCTTAGGGGTATCTTCCCATATCTTCATGGGAACTCATTCAGTTATGGTGTGTGTGTGTGTGTGTGTGTGTGTGTGTGTGTGTGTGTGTGTGTGTGTTTGGTGTGGTGTGTGCTTCCCTCTGAATCCCTAGTGACTACACCTGTGCCTGGTACCCTATAGATATCTTCTTACAGAATGTTTTCTGTCCTGGCTTGAAAATTGACTGACTTTTTCATCTTTCAAAATTTCTTGATTTGACCAAATCGAACTCTGTTAGAAGTAAACACAAAAGAAATTTAGTGTGCCCTAAATGCTCAAGGCAAACATGAAAGTAGTACTATTTGACTGCATAGTCTTGTATGTCCAGGAATGAATGGTATACTCCCAGTTAAGACCTCACTTAAAATGAATGTGTCTGATAATAGATATCTCTCAGACTACAGTTTAGCTGCCATGAGCCCCCATTTCTAGTAGATTGCCTTGCTCTTAGGGAACTCTTAGGGAGTTACCAGGGTCTAACTGGGTGTCCATGTTTCATTTTTAACAAGCCGGGTGAGCACCATGGTATGCCAACCATTTGATAGGAAATAACGGTTCATGCCTTCTGCTTCCCACATCCATTCAGCAGATTATCTCTTCCAAGGCAATCAAAAGGGTAGAGTTCATTTTTAATTGGTGTAATTCCTCCTAAAACTCAATTGGAGGGACAACTGTCTATTTTTGGCTCAATTCCTTTATGTTGTTTAGGGAGTTCAGATTTTTAACACATTATGATAAGAATATTCTTCAAACCAGGTCATCCTAGTTGGCACTAATTTTTTCTTTGGTTTATTGAATGCTTTTAATCAAATCAAGGCCAAAAGGTGAGCTGAAACCTAGTCCTTATAATTTTTGCTCTTCCTTTGTTGCTCCCCCTCTGCTGACCTTAAATGGGAAGGAAATAATCTTACAAATATTCTGTGAGAGATCCTCCAAAGCTAATAATTTTCTCTAATTCCATCTTATCCTCCAAATTGAGGACAATGTAAATGAAACTTTAAGAAGTCTTCCCTACAACACTCAATAGAAATGTATTGAGTAAGTAATGCATGTGAATGAAGATTCCCAAGTTTTTCCAGGCATCTCTTGAATCCCCATTTCCCCTTGTCTTGAATCCCTATTTCTGAGGTTGAGCCGTATGATGATAGTGCCATTTCCAACTGAAGGTATATTAGTATCCTGAGGAAGTAGTAACAAAGTTGCACTAACGCTGGAGGCTAAAAGTCAGAAATCAAGTTGTCTGGAGAGTAGGTTTTCTCTGAAGAGTCTAGGGAAGAATCCTGCCTTGCCTCTTCCCAACTTCTGGTGGCTCCCAGCAACCCCTGGCATTTCTTGGCTTTATAGACTCCAATCTGAGCCTTTGACTTTACACGGCCTTTTTCCCTGTGTGTTTTTATCTCAACATCTCTTTCATTTTTTTTTTTACAGAACAGTGATAATACATCAATTTATTTATTTTTTGTTTATGTATGTATTTATTTATTTATTTATTATGTTATGTTAATCACCATACATTACATCATTAGTTTTTGATGTAATGTTCCATGATTCATTGTTTGCGTATAACACCCAGTGCTCCATTCAGTACGTGCCCTCTTTTTTTTTTTTAACGATTTTATTTATTTATTTGAGAGAGAGAGAGTGAGAGAGAGAGCCCAAGAGGGGGTAGGGTCAGAGGGAGAAGCAGACTCCCTGCTGAGCAGGGAGCCCGACGTGGGACTTGATCCCAGGACTCCGGGATCATGACCTGAGCCGAAGGCAGTCGCTTAACCAACTGAGCTACCCAGGCACCCACGTGCCCTCTTTAATACCCATCACCGGTCTAACCCATCCCCCACCCCCCTCCCCTCTAGAACCCTCAGTTTGTTTCATCTTTTTATAAGGACACCAGCCATTGGATTTAGGACCCACCCTAACATATGACTTCATTTTAACTAATTATATCAGCAAGTACTGTATTTCTAAATAAGGTCACATTTTGAGGTTCTGGGTAGACATAGATTTTAGGGGAATACTATTCAACCCCTTACAGATGGGTATCAGGAAAGGGCACACTAAATTTAAGCCTGAAATGGAGAGTAGTTAGATATACCAGTAGTGTGAGTTTTATGTTTATTTAGCTAAGAGTTTCCTGTGTTTACTGTTTGCTGTAGTTTTGATGTCATAGGCTAAAATTTTCTCTAGTATCCTCATTTTTGTCTCCCTCTCTGTTTTTGGATTTTCCTAGAGAGTCCTTAAATAGGATCTGTGAGTTGAAGCTCTTTTAGTTATAATTTCCTGTTATTTTCCAGGACCCCTGTCAATGTGGTGTAAGATTTTAGGGAAGCAGAAGCATTCCATAATCCTGTGATTAGTTTTCAGTCTTTCAATGAGCCTGACTTGGATAATTCCCTTCTTCCATGTTGAAGGCTAGAGGGGGCTGGAGTTGGGTCTTTCCCTTCACCCTTCTGGAATGCTACAGGCGGTTGTATTCCAGTATCTTTTTTTCTTTCCAGATTGTTAGGTTTTGGTAAAATCCCAGGCTGGTTAAATGCTGATAAAATAGTTTCTCTTAAGGGCAGGCCTTGTTGATGAGAACAGAGAGCTCTGGGTATATTTTAAAATGGTTATGTTTCCTCTCCTTGTGCTAGAAGCATGAGGGTTTTTTCCACAGTGAGAATTTGGTAGGGTTCCTAGATGTGAAACTCACAAGTGTGCCCCACCCCGGTACTGGGTCCCCTTGGAGTTTTAAATTCTCATAGCAGTCTATTCTGAGTATCTAGCAATTCTTTGATTATGGTTTAAACTATTCCTAAGAATATTGGCCACAGGTGTAGTCTGCTTCTTTTCATAAGCTGTGATTTTCTGTATCTTCTTGTCTGTCTCTCCAGTTTTCAGGGTAACAGTTTGCCCTATAACTTCACTTCTCTGATGGATTAAAGAAAACTTTTTGGTTTTCAGGTTGTTCAGCTTTTTCCTTGTTATGAGGACAAGGTTAATGACTTCTAAGTTCTACATGTTGGACCAGAAACCCCAAAGATCTGAAATGAAGATTATAATAATAATAACAACATACTTCTACTGTGTGCCAGACTTTCTAATCCTTAATGACAAATCAATGACATTTTATTATCTATTATTCCAATTGTAGAACTTGAAGCTCTAGTAACTTGTTCATGTAATAAACTAGGATTTGAAACCAAATCACTACATCCAAATGGTAACTGTCATGTTACACCATGAGCAAAAAAGCCTTGTCTCTTGTGTCTACTTAAGAAATCAGGATAAGTCTCATTACCTCACAAGGATAAGAGCTCCATATTTAATAACATAGATGTAAGGTTCAAGTGTTCAATGAATAGATTAGATGTGCCTCAAGCATTTCAGTTACTGTCTCTGTGAACTGAGCTAGAGAAAAAATATGGAGGATTCTTCGTAGCTAACAACTGGAGATCTTGTGGTCCTCTAGAGTGACATCATCAGCACAAATTAAATCAGTGCAACTGAATGAGCAGTGGTTCTGTATGGGAGAGCCCTGCATGCTGATTCTGAAAACCTGGATTCTTGCCCTACTCTTCCACTTACCATCTCGGCACAGAACATAGGTCATACAACTCATCTGGGTCGTGGATTTCACACTGGGGAAATAGCAGGCAATGTCTCAAGTTCTTTTTTAGTTTAAGATTCCAAGTATTGATTTGAAACAAAAAAAATTGTATAGCTTGAGAAAGGTAGGAAGGACAGAGGGTGGCTTGAGGTGATCTGTATAGAACAATGTATATTTTGAACCCTTATACTCATTAGGAAAACCAAGTAAAGCCAAGGCATTAATTATTAAGGTTTATTTTTTTTTAAAGATTTTATTTATTTGACAGAGAGAGAGAGAAAATACAAGCAGGGAAAGCAGCAGAGGGAAAGGCTCTCCACTGAGCAGGGAACCCAATGCGGGGCCCAATCCCATCCCAGGACCCTGGGGATCATGACCTGAGCTGAAGGCAGAAACTTAACCCACTGAGTCACCCAGGTGCCCCAAGGTTTACTGTTTATTATGTTTAAACCCAGCTTGTCAGTATAGCTGTCTGGTTCCTTCTTCATCCAACAATGTGTCCTAAAGCATTTTACCCCATTAGCAATAGCTGATACTCATTATTTGCTTCTTAAGACAAAAACTCAAAACCCAACCTATTTCCTTAAAAAATGATCAGTGTACCCTAAGGTAATTATTTGTGGCCCTAAAGAAGACTGGTATTAAGACAGAGCACATGTTGTTTGACAATCCTTTCCTCTAATGCCTTGGTATGTAGAAATTCAAAAATTCTGGGAAAGGCAGGCCCAACTGCATGGTACTCTGGGAATTTCTTGAGACAAAAGGGCTCCAGACCACCATTCCTTTCCTTTTTGAGCGGTATGATTAATAGAACCTCTCTCAAGATTGACATAGCTTTAAGTGAATTTGGTGAGCAATAAAAGACACTGATCTTTATGGCACTTTCTCATAAGAGCACTTAATAGCAAATGACTGAGTTGCTTGAATTGTTGACCCAATCTCTACATCCGGGCCTGATAATCATAAGGAATTGCTGATTCTCTTAACCCAGCATTTGGTATTATGGATATACTTTGTCATTACTGTCAGTGAATATAAATTTTAAATCAAGTATAGTAAAAGAAGTAGAAACATGGGAAGAAGTCTGCACGAAATAACTAAGAGACAGAACCTTCTCCTTGTTACCCTCCCACTCCCTGGGAGACACAGTGACTTCAGCAGAGGCATGAACATAATAGTAATGCACCCAAAGCCAGCCTGCTTCATTATTGAGGCTCATGGTGATGACAGAGAATTTCCACTTCTACCTCTAGTTGGTCCCAGTTGGTTCTCACCTGGTTCCTCAATAGTGAATTCCTCCTCATTGGCCAGAGTTCCTTGGTTATGACACAGGTTCTTCCACAATGGTGGTAGGGCAAGCTGAGAGTCTTTTCTGAAGAAATCAACTCCTGATGGGAGTGGCACTGAGTTTCCAGGTAGAGCTCCTGATTTCGACTCAAACAGGAATCATGATCAAGAACGAATTGTATGGGGCACCTGGGTGGCTCAGTTGGTTAAGAGACTGCCTTTGGCTCAGGTCATGATCCCAGAGTCCTGGGATGGGAGTGGGCCCCGCATTGGGCTCCCTGCTCGGCAGGGAATCTGCTTCTCCCTCTGACTCTACCCCCTCTTGTGCTCTCTCTCTCACTCTCTCTCTCAAATAAATAAATAAATAAATAAAATCTAAAAAAAAAAAAAAGAAAAAGAACGAATTGTATGAATATGCATCTTGGGGAATGAAACTGACTTGGGGGAAGCAGGGATATTCTTGTCATGTCCTGATAGGAGTACTGAGTTATGTTAGTTGGTAAAGAAAAGATATGTGATTTAATTCATACTCCAAGACCAATAAAGTGGGACATGCTAATTATGTGGCAGACCATTATATCTTTAAACCTCATTGCCATGCAGTATAACAACCTGAAATTAATTTTGTGACTAATTATATTAAATGTAGAGAACAAATGGATAGATTCTGGAGCCAAAACCTGGGTTCAAACGTGGGCTCTACCACCTATTACCTTTATGACCTTGGCCATATATTAAATCTCCTATCTTTCTTCTCTCAGCCCCCAAAAATGTGAACTCTATTTCATAGAGTTGTTGCAAGACCTAATCAAGATAATGAAAAGTACTTAGAATTGTCCCCAATCAGGGACTAAGTCCCTAATAACTCTTAGTATTATTATGTAGGTGCATCTTTCATAAGCAAAAAATACATTTTTAAGGCATAATTACATCTTAGAATTGCCATTGTACATAAACGTGCTTCTAAATCTGTCATCAACTGAGCAGTATAGGCCAGTTGAGAATGCATTCCTGCTTAATGAGAGAGCCCTACACCATTGGATAAATCCGTTCTTTTACTAGGAAAGCAACCGGTGGCTGTGGCCTAAGTCAGCCAGGATCTGAAGTCCACACCATCTTGGGTTCTCAGGAGACAGAAGTGGGCCATTCTTCCCTGTTACCCTGTGCCCGACATCTGTTAATTGAGAGAGAGGCAGATGTATGAGATACATAGTTCAGTGCTGAGCGTCGATGAGAGATTCCCCCAGAGAAGTTTAAAAAACCTATTTTGTTTGGAGTCAGGCCTTCTAAACCTGACTTCGTTTTTCCAGCTGCATCTAAATGGGTGTGTGTGTGTGTTTATCTTCAGACCTTTCCCCTTTTTCTCAGAGTAACAGGCCAGAGCTCACATTTTTCACCCTGTCTTACAAAGAGGTGTTTGGAGGAGGATTGTTTTTCTTTTGCTCTTTACTGGGTCTATTTTTTTTTTTTTTTTAAATGATGAGTTCTTTTCCCAGGGCCTCTTCTAAGGTAGCAATCTGAGTTAAATTTTAGGAGCTCTGGTGATGTGTTTGTAAAGGAGGAACAAGGTGTCTGGGGCTGAATTTCAGTCAGGGCTTTCCCAGTGAATAATAACATCAAAACAATCAACTTCACCAAGACCCTTGACACTCGCATTTTTTCTAGTATGGAGTTAGGAAAACCATCAGAACTGTAGAGGAAATATACAGTCATTTGAATGTAAGAGTCAACAGTTATTTCCCTGCAGTCGAGTTTCTGAGCTCTTTCTTTAGCAATGAGGAAATATAAAACATATGAAAAGAGAGTAAATATTGTGATAAGATAAATGGTAGTTCCTTAATGAAAAGCACTTCGTAATCATCCCTTTTTCTTTAAAAAGCAAAACAAGAAAGATAATATTTTAGGACTATATTTTTTAAATCTCTTTGTTAAAAGGCCAATTTTGTGTAAATGCCTGTTAATATGAGCTTTTATCATGCAAAATCCCAAGGTTTCTTTGGTCCATTATCTACAAGTTAGAAATAAGAATCACATGTCATTGAAACCAAACATCTGTTTTTAGGGAACTGCATTATAAAACTCCAGGATTTCTATTGCCTTGTATTTTAAACAATCTTAAAATCTCTTATATAACAGTTATTTATTCATTCTTCAAATATTCCTTGACTGCCTATTAAGTACTCCTAGTCAATGTCCCAGTTGGAGTTGGAGAAACACATGTTTTTGACCCTCTCTGAGGTCAAAGACTAGAGGGAAAGAACTATTTCTGACACTTTTTACTTAAATATTTAGTGATCTCTGTCATATCATGAAGTTATTGAAGGTAGGGTTAATATATAAATTTTTATATTCTCCCTGGCACCCAATACAGTACTGGCAAAGAACAGACTCAACTCATGTTGATTAGCACAGTGTTAAAGATATTACTCTGTTTGACGATTCTTTTCAAAGAAATGTGCAATAGTGCAGGAATAATACAGAGATTGTGATCAAAAGCCAGTTTGTTATATGTCTTCCAATTTCTCTGAAACTCTATTCAGTCATTCGGTGGAGGCAGTTTCCCTCTACTCTAGAATAAAATTTTCCAGGGGATCTCATGACTTTGTCTCATTTTTCTTAGGACCTGTCAACACTTAAGTCATAGAGTCTCAAAGCAGTAGTTAGATCGTCCAGCCAGGATAAAAATTAAAGCCTGAACTTGACATAGGATTAAATATTTCCTTTCCCACCTCCAAGCCTATTCAGTTCGAATCAGAGACCATAGGTGGGGTCTTCATCTTCTTTTTCCTGCTCACCTTCTGCCTTCCTTGCTAGTTGCCCTTTGTCCCTGCCACGATCTCTCTAGGTATGTGTCTGTGTTGAGGGGGTAGGGAGACAGGGAAGGATGCACAGCTTACCTGGCCATGTTCCACCCTCTCTGGGCCATGGAGATTAGTAATACTGTCTGCCCCCTTCTCTTGTAACACCTGCATGGGATGTTTAGTAGTTCCCTGCAAGGCCCTTCTCTACTAGGCTCTCCTTTCTTTGTCTTGAACTTCTGTGGTATGGTACACATCCAGCTGTTTTCTGTTGCCTCTCCTTCACCTTCTCGAGGGGTCTATGGACAAGATCTAAAGATTTCATACTGGTGTTCTCAGAAGTGGGGCCTCCATCCGACTTCAAGTGAGCAAGAAGCACTTTGACATTTGACAGTGTAGGAGAGGAAAGACTTTTCTTCTACCTTCTTAGTTTCTATGACTAGTGTCTTTGAATTGAATTGACAGAGACAGATTAGAAGGAGAAAAAACATACAAATTTTATTTGATGTTAATATTTGTATGTGGCACAGGGGGCTTTATAGGAAGAGATAAAAACCCCAAGGAAGTGGTTATGTATTATTTTAACAAAGAGTGGTAGGTTATGGAGATATGATAAAAGAAAAAAGGATTGGGCTAGGGGTGGCAAATTATGGGAAGCATGTGGGGGAAAATAATGAAAGATGTAGGTTATTTTGGTAAGGTTTGTTTGTAAAGACTTATCTCTGCAACCACTTCCCATCTCCAGTAATAAGAATGTTCTTCTCTTTCTGATACATAGAAAGCACATGTCTCATGTGAAATTTATGCCCTGATTTTAGGTAGAAAGGAGGAAGGCAGAGAACCTTCCTATATCTGCTGTTTCTCAATTGACTTCAGCTCAAAATAATGAACATTCAAAGTGGCATACTTTGGAGTGTTATGTTCTGTTCAACAGACTCCCAGGGGCAGGAGCCCCAGGATCACAACACTTTCCCAAGTTCCCAAGTTAGCCTCCCAATTCATGAATCTGGGCACCATTGAGTTTCCAAGCAGGAGTCAGAACCAGGTCCACAGTGTGATGTAGTTTTCTTGTAAGATCTGCACTATGACTTCTGTGTCTCCTCAATATGTTTTGGAGTTTTCTGAGTATTCCTTTTAGAATCTCTCCCCCCACCCCCCACCCCCCACTGCCCCTGCGTGTGCATGCACATACACACACACACACACACACACACACACACACACACACAGAGGTATACACATATGCAACCCCTGGGCTTGAAATTCGAAAGTAGCAAATCTCCCCTTTGTTGCAAAAAAAATAGTCACAACATGTCAATAGTTCTCTCCAAAGAAATCTCTCTCCTGATCTTTTCTCTATCCTTTATCACTCTGAGGGGTTCAGGCATGGTGGAGCTATTTCATCCTGTGCCTCACACAAACTGAGACAGAAGGTCCAGGTCTAAGATCCCAGCTGTGGTACTGACACAGAGCTCACCAGGTCCCCAGTTTGCTTCCTCTAAGAGTTACTGTGTGTGCAGTGAACAGTTTGGCTTTGTGTGTCTGTAAGGGGGAATTATCCAAATGACATTTACTGCTTGCAGTGTGCTCTAGTGTGACTTCAGAGAGTAATATCAATTAGGTTTTCAGGTTCCCTGAAAATGGTGATTATAATAACTGTTTTGGGCTTGGTGATAATGGCCTATGGAGAAAAAATATAAGTAGCCCTCCCCATTCAGAGGCTGAGAATCTTTTATCTGGAACATGGGTAGGCAAATTATAGTCTGTGAGCCAAATCTGACCCATCACTAGTATTTTTTCATAAAGTTTTATTGGAACACACACATGCTCATTTGTTTATGTATTGTCTATGGACTCTTTTGTACTACAATGGCAGGATTGAGTTGTTGCAGCAAAGACCATATAGTCTAATATATATATACCATCTAGCCCTATGGTGAGCTCTGATTTGAAAGGACTCCCAAGTTGATTACTATGTTAAATACACGGGAAGTGCATCCATGAGAATGGTCCTTCCTCCAGATGCTAAAATAAGAAAAACAACCTGTTCCATTTTAATTATACTGCTTTGCTGAGAAACAAGGAATCTTACTGATGTTTCTGTCCAGGAACCCGTTTCACTTGACTTTTCTTGGGTTGGATTTTTTCTGGATTGCTTCAAGTTATAAGTCTTCTTTTCTTCTTGAAACTGTGGATATACTTTCCATTTACTGGTTCATTTAATAAATATCATTTGAAGACCTGTCCAAAAGCAGGTACTGGGCTACGTGTTAGGGATATAACATGAAGCAGATCAAAGGACTTGCATACTTAAGTCTCTCGGGATCTCATAGAGAGGTAGATCATGAACTAGATGGTTACAGGACATTAAGGAGCTGTTGAAAGAGGCCCCTCATGCAGTTTTATGGGGTTGCACGTGGGGCATCTGGGAAGGCCAAACAGAAGAAACAGGGACAAAGATGAGACCTGCTGACTGAGGTTAGGCAGCCAGGTGGAATTAGGAAAAGAAAAGCTATTTTCAGGTAGAGAGAACAAAAAGCTTAGAGCCTGGAGGAAAGCATGCCACAGTGAATCTGAGAACTAGAATCAGCAGTGCTTCCCCAAATTTTTCATTTACTGGAACCCATAGAAACTGATAGCATTTGTATGCCATTGGATTAGTTAGGGGATTCAGAGAAACAAAATGTATATATTGAGATTATTAAGAGAAACTGGCTCATGAGAATATGAAGGCTGGCAAGTCCAAAGTTTGCAGGGTGGGCCAGCAGGCTGGAAGCCCAGGAGAGCTGATAAGCTACAATGCCAGTCTGAAAGCTGGCAGGAAGGAGTCCTAGGAGAACCAATGTACCCACTGGAGTCTGAGACTGTCTTCCACAATATCAGGAAGAGCTGGTATCGTGATAAAGCTTAAAGGCAGTTTGCTGGAGAATTCTCTCTTGCTAGAAGAAGCCAGTCTTTTTGGTCTTATCCAGCCTCCAACTGATTAGATGAGGCTCACCCACATTGTGGAAGGCAATCTGCTTTACTTAAAGTCCACTAATTTAAATGTTAACCTTATCCAAAAGCGCCCTCACAGAAACACCCAGAATAATATTTTACCAAATCTCTGAGCACTCTATAGCTCATCCAAGTGTACACATAAAATCAACCAGCATAACCACCTTGGAGCAACGAAAAGAGAATGCTTGTGGCTCAAGCCACCAGTATGGGTATTAGCTCCCTTGGGTTATGAGAGCATCGTATTTCAACACATCTGTAATCCTCTTGCCATATCACAAAGCCATGTTGAATGATTTGCATTTTATTAGGAGAAAAATGCACTCATTGAGAGGTTTTACTTTTTGAACTCTACTCTCCATTTGACTTTCCATAGAGAGGAGAGTAAGAATTGCATATGGGAATTTTTGTTGATCAGGTCTAGAAGTGGCTCCCCTAACTTCCACTCACATTCTAGCACCAGAACTCAGTCTCAAGGCCACACGTAATTGCAGAGAGGGTGACAGCTGTGGCCTACACATATGCCCAGGAAGAAGAGATGCACTTGGATATTACAGAGTTGTAGCAATCGCTGCCAAGAAAGAACAGCCAGAGAGGGAGGAGGAGAGCAAAGCTTATTGCGGGAGCCAAGGAGAGATGAGAGTTTCAAGTTTCCTAAATTTTCATTATATTATGTTCAGATAGCATAAGTTCTTTAGTAAGCCTTCTGCATTGACTATTCCAGTTATTATTGGTGACTCCAGTAAAAAGAATTTGATTATAGTGGCTGAGAGAGTGGGTCAGGGGATTAAGGAATGAATGAGAAAAGAAGTGGAGAAAGCAGGCATAGATTTAAAAAAAAATTCATATTGAACGTAGGGAAATCAGTGGGGGTATAGCTTTAATGAGTCAGCAGAAAAAACTGTGGGTTTTTTTGTTTTGTTTTGTTTTGTTTTAAGGGTGGGATAAGCATATTTATAAGAGGGAAAGGAGATAGAGTGGAGATGGAGAGGTCAAAAGGCGGGAGAAAGGGATATGATTTGTAGAATGAGTTTCTAAAGTGATGCTATTTAACCTCTAGTTAGAGGAATCTCTTAACTTTTAAAGGAAAAAGTCAACTTTTCTTTTTTTTTCATAGATATTCTGAAGCTCATATAAGTGAATATTTAAGATGAGGGAATGACCAAATGTTTCTTAAAGGCATTTGAATTGTGTTGGAGTGGAACAAAAAAGGAAAGTGAGGAGATTCAAATTTCATGAACTGTATGTTCTTGGAAATAATGGGGTTCTGTGCAAGTTCTGTGAGAATTGAGGAGAGCTCTGAATATCTGGAAGAGTCTCACTGGGGAAGAATGAGAAAGAAAGAGGTCAAGAAAGCATTGAGATGCCGTGGAAGGTAGACATCCCACTTTTGGAATAATGACCTGAGGAGTTATGTGATTCCTTCCAGGATCTCAGACTGGAAAATGTCAAGGTGAGGGGTCTAGGGATGAGGACTAGGAAGCAGAAGGGCTTCAGATGAATGGGTGATGGGTTCTGAAGAGGTTTATCCCTGAATAAAGTGTTGGAAAGACTGAACGAAGATATTTAGGCCAAAGAATAGGAGTGACTTCCTTCTTGCTCCCTTACAGAACCGAGTTGCTCCAAGTATAGATGGGAACTAGCTGTACAAGAATGACTTGAATGCTTATTGAAAATGTAGATGTCCATCTGAGAGAACAAGGCAAGCTTCCTTACCTTTCCAGGAAACTCTGAGGAGATTCTTAGACACTGACATGGAAAAATACCTGTTGGAGACCACAGTCAGGTTCTGCGCAGGTGTTTGAAGGGAAAGGGGATAAGATAGATGGTCCCAGGCCCTTTCTGCCCAGCCAGAACTTTGACTGCTCTTCCCTTCTTGTTTATCCATAGATCTTATTGTCAGGAATAGCTCCATGTGCTTTGACCACATGCAAAGGCTCACATCTGCTGGGAATGGGTTTCTAACAGAGAGAGAACAGTGAATTACAGAGTTAGATCTAATCAAGATACAAAGGAGAAAGTTTTCTCTTTGTTTTCTAAGTTATCCCAGAGAGAAGCCCTGATTTCAATGTGCAAACAGATGCCACAAAAACAAAAACAAAGTGGAATGAGTGATTGAAATTCCTATGAATCAGCATTCTGAGGGAAGGCAGGGTTTAACCATTGTACAGGGACTCATTTCAGGGGCCTTTCTCTTCTTGGAAAGAAAAAAAAAAATACCTGCTTTGGGAGCTCATCCCCATCCTTTTTTAAAAGAAGAGTGAAATACAAGGCACAAGTAATCAAGTGCATATAACTGAGCTTCTCCAGAACTGGGAAAATTCAAATTGCTGAGTATTGATCATCGATCCACCTATCCCCTCATGCATTTATTCACACATAGCCAGTCAGAGTCTCTTGAGTGGTTTCTAGATACCAAATAACATGCATAAAGCACAGTCCCTGCCCTGGAGGAAGTCATAGTTCAGTCTAGGAAGGAGATAGGGAAACGCCTAATGAGCATGTGGTATGGACCAGCAGTCATTGTGGGGCATGCAGAGGAGAAGGGGGCACAGCACTCTGGCGATGCCATGGAAGGGGAAGGCTTTAACTTGGACTGGAAATACAGGTAGAAATTCACTAGATATCAGTGCTGTTCAGGAAATATTCAAGCAAGGACATAGTTCAGGCAATATATTTCTGCCATTTGTGCAAGGAAGATTTTTGAGAAAGTTTGACATTTTATTATTATACCTTCCCTTTACCAGAACTTACTGGAGAAGAGCAAAATTGAGATAAAGCAAGACAAACAAAGAGCTGGCTTTCCTTTACTGAATAACCTGCAGGAAAAATAAGATTGGGCCTTCATATTAGCCTTCCAGCCACACAACCAAAATAATTTGGAACCTCGGTAATGAATTTACAAAGCACCTATCACTTTGAAAGAGGGCTCCAGACGTGAGAGCAGGCTGAACAAGTGAAGTACAAATGGGAAGGACTCCACGACAGGCTATGAAGGAACAGAGACAGTACAGAATGATGGGCTGAGGAACTTTGCGGATATAGGTCTCCATTACTGACAGGGCAGGAAGTCACATGGAGGATTTAAGGGGAAGCTAGGACATTAAAAAAAAAAAAATGACCACAGCTATGGAAATAGTAGAATAACCAGAAAAGCACTCTAATGTGCCCAGTAAGTGAAATAGGAGAGGTGATATCAGAGTCTTTGTGCTTTCCCCAAAGAGGCGATCACAACAGCGAAGGCCGGCTGGCCAGGATGCTGGGGCCTGGATATTCTGAATTGACTACACATGTAGGCTCACCTTCGACCTCTGTTCTGCGAATCTGGTGTCCCAAGGAGGGAGACCTTCTTAATGATTGCTCTCAAATTCACGGGAACTGAACAGAAAGACATTTTTCTTGGCATTCTCTAATATTTTCACACTCTCTGGCAGATTTTTCCACCAGAAGAACAGAAAGTGAAAAGACCAGCGGAAATCTCACACGCGTTTGGATCCACAGATGCCCACTTCTACGTGACCTCAGAGAAAACAGACTCCAGCCTGGGAGCCGTAGGTAGGGAATACATTTCAGTTAACTTCTTTTCCCTGGGAAAGAGGAAGTTTTAAATCTAGCCTCAAATGTGCGTGTGCGTGTGTGTGTGTGTGTGTGTGTTAAACGTGCGTGTTCTCTAAAACAATTTATTAAGTATTTTCTGACTGGAAAATAAATATTTGCTGATCATATATATTGCATGAGGGCATTTCAGAGCAGAAATGGATATAGTTGCTACACAAACATATACACAAATAAAATGTGACAGGTTTGGGTTCTTTTTTCCTCTCCAGTTTTAAAAACTGTGTTAGGCATCCAAATACAGGGCAGCTCTGTCTTTGCCTCTTCCCATGAGAACCTTGAGGGCTAAATAAAAATCTCGCTCCAAGAGTTAAGGTAGCCTGGGCCACAGAGCCTTGTGATAGAGTGGCTTTGCCTTTATGAACGTTAAAGCCCATAGGCATTAGGATAACAATTTGCAGAAACGCAAGGGCTAAATCTTGGGCAGAACTGTGTTCTGGCCTGAGCAGCAGCAGTAGAACCCATGCCGGGGACCATTCACACTGATGCTCTGCGACGGATGCTACCAATTACCTCAGACAATTCCTGGCATCTTTGGTCGGGATCAGTGGCGCTTTTTATTTCCCAGTGTGTTTTAGACCACTTCCTATACAAAGACCACAAATGGGATAATTATGGAAATAGATACTCTTTTAGAGCTGGAAGGGATTCTAGAAATAATACAAGCCTCAGTCTTTGCTTTGCAGATGGGTGACTGAAGTCCAGACAGGAGCACTGCTCCGCCCAGTGTCGCAGAGCGGGCTATCACCAGGCCAGGCACAAAGCAGATGGGTGCTGACACCCAGTCCAGGCCTGTTGCTATCCGGTATCTCTTCTTTGACCAACAATGGCTCCTAGTCACCGAAGGAGGCAAAATCCAGATTCCACTACATGGCTCTTCGAGATCTGCTGAACCCTGTCTGCTTCTCTAGCTTTATTTTCCCTTGTTCTACCTTCCCCCTACTGCTACCTTCTTTTACCAAGTACTTTTAACTCCAACCACTTCCAACTTCCCACAGTTCCCTTAATATGCCATGAAATTTTGTGCTTTGAGTGACTTGCTGTTCCTACCTCTAGACAGGCTGATTCTTCTCTGTTCAGCCTGTAATACTCAGACCACACGTGACCTTCTTCACGAAGCTTACCTACTTCCTGCTTCATGGTAGGGAACCTCCTCACAGTGTTCTCCACACACACCTCAAAGAATTTTCAAGAGCAGCAGTTGGAACGGTTTGTAAAAATTGCTAGTCTCCCTCTTACTAATTTTTGTATTCTTTCCCCAGTCCTTCCTTCCCTCAGCATTTGGCACAGGACCTGATACACAGTAAATTCTCCATAAATGCTAAATGAAGGAATGGATGAGTAAACCAACTGGACTCTAAATTGCCAAAAAGGAGTCTCATTGACGAAGACACTCCTCTAACCTATAACCCATCATGGTCACAGAGGTAGTTCTTATGACCTGAGGGACTGCATATACGAAGTTCAGGCTAAGGTGATCAAATCTTTGCGGTTAGTAGCACAGACTTTAGAACCAGATTTCCTTAGTTCAAAGTGTAGTTCTGCTACTTACTCGCTAGTGTGTGACAGTTACTTGTCTTTTTTGTCAATGGAAAATAATAATAGTACCTAACTCTTAGGAATTTTACAAAGATTAAATGAGTAGAAATATAGCTGTATATATATTCACTTAGAACAGACATTTGTCAGGTGTTACATAAAAAAATGAGAAAATGAACTTTTCTTCTTTTCCTCTTTCCCCTTTTATTTCTTAATAAAATAACAGTTACTACCAATTTTAAGAAGTGGCAGTGTAAGTGGGAGGAGGGAGAAGCCAAGGAAATGCAAGGCCAGAATAATCAGGAAAAAAATACAACAAATGCCATATATTGATAATTAAGAAGTATGTTAGTGATTAAGAGTACAGATGCTATAAGATACACTATTTATTGTCTATAATGTTGTGGTTACTGGACTAAACCTTCCATATACATTATCCAATCCTTCATAGGGCTCTGTAAAATAGACATTACTATCCTCATTTTTCAAATCACATCCCAGGTTCAGAGAAGAAATTTGTCCAAAGTTGCATAGCTGGTAAAATTCAGAGCTAAGATTTATTGTGGTCAAGAGTTAGGATGTAGTCTATGGAGCCAGACCCCTGAGCTCGAAGCTATATCCATCCACTACCCATAGCTGTGTGACCCTGGGCAATTTGCTTAACTTTTTGATCTCTATTTCTTCATCTGTAAAATGAGTATAACAATACCCTATGTGTCATGAGTTGTTAGGGGATTACATTAATTAATACATGTAAAGTCGTAAGAATATTGCCCTGCATATATGATTACTCCTATTCCATCAGAACAAGGCACCACTTTTGATAAAGTTACTCAGAATTTTTGAGGAGTTGCCTTTTTGTATTTCTCCTATCTACAGGGGTTAACAATTGTCTGAAATTTTTAAATAATAAAAAGAAAAACAAAGAAGAAAGGAAACTGGTTCTCCCTCCCTGGACTTACAGCAATACACAAAAACATCCCTCCTCAAAAGTCTGCTTCAGTAGAGTTAGCTAAATTTCTGATTTCATTGATGATTCCCAGCTCTAACATTAAATGGAAATGCATGTTTGGGGATACACAATTCCTTGATGCTCCAGGAAAAGTCTTTCTGGTGTAAATGGGACTCTGTTCTCTTTGATGGATAGGAGAAGGCATTTGAGAAGAGCAAGTAAAGGCTATTTGTCCTTAAGACCAGGTCCATTTAATTTGCTAGATAGAACACACAACTGCAGGAAGAAGGACAACTGCTTCATCCAGAGAAGAGAATCTTTTACTGGTCTACTAGATGACCAGCATTCAACAATGACCAGCATTTAAGCCAAGTGCTCATATGCACAAAGAATAGCAACTGTTGATGACTTTCAAGAGGGGTCAGCTCATCTGGCTCCGTAGATCAACAAGGTCAGGAGAGACCACAGAACACCATGCCAATATGCATGCAATCGTCTCCATAGTATACACACAATTCAACCACAGCAGAGGAAGGGCTTCCAGAGCAAATACTTTTTTTTGAAGATTTTATTTATTTATTTGACAGAGAGAGAGATAGTAAGAGCAGGAACACAAGCAGGGGGAGTGAGAGAGGGAGAAGTAGGCTTCCCGCCAAGCAGGGCGCCTGACGCGGGGCTCCATCCCAGGACCCTGGGATCATGACCTGAGCTGAAGGCAGATGCTTAACGACTGAGCCATCCAGGAGCCCCCAGAGCAAATAATTTCTATCCCTACCACCCACTTAACTGGATTTGATCCATTATATATGCAAAGCTCCAAAACACTCTATAAAGGGTGACATAATTGCTTTTAATTAGTGCTTATTAAAAGCTTCCGCTTGGAACAACTTGAACAACACAATAAATAACTATAGTATTGAATTATAACCCAAAGAATTAAATATCCATGAATTCATATTGATATAAATTAATAACTGAAGAAATAAATGAAAGAGAAACAACTCTTTCTCACAGGGGAATTTCAATGAATAACTATGGAAAGTTTGAAGAAATTAGAAAATCACTATTAGAATGTCATAGTAATAATTTCCACAGACAAGAATTACTAATGGGCACCGAAATGAGTAAGTAAAAGTTTAAGCAGAAAAAGGAATATTTGCATAGTCTCCAAGTATCTCCTCCAAAATATTTATTAATTACAAAGGAAAATTAGTAAATTTACAATGGAGAATCCCAGCAGATACCATCTTAACCAAGTAATCAAAATTAACATCATTGCAACTACAATTAACATTGTTAATTCTTAGTTATAATGCACGGAGAAGGGCACATCACCTCCATGGTATCCTTTTCAATAATGCATCACCTCGGGGCACCTGGGTGGCTCAATCTGTTAAGTGTCTGACTCTTGGTTTCTGTTCAGGTCATGATCTCATGGGTCATGATCTCATGGGTAGTGTGATCAAGCCCCAAATCCCACTCAGCAGGGAGCCTGCTTGAGATTTTCTTCCTCTGCCCCTCCCCTTACTTGCACTAGCATGCTCTCTTTTGCTTATAAATAAATAAATAAATAAATAAATAAATCTTTAAAAAAATAATGTATAACCTCAACCAAATGATGAGAAAACATCAGACAAGCCCAAATCCAGGGACATTCCACAAAAATAACTGAGCACTGTTCTTCGAAAGCCTCAAGGTCATAAAAGACAAGGAAAGATTGAGGACTTGTCACAGGTTGCAGGGGATGTGACAAGTCACTACAATGTTGGATCTTGGGTTGCATCCTGAAACAAAAAGAATATATAAGTAGAAAAACTGGTGGAATTCAAATAAGTTCTGTACTTTAGTTGACAGTATTGTCCTAAGTTAATTTCTTAGTTTTGATAAAAATTCTATGGTTTTGTAAAATATTAACATAAGAAAAACTGAGTATAGAGTACATGAAATTCTCTGTACTATTTTTGTAACTCTCTTGTAAGTCTAAAGTGATCTAAAAATTAACTATTAAAATAAAGGATTTCTGAGAAGCACCACTTCCTATATTATGTTATGTAAGGTTCTTTCTTCCCTATTTTGAACCGAATATCAGAGAACTCCTAGTCTTAATTCTGTGCAACTGCCATTGGAAGGATAATGTCTTGCTTTTCAAACTTCTGGTCATTGAAACAAAGGAGTCATGATGATACCAGAAACCAAGTAGGTCCTGTTCTCTGCTGTTCTATCTCAGCAAAGATTCTTTTTTATATGGGGCAAAGTGTGTTTTAGTCAACTAGTTTTTATGAAAAAGTCACTGACATAAAATATAGGAGCTATAGACAAAAAGGAATTGGGTAAAAAAAAACAGCTTAATATTAAAAATAAGGTTCAGGCTAAAAATAAGGCAATAACAGAGAAAAGAATTTATGGGTTGCTAGGGATTATATCCATTAAAGAGGTCCCTGAGAGTCTGTGTGAGAGTTTGATTTAGCATTTCCCAGAGAACGTTCAAAGGACCATTAATCTTCTCAGATGTCCGGAAAATAGGGTTCCATTAAAACTAAGTTTGGGAAACCCCCACATATTCTGTATCTTCTTTTGAGGGTCAGAAGCCGTATTGGTAATTGCAAGCTGTGGGAAGTTTTGGTGCTAGGAAAACAAAGAGAAACACAAAACTAACTTTGCTTAAAGTACTAAACCCTAAACATTTGAAAGAAGAAATTTTTTGTATGCTATGTATTAACATTGCAAGGTGCTAGTATTCCACAAAGTTCAGAAAATACCATTCTATCACATATGTTTTCTTCTTCAGCTCCACACAGTAAAGAAAGCAAAACCAAAAATGAGAGACTTTATAGTGAGGAGTATGGTCCTTCCTCTCTTCCTATTCCTTTGAACTAAAATTTTGAAAACACTGATTTTCATATGCTGTGGAGAAAGAGGTTGGAGATGAACTGTGGAGGGAAATGTTAGGCAGCAAAATGAGATTTTTATTGTCTGAGAGCATTGATATACTGTTGAGAAATCTGACTTCTTTTTTTTTTTCTTTTTTTTTTTGAGGTAAGTAGGAATTGTAATCCCCTTAGCATTCTGGAGCCACCAGATGGAACAAGAATACTATAGGGGTGCCTGGGTGGCTCAGTCCGTTAAGCAACTGACCCTTGATTTCGGCTCAGGTCATGATCTCAAGGTCATGAGATCAAGCCCAGCGTGAAGGCTGCTTAAGATTCTCTCTCTCCCTCTTCCTCTGCCCCTCCCCATCCTCTCCCCTCTCTAAATAAATAAATTAATTAATTAAAAAAAGAGTACTATAATTTAGTACATAGGAACCATGTATTGATAGGAATGTTTAATTAAGCTACCTCGCCTGAAATTAACACTTCTCCCAATGTTCTGGATTAAATTGCACCCACTTTCAGTGTTCTGAACACTGTTATTATTGCTATTTTATTTCACTTTACTCCTCCTTATTCGAAATGACACCAACAATATGCACACTTAATATATTTGATATATAGAGAGTGACCTAAATATGAACTACTATTCCACACACATGTACAGGTGCATTAAGGTTAAAAGCAAGGTATCTGGGCTAAAATAAAATTAGTGTGCATCTAAGCTGACTACAGGGAAATTTTATTTCTTTATTTCTAATCATTTTCACATGGTGGAAATATTACTACTTATGATCCTAATGAAAATCTCCTAGTTTTCTGGCATTTTAGAAGTTATTTTAAGCTTCTTAAATTTCACCTGTTTGGAAAGAGAAGAAATAAATAAAAGTTGTTAATAATGTGAATTACATTGTCGTGGCAACAACTTTTCCAGGTACTCTGCTCTCACACAACTATTAACCCTTAGTTTCTATTTAGTATTCAAGAGAAACCATGTTTCAGAAGGAAAAAAAAAATTGCCTGTCATCAAAAAGGACAAGACCCTCTATGTAAATTCAAATGACTTTCCCAAGATGAAAATAGCTTTCCAGTCCTAAAATGATTACAATTTGCATTTTTCATATTTCTTTCTTGGTTGTTTTTTATTCTTATGGGATATGAATCACTGAGATCAGAATTCACTATCCCGGCTGAAGGATTAAGTTGAAACTCGTGACAAAGACAGTTGTACATCAAAATTTGTGCTCCTGTTTTCATAGTTTTTGCTGGAAAGTGGCCACATTATCAGGAATGTTTCCCAGCCTGCCTTGCATTGACGTGAGGCCAAGTGTTTAGTTCTTATCTGTGGAATATGAGAGACAGTGATGTGTTTCATTTCCATGCCAATATATTTATGAGCTAGATATGCTTCCTCCATGTTGCATGTCCTTCCCCTAGGGGGGTGCAAAGAACATTGAAGTTCTAGGGGACTGAGAGGGAGGCAGAGAATGGAAAGAACTGACATCATCAATGCATCACCTGGAGAACAGCCCCACTGACCACGATTACCTGCATAGGTGGACTATATGAGAGAGAAATAAACCTCTATGTAGTCAAGCCACTAAAATTTTGATGCAATTTTTTAAATAGCGGGCATTGTTACCTTACCTATCCTATGACATTTCACTATTCAATTCATCTACAAATTCGTTAAATGCATTAGGAAATAATGGTCAGAGTTGCACACATTTACCTATTAAAACCAAACCAACAAACAAGTTTTACTGCACATGGTGATTGGGCCAAACCAATAAATGACTATGGTCCTCTTCAGGCATTTTTAGGTTGTGTGCTCCTAATGTTCATGTAGTTTCGTATCCAATAATTTTAGTTTTTGGTACCAAATTAACTAAATTAATTAGAGTACTGGTCCCAAAGTAAGCCTGACACATTTTTACTTACCATATGTTTAATATCATTAAGGGGACAAAAGGATTACTGGCTAAAATTTCTTAGAAAGAGAGCAATTTTCCAGTAATTGTTTTTGGCCCCAAAGCAAGAATTTACATTCATTTTATGAAATTCAGCCCATTTTCCAGTCTTTTTTGCATCCCGATTACTTTGTAATTAACATCTGTCCTACTGATCAGCTCACCTTATCTGAGTCCTTCCTGAGTCACTAAACAAAATGTTGAATAGGCTGGAAAAGGGCTGCGAATATAATTATGTCATGTGATAGAAAACATCTCCACAAAGTTGATCCTGACCAGTGTCAACCCATCACTTGTACACTTCCCTCGATCTATTGGGCAGCCCCATCTGTCTCCATCTGGAATGTTACCTGAAGCCTTCCATCCTCCCAGCCCTTCCATGAATATTCCAGAGAGGTCCTGGATCTCTTCTCAGCTCCCACAAATGACATCTAATTCATCATGTAAAATAATTTCTCTGGCATTCAGCCTCTTTGATTTTATGTTGTGAGATTGTATAACTTGTGCCATCCTTTTTCGAAGTCAGTCTTAGACTTCTGGATCAGTAGCACTGTACGGGCCATGTAAGAAGGACACAAAACAAAACTGCTGAGTGTTAACTCTGTAATAAATATTTTGCCATATCTGTTGTTTTTGGAGCTTGCTTTGTGCACATAGGTACACATAATGCTGTATTGGCTTGCTAGGGCTGCCATAACAAAATACCACAGACTGGGTGCCTTAACCAAAAGTTATTTTCTCATAGTTCTGGAAGCTAACATTGTAAAATCAAGGAGTCAGCAGCTTTGGTTTCTTCTGGGGCCTCTTTCCTTAGTGTGCAGGTGGCCACCTTCTGGCTGTGTCCTCACATAATCTTCCCCCCCCCACACACACACACATCCTTGATGTCTCTTTGTGTGTCCTAATCTCATTTTCTTATAAAGACACCAATCAGATTGGATACAAGGGCCTTATTTTGACTTAATCACAGCTCCAAGGTTCTATTCTCCAAACATGTCACATTCTGAGGTACTGGGGGTTAGGAATCAACATAGGAATTCTGGGAGGCACAGTTCAGCTCATAACAAATATCTTCAGACTTAGGGTCTCTAGTAACACGTCTATAAATCAATGTTTCCCATAAGTAGCTTTCAAATCATCTGTATCAAGATCACGTTTTAATATGCAAATTTCTAGGACTTCATTCTAGATGCTGTGAGTAAAAATCGCTTAGGATATGGCTGGTGAAACTTCATTTTAAATAAACATCAATGGTGATCCTTATGTACATTATGTAGAAGAGTTGGAAAACAACTGGTATAGAACATGAGATTTTTCTTCACCGTCTGAGCAAAGGCTGAAGGAAGGGTGGAAATTAATTTGTCTTTGGCTACTGAGTTATTTAACTCGTATCTAAATATGGGTGGATGACCATACACTGTCACTTAAACTCCATCTCCTCTTGCATTCTGATTGACAGCTTCTTGGGGAGGAGGCCATGGCCTGGATGCTGTTGCTATGGTAACCCAGAGGGGCCTGCCAGCTGGGCTCAGAGGATAGCTAAACTCCAAGTGGAGCCTGTGCTGGGTGGGATCCAGAGAGGCTGCCTGGTCTGCTAACAAAACAGATCAAGTCCTAGAAGAACTCCACTCCAGAGGTGACAATTTTTTTTGACAAACAATATCATCATGCAAGGGAAAGAAGAGTGATAGGAGGGAAATCAGAATACCACCCCCTCCCCCCACCACCACCTCTACCAACCATTCAATAGCAAGCAGAGCTTAACCAATTCTTGATGTCCAGGACTTGAGAACTTAAGGTAGGGTGGAAGGAAAATGGTATCTGATAGTTTGGAAGACTGATTGGTTGTGTGAGAAGTGCCTTTACACTGGTCTCTGTTCTCTTCTCAAGGGTCTAGGTTAGGTAGAAAGAGGAGTGTGAGGGAAGGGAGAAATATTTTCATCTGCTACCTACAGGGTGTCATTAATATTAAAAAAAATCTGGGTTTAAATCCTGACTTGGCAATTCCCATTTTGATGACTTTGGGGTTGCTGCTCATGGATTCAGAGGTGCAGTGCCTTATTCTCTCGTTGGCGGTGATGGTGGAAAAGGGGGTAGGTAGTAAATGATAGCTGGCTTAAATGTTCTTTTCTTTTCTTTTTTTTTTTTTTTAAAGAATTTTCTTTTTTTTTTTTTTTTTAAAGATTTTTTATTTATTTATTTGAGAGAGAGAGAATGAGAGAGAGCAAGCACATGAGAGGGGGTAGGGTCAGAGGGAGAAGCAGACTCCCTGCCGAGCAGGGAGCCCGATGCGGGACTCGATCCTGGGACTCCAGGATCATGACCTGAGCCGAAGGCAGTCGCTTAACCAACTGAGCCACCCAGGCGCCCCTGTTCTTTTCTTTTTAAAAAAAAATTTATAAGGACTTAATTTTTTTAGAGCAGTTTTAAGTTCACAGCAAAACTGAGAGGAAAGGACAGAGATTTCCTATATCCTCCCTGTCCCCACGCATGCACAGCCTCCCCCTTATCAGCATCCCCCACCAGAATGGTACCTTTGTTATAATTGATGGACCTACACTGACACATCATCAACACCCAAAGTCTCTAGTTTACAATAGGGTTCACTCTTTGTGTCGTACATTCTATGCGTTTGCACAAATGATGTGTGTCCATCATCACAGTATCATACAGAGTAGTTTCATTGCTCTAAAATTTCTCTTTGATCCACCTATTCATCTTCCCCCACAATCCCTCATCTTTTTACTGTCTCCATAATTTTGCCTTTTCCAGAATGTCTTACAGTGGGAATCATACATTTGGTAGCCTTTTCAGATTGATGTTTTCCTAATTATGCAAAATGTAAGTTCCTGACACATGGAAAATTCTGGTTATTCAGGTTATTACCATTGTTATTATTACAAGTCATATTGAGGAAAGCACCAGATACTGGAGTTTAGCTCTTAGGCTGCAGTAAACATTGGGGAATGTTCAGGAAGCTAGAATGACAGGGAGATCCGAATGTGAAACCTCAACTAGGAGTTCTGATTCATTTTGCCACAGTCCTCGTGGAGTTAGTCCCATGATAGGCACAGATAGGCTTTATTTTGTGGGAGAGGATGTGAGAAGGGTGGAGGTACATTAGCGGTTGAATACTTTCAAGTTTTACTGAGCATTTTTTTTCCTTTTAACAGACCACTGTTCAATTCCTGTAAAGGCTTCAGGTGACACTCTGTGTTCCTACAGTGGAATGAGATACATACCATCATTTCATGCTGTCAATAGACTGAGCCCAGGAGGTCGGGTGACACTTACCAGGGCTGTCCGACTGGCTGTCCCAAATCTGAATTTTCAGGGTCAGGCCTATGGTGCAGCACAATTTAAGCCTGAAGAGAGTACCTAATCTGTCTATATGTTTTTTAAACCTGGTCTTAATTTCCCTGACAATCATGTATTCATTCTATAATATGACACAGACTCAGTATCAGAATTTAAAAGCATGAAACAGAGAAAAAGAAGGTTCAGTATACTTCACTAAGGTCTAAGATATTATTTTTTTAAAGATTTAATTAAATAATTAATTAATTTGAGAGAGAGAGAGAGAGAGAGAGAGCAGGGGGAGGGGCAGAGGGAGAGGGAGAGAGAGAATCTCAAGCAGACTTCACGCTGAGCATGGAGCCTGATGTGGGACTCACTGCAGGACTGGATCCCAGCACCCTGAGCTGAAACCAAAAGTTGGAGGCTTAACCGACTGAGCCACCCAGGTGCCCCCCAAGGTCTAAGACATTCTGATGCCGAATTCTTGCTAAAGTTTTAGAGATGGTCTCTTAACCAGGATTTCCTGAACACAAAGCCTGAAACAGAAGCTAATACTTAGGTAGTTTGGGAATATAGTCCTAGATGGCAGGAATACTGAATAGTGTGAATAAAACACAGAAGGAGCAAAGGGCAAAGAAAGGTGTTATATCCATTGTCAGGCAACTGCCATGGGCTATTGGGACCTGAAAGTGCTTGGTCCTTCTGAGAAGCCTTAGGAAATGCAGTTCAGAACATTCCCCGAGGAACGAAAAAGGGAAACACTTGTCTGCTTGTTCTCACTACATTGGTTAAAAATGGCCCTATGAACATTGACTTCTACCCCAAGGGTGCGTGTGCGTGCGCACATGCACGCACACACACACACACGAACACACACACACACATTTTAGCTGCCAGGGTATAAGAGAAACCCCGGGGCAGCAGGTAAGAGCTACTTCTCGGGCCTCGGCAAAGTTTGTACCTTCCTGTAAAGAGGTCATTGGCAGCCTGTGAGAAACGGGTTCCTGCAGCCACAGTTGGAGTAAAAGGTGGAGCCACAGGATTTTGAAGTGGCACAGGAGAAGGGTGTGATGTGGCCCGTGGATTCCTTGTAAGGTTTTACACGTATATTTACCCCTAATTTGTACCGGGTTTTCCATTAACTATGGTATATGTGGACATGACAGAGTAGAAGTGCTTTCTTAGGAAAAACTCCCTGACCTCAATAAGCAAGCCAGGGAAAACTGGTGTATTTGAAACAAATGAGGGAATATTAAGGACAATACAGACCGTAAGTGAGTTCCAGTGCCACCGTACTGACTTAGGCTAATGCAGTCCAGGGAGACTCTTGGAGAAGGAGTGCTTGGCTGGCCCTGGAAGGGGGAGTGGCACTCATCACTCCACTCCAGTATTCATGTGGTAGCAATAATAACTGTTGACCTGCATGTGCTTCCATGGGAATTTATAGTTTACACATAGCTTTCACATATATGAACACATTTTAAAGAACATTGAAAAAGTATTATCTCCTTTATATATACTGGGAAACAGTCTTTATGAAAATAAGTAATTTTTTTTATAGATTTATTTCTTTATTTGAGAGAGGTGTGGGAGGGGCAGACGGAGAGGGAGAATCCTCAAACAGACTCCCTGCTGAGTGGGGAGCCCTATGTGAGTGAGTCTCAATCCCAGGACCTTGAGGTCATGACCTGAGCTGGAATCAAGATTCCGACTCTTGACCAAATGAGCCACCCAGGCACCCGAAAGTAAGTAATTTACTCTTTCCATATTTAGTAAGCAGAAGAACCAATACTAGAACCAGGTCTTCTGACTTCTGGGCCCGCAGTCTTTCTAGGATGGCATTATATAGGATAGAATCAGGCACAAGGGTCAAGGGCACAACTTGACTATGGGATTCAGCAACACTCATACATGAACTGTATGTAGATTGAATTGAATGGAGTAAAGTATGCTTCCAGGTATCCATTCTCTGTTTTTAGAACTAGTCACAGTCTTAGGAATATAATAAACCATCGATATTTGTAATTTTTTTACTATCATCCCATAAGAATAAGGCAAGTTGTAAATGCCTAGGGAAAATAACTAAAGAGGATGCATTAAGGTAAAAATAAGAAGAACTGGGTAGATACAGCCTCTTAAATGGCAAGGGTGGGAATATTTTCTACTTTTGCTGAGGCTGAGGGAGATGGATGGAGAGAATCCATTGCTGGTTCTCTAACATGTCTAAGTGTCAGTGTTCAATTTTAATTTACAGTGGCGGTTTTCTGCTTCTCAGGTTTGTCACTGTTTAATAACCACTTGCTATTTTTAATAAACTCAAGGCATTGCAAGTCCGATTGTGAGAGGCACAAAGCCACTATGCTTAAATAGTGGTTGACAACCTAGCTAAAGAGATAAGCTTTAAACATCGGCATTTCCAATCCGCGGCAGTAAGGCAGTGCTGGGAGACTTCCAGACAACATATGTTAATAGCAGGAGTGAAATAGAATGATTAGCAACTGATTCGTGTTTTTCCTCTGGGATCCCACCTGTGGTAGCAACTGCTGTTGGTCCCCTCCGCGAGCCTCTAGCAGAGCCTGTAACACTGCCTTGTCCGAGTTACCGTGCATTCTCCATATTTGAAGAAATGTTATCTGGGCCATGGCCAAGGTGGCCTTCTTTCCCCCAGGCATCGCCCCTGGGGGCTCTGCACAGTGTCCCACCCTGGTTCTTAAGTCCAGAAGCAGAAGAGAGATGAAGGAAGAATATTTTGCAAAAACCTGTATAGGTCAGAGCTAGTGTGAAAATCCCAATTCACAGAGGCTTGGATATTTATGGCAAAACGAAAAATCTCTGAGTAAATGCATGCACACTATTTCAAAGGGGTGTTTTGAAAACTCACCTCTTATTTTTGTGGTTGTAAATACTAAGAATGACTCAGATTTTTTAGGGGAAAAGGGTGGTATATAAAGGTAAAGAAGATAATTTTATTACTGGCTAGAGAATATAGAATGGCAAAGGGTAAATTACATATGGCTTCCAAATTTATCTCAAGTGAACGCCATAAATCTAGCCTAATATTTAATTTCCATTCTTGCTTTTTTTTCTAAATTACTGCCGGTCAACTAACTGAAAACACACATTTTGTTAAAAGAATTGCTTATCCTAATATTACTTTAACTCGTAATTTTGACTCATATCTATTTCACTTTTGACTCATATGTCTTCATACCAAGTAAAAATCTCAATTATGATGTAGGGAGAAATTAAGCAAAGTGATGTTGACCAGACATTCTCCTAAAACTCCCCGGATTCTTAATTGTCGGGAAACACTTGATCTTATATCAACAGTGTAGGTGAGCCTGGTCTTCGAGATTCATTTCGGCCATGGACGCTGGTTACTGCCAGCCTATAGGTGGCAGCAAACTTACACATCATTCTTGGGAGTCCAACTTTTCAATTTCTACTTCCAGTTACTCTTTCCTGCTAGTTTTTTTTTTTTTTTCCATTATACGAACAAGTTATATATAATTATTAAACAATATGCTGAGGAGACAGTCATAGTTTTACTGGGACATGGTTTAAGAAACCGCTGGAAAACTAAGGGAAAACTAAAAGCAAAAGCAAACAGAAAAATGCTTATAATTAAGATTAGCAGAAGACAAAAATGTGGATATTTGCACGGTCAGAACTTGTTTTTGTGCGTGTGTGTGTGTGTGTGTGTTTAATGTCACCGAGTTGGAACTTGGCTACTTTTTTTATTAGACCATTTGGCACAATATGCTCTTTAACATTGTCTAAGCTGAAAGATGGTGCCCTATTGTATAGTTTAATGATGTGTCCTACTGTCAATAAAGACTTTCTCTTGAAGCAAGTGAGCTAGAATTGGGATATTTATGAGCAGACATAACCAATATGCCTAAAAGAATAGATAGCAATGACCAATTAACCATGATGTTAAGTTTCAGCATATAAGAATCATCACTGAATGTTCTATTGCAATGGTCTTATTATGTGTTGCCCTGCCGGAAGAATCATTAGTGCTAAAGAGAGATTTAATTCAATTTATTGATGGCAAGGCCATTAAACCTTTGATATCAGTTGTAGTCTGTGCATCAGATTTCTTAGCTGAGAATGGATTTCTTATGGGGAATAATAGAGGATAATGAAGATAGAAACAATTACTGAAACTAGGGTCCAGTGATTATCAGCACATCAATATTTGCATTTTAGGCCCCAAGGAACTGCACAGAGGACATCTGCCTTATTAGCAAGACTTCATGAGCCATAAAGGATTTTGTTTGCATTATTCATTGTTTAACAAAATGTCATAGGAACTAGGCCCATTTGCCTTTTTCAGCCACCTGTCTCCTGGCAGAAACAGGTGTGCTGTGCAGGTAATGTTCCCAGTGTAAAGAAGCACTGACCATAGAAAGGCCATGAGAGAAATATGCTTACAACAGAGAGGCGAAAACAATGACAACTTGGCCATTAGCAAGTGAGTATTGGAAATGTGACACCTCTTCATGTTAGCACCTCTTGAGGCTAAGAAATTGAGCTCTAAATATAATGATAAACAAGTCAGGTATCAACCTCCTAAGTTGGTATTTCTGAATTATTATCTATTAGATGATAATCAACATAATATCCAAGTGCAGATCTAGCATACATTTATTTATGAGACTTTTTCTTTAAGTGAATTTTAAATGGACTCAACTCCCCCCAGTCGCTTTCCCCACTACAATGCAAGAATATCAGGGAAATAAAAAAAATAGATGTATTATATATTTTTCTACTACAAATAAAAGCAAGTACATAACTTAATATTTCAAAAGTGTTTCTGTGTTTTAAAAAACTTAGCAGATCCTTTTGGGATATTTACTGATTGAAATAAGGGAATTTTGGAAAAGGGATAGAGTTTACTTATGGAGCATCTCCCATGAATCAGGATACATGCAACTTTCTTCACATGTTATGTAATCAGAGAAGCAACTTTATAAAATAAAATTAATCACATGTATTTTACAGATGAAGTACCTGAGAGTTAAATTTACTTTCATAAAACTACAGAGTTGGAAAGTAAAACATCAAGTTTTCAATCCCCAGATCTGTCTTGATGGCATACTATAGTGTTTTAGAGACTAAAGTAGGCCTTAGAGGCTGAAGTCACAAAAGACTTCAGGGACCAAGAAAGTGACATTTTAGTAGATTAGACCAGGCAGGGAAAAGTGTTTGCTGATGCTGGACTCCAGTGTCAAATAAATAATCAGAGAGGGGTGGGTCATCAGGTGCATTGGAGAGGGCACATTCCCATAAAATTTGCCCCTGCCATTTGGCTCCAGAAATGTTGACACATAGTTGTTAGATCATCCCATTTCTCAAAAGAAGCCAGGAACCTTTTGCTTTATTTTGTTTTCCCTATGAAACTGCCTGGCTTTTAATTTTTGGCAAGTAATTTGAACGTAGGTAAAAAAATAAAAAGAAGTATAAAGCATATCTAATGGTCAGAGACATTGATTACATATATGTTATATATGTGATATATATGTATATATTATATATGTGATAGATATATGTGATACCAAATATATCACATCTTCTCTATCCGTTCATCAGTCAACGAACACTTGGGCTGTTTCCATAATTCGGCTACTGAAGATAATGCTGCTATAAACATTATGGTGCATGTATCTCTCTGAATCAGTATTTTTGTATTCTTTGGGTAAATACCTAGTAGTGCAATTGCTGGATTGTAAGGTAGTTCTATTTCAACTTTTTGAGGAACCCCCATACTGTTTTCCGGTGTCTGCACCAGTTTGCATTCCCATTAACAGTGCACGAGGGTTCCCCTTTCTCCGCATCCTCGCCAACACCTGTTGTTTCTTGTGTTGTTGATTTTAGCCATTTTGACAGGTGTGAAGTGATATCTCATTGTAGTTTTGATTTGTATTTCCCTGATGATGAGTGATATTGGGCATCTTTTCATATGTCTGTTGGCCATGTGTATGTCTTCTTTGAAAAAATGTCTATTCATGTCTTCTGCCCGTTTTTAATTTGATTGTTTTTCTGGGTGTTGAGTTTTATAAGTTCTTTATATATTTTGGATAATAACCCTTGATCAGATATGTCTTTTGCAAATATCTTCTCCCATTCCGTAGGTTGCCTTTTAGTTTTGTTGATTGTTTCCTTTGCTGTGCAGAAGCTTTTTATTTTGATGAAGTTCCAATAGTTTGTTTTTGCTTTTGTTTCCCTTGCCTCAGAGACATATCCAGTAAGAAGTTGCCATGGCCAATGTCAATGAGGTTACTGCCTGTGTTCTCCTCTAGGATTTTAGTGGTTTCATATCTCATATTCATAGAACCTCATTTGTAGAACCCACCAGTGAATTCATGTACTTGTTGGCTTTGGAGAAAGGGTCATATGGTTAAGTGTTTAGGTCATGATGATCAAGAATATGCCTGTTTCTGCAATAATACAGATCCACCCAATAACTTCAATCAATCTTTAGAGACCATAGATAGAGTAAATGGTGAAGGACTACTCACAAAAGATCTCTGACTTTATTCAAATTTTATTTCCTACAATACATGTTCAGTCTAATGATTACATCTAAGATGATCATTCACTACCACTTCGCAAGTTATTTTAGTCTTTCTTCAAGGGATTCTGTATTTGATTTTGTCAACCAAACAAATGTATATAAGAAAAATATAAGTAACCCCTAATTTTGCATTAATCAAAGACAAATATAGCGAGTAAGCAATAAAAGCAGAAATTTTCAAATGATATTGAATTACCTTATTTAAATAGTTGTTTGAGAAATAGCTGTCCTGTGCTTTTTGTTGTTGTTGTATTTTTTTTTTTTATTAGTAAGCACAAACTTTCTTTAGATAATAACTTGAAGATACCTGTTGGTAGCATAATCAACATCTAGGGATTCAGGGATCATAGAATGAGAATAACTTCTGTGAGCTATGATTTCGACATTAGACTCTGTGTATAACACTTTTATCCTCAGAAGTATTTTATCCTCAGAACCATTTTTGTGGTTCATTTGATGCTATGTATTCACAATTAATTTTTTCCCATTTTCAGATGGGCATCATGAAAGACTACATTTCAAAGAAGACTTTATCTTAGTGGGTCTGTAGGGTTAGCTCTAGACAGTAGGAGGAGAGCAAAGTGGTTATATAATACCACTTCCTGACCTGACCCCAAACTTCCCATGAGATTTTTTTTTTTTTTTTTTGCTCATTCTCTCTTTTCACTCTCTGGCTAGCCAAATGCAGAAATTCCATCACAGGATTCCATGGTCCCAAGGGCCAATAATATCACTTGGGAAAAAAAAACCTCCCTCCCTCCCAATCTGTAGACCACTTTGGATTGTGTCAGGAGTGTGCCATACAATTATATTGTGGTAAACTCCAGAATTTACCTGTGTGGGTACCAGATGTTACTCACCCTGATGCTCTGAGTCTAACACTATAAGACAGATATTGGTATCATCCCCATTTTACAGATAAGGGACTTGAACCTTAAACAGATTAAGTTTGCCCAAAGTCATGAAGTTAATTGATGAAGTTAGGACTCAAATCCAAGTCAATTGGTCCCAAATTTTGGCCTCCTTCCCCTAGATCATTCTATTAATTGTGGAAGCTAAAGTCTTGTATTCTAGATCCTCAATGCTAGACGTAATCAACTAACCAATGTCAATAGAAGAGAACTGCCATCTTCCTACCATCCACTGGACAAACATCTACTTTGCATTTTAACTTTCTAGACACATTGACCATTTTATAACCCCTTTGTTGTTTAATCTAATGGGAAGAATTTTAGAGGACAACATAGTGACCATGACAATTGAATAAAGAGACCATGAAAAAAAGTGTGACAGAAGAGGTATCTCTTATATCATGTGGTTATCTGCCTGTTTTGGTTTCATGTGAGGTGAACCTAACCCATACTAGTATTCCTTATCCAAATTTAGATAGTTTCAAATTCTTTTTGGAAAAAAGACACTGGTTAAGCAACCTTTTTTTTTTTTCTTTCTACATAAAATAAGGATATGAGACGTGGAAAAACCAGTGACAAAAATTAGCATTATATATATCTCAGCATGTTTCTTTCCTTTTGCCTAGATATATATCAAAGAAGAATACTTCAATAAGAATTGAGCCTATTTCTTTGAATATTTATATTAAGATTTGTCCTTCAGTAATTCTATCTGAATATATGTTGACACAGGGCGCCTGGGTGGCTCAGTCGTTAAGCGTCTGCCTTCGGCTCAGGTCGTGATCCCAGGGTCCTGGGATCGAGGCCCGCATCGGGCTCCCTGCTCGGCAGGAAGCCTGCTTCTCGCTCTCCCACTCCCCCTGCTTGTGTTCCCTCTCTAGCTCTCTCTCTCTCTGTCAAATAAATAAATAAAATCTTTAAAAAATATATATATATATATATGTTGACACAGATATCAAACAAAGGATATGTTGTATCTCTACCTGACACCCAGTACGTGACACATACTTAAAAATTGTTGGCTGAGTGTATGAATGGATGAATGAATGAATAAAATAATGATTCTCAACCCAGAAACCCTCATTATAAAGAGAGAGTCAAGTGGGTTTTTTGCTTTTAATATGTTAAGAAATCTGACAGAAACCTAGCATTTTCCCACAATATGTTGCTCTAGGTTAAGTAAATCATCCTTTTGCCTGGAATTGGATCAGACCAATGTGCCATGTTGGATGTCTCATGCTGCGCAGAAACTCTGATTGATACTTATACGTCTGATTAAAAAGAAGAAATGGATTAGCTGTTACCTAATCAATGTAGTTGAATAGACAAGATTTTTCCAGAAGTGACTGATGAAAGGAAACAGTAAACTGTATTATTAATGGTTGAATATGTTGTATACAGCTGCATTAAAACAATAGACAATTAAGGCAAATAAGGAATAGTGTCTCATTTAACAATATCTGGTAATGGCTAAGAAAATACTGAGTGTATATTCCTTAGATAATACTCCATTAAAAAGACACGAAGGAAAGTAAATTTATGATTAATCCAGGAGAACACATACCTAGTTCGATTCACTCAAGGACGTGATTCTAAAGCTTTATTAGTGTTTCCAGGTATTAGTCTCTTCTGGTTTCTAGGAACTTTCTACTATTGTTAAATTTGAAAAGCAACCTGTAAAACAATAAGGTTTTTTTTCCACTAACTGAGAAATAAGAAGTCACACTCCCAGCCAGCCCTAACTCAACCTGAATTAAGCATGTCAACTGTTATATCTTAGAGTTGGTAGACTCTTTTTTTTTTTTTTTTCTGAATTATGCATCCCCTTGGGATCTGTAAAGCTTGGTATAAATCTGGAAATCTCACAAAAACAGAATCTCATGAAATTTTCAGAGCTCTATGCCTTGATCAGGTTGAAAATATGCTGGCACAGTCAGCATCGGCCCCGGCCAAGTCATGGATGTGCACAGGGGCCCAGCAGTGTGGAATGCAAAGCAACTCCACAAAGTAAGTTCAAAGTGATTTCAAAACTTCCCAGAAGTGGTGCCATAATTTCTGGGCAGTAGCTCAGGTATGAAAGTTCTTATTTCAAATGAATCTGTCCAGTAATTCCTGGCACAGCAATTCTAAATTGAAAGGAAGCAAAGTTCCCTTTCTCCTCAAGGTCACCCAGGAGCATTATCCTCTCCAACATAAATATTACCCTTCAGTTCTCGTTCACTAGGAAATGAGGCACCAGAAATTAGATTTTACTTGTCTCTTTAATGAAGGAAATCAGCAATTATTTGAAGCCTCATTTTGTCATATTCTGTATGAGAAACTTTATAAATGTTATCCCAGTTAATCCTCATGAAGACCTTTTAATGTAAATATGATTATTCTTATGTCACTGCAGAGGCTCTCAGAGAGTTTGAGTAACTCACCCAAGGTCACACATCAGTGAGTGTTAGAGCTGTGATTTGAACCTGACTCTGACATGAAATCCCCTCTTAGTATACCAAGAATTTGCTTTGGAGATTGCTTTATAGCAATGTAATATATTCTTGAAAGATGTTCTTATTTGTTAGTTTATTTCTGAAATATGTATTGTAATGCCTTCTCATTATGAGAGATTATAATAGCTCAAAATCCATTTCAGGAAGGTTCACTAAACTCAAGGTGCTATATGTTAATAATCAAAAGTTGAATGGCTATTTAAGCCTTGTAATTTCTAAATGATTTTATGAGTCTTATTAAACACAGGAAGGAAATAATTCACACAGTGATCATTGATCTTAAGTAATTTTTTGGTCTTTTCTTTGGTTTCTCAGCCCCCTTTCAGAGCTTCCTACAATCCATTTAATGGAAAATGAAGCTTAAAGCCAATAAAATGGGGTTTGGGGTGGGAAGAATGTTGGGCTCACAGAGATAAGAATGGATGCAGGTGGCAGAAAGAATTTGGGAGAGAATGACCAAATATTTGTGAGAGTTAGTAACACTCACCTTCAGGCCCTCTACCCAGAAAACCTTACCACCTCTACTACCACCTTTTACTCCTGGATACTCAGGCTATTTCCAATTAGATCAGGCTCATTATGGTTGCCTCTAAGAGTAGAGGTTTCATTTATGGAGCATGGAATTTGCCAGCATTGAGATGAATTTTTAAGGCAATCCTCTGAAACTGTGAGTTAAAATTAAATTGCTAGAGTTTCCATAGGAGCCTGGCAGGACAGAGGGCTCAACTAAATTAAAATAAATAAATTAAAAAAAAAAAAAAAAAAAAAACCAACCTGGAAACAGAGATGCTCAGTTGGATAGATCCTTAGGGACTGTCTGGTCCAATTTCTAGCATTTAAAACTGAGGCTAGGAAAATAACTTTCCCAAGTTTACAAAGCTGGTAAATGGCTGAGGTAAGATGCAAATCTATAGCTATGATTTCAAAGCATGTACTCTTTAATGATTAGCTCCCTTCTTTGACTTTGATCAACTAACTTCTCTAGGATTCTATTTTATTATCTAGAAAACAGGCTGATAAGACCCACCTCCCAGTGCGATAATGAGGAGTATGTGTTGGTGTATATGGAGTGTGGGACTGAACACCTGGCGCCCGGGGAGGGGGGCTCTGTAAGCCATTCCTGAGGTTTGCAGCAATGGGGGAGCAGGTCAGCTATCGTGGAATTTGGGAGAGAAACTGTGCCTGAACCTCAGGCATTAATGCTCAGCTGAATGCCCTTTCCAATAAACCATGTTTTAATTTCCTCAAACAAAGTTCATTATTTGTGGAAGATTGTTTGGAGAGTTTGGCAGTAGGCAATACGGACCTACTGTTTTTATTAAAAGTTTACATACAATATTTTCTTATGCATCATTTGTGACTGCCTTTTTGGAGAAAAAAAGAAAGAAAAAGAAAGCAACACACACATTTGGATTCAATTTCCATATCTTCAGATGACTAACCACGTTATCTTCTGTGAATCATTTTGATCCTGTGAACTTTAAACTCCTCATCTATAAGAAGGGGACAAAACGCTTCCCCCCACACAAGTAAAGGATCATTGTAAGGATTAACATTTTAAAACTAATGTGAACATAATATTTCATCTTAATGTGCTTAACTTTGTGCTTAAATGCAAAAGTTTTATCTGGCTAGCTGTCTGGCAGAGTGGCTAGCTCTAACAGCACGTGCTTCTCATGGGACCCCAGGCAACTCCCTTATTGGGGTCTAGGCCTCAATGTCCATATACACTTCATAGAATTATTTTTTAAATCAAAATAGGTAAAGTATATTAAGTGCCTGGCAGAATGCATTTAAGACATTGTAGCATAATATTACAACTATTTTCAGTAGACCTGAGAAGAAAAAGTCACACAATCCTTATTTTTATCTGAATCCTAACCCTCTTAGCTTCATGCAGTGAAGAGTAAAATTACCCTGTTACTCATCCCCAGTTTCCTTCCAGTACCTAAAATTGTTTTCTGGGGCTCAGAGTCATCAATATACGTGATTCTGAATTTTGATAGAACCATGAAATACCCCTTCTGAATTTCTACAAATGTATGGCCATCAGTAACCTGCCTAGACTGCTCTGTTAGAAGCAATCTGCTTATTATAATAAAAATCAGGGGGCATTCTGTGCCTTCTATCTTATTATAATAAAAATCAGTGGAGGAGGGCCTGAGGAGTGTGCTGGCTGGGTTTGTTCCTATGGTAATAGCAGCAATTGAGTAGACGCCCTGGAGTCAGTAAGCCATCACTGTCATGTTGGCTAATAGTGGCAAGGTGACATCGATCCACATGGACAACTTTACTCAGGTCTCCAGACAAAAACCTAATCACTTTGCTGATTCTTCCTCAGTCTAACAGGTAGTGAATGACAGTCATTTAAAACCTCAAACTTTGGAAGTCAATGTACTAGAGCTCAAAGGGAGACTGTGAGGGCAAGTCAAACACTGGGCTCATTATGAATTAAGTTGTCAGTACTTGAGGTTTGTTTACGCTGTGTGTGTGTGTGTGTGTGTGTGTGTGCGCGCGCGCGTGCGCGCTAGATGAGTGCTTGCTGTGGCAGGTGCAGAGATGTCCTTCCAGTGTCCCTTTCAAGGAAGGACTTGCTACCCAGCTGTAGAGTATGTGGTCACAATATCTCCCAGCTCTTGGAGGCTTCAGGGTCTGCTCAGCTTCTGAGAGCTTCCTTGCTTAAGCTCACATCTTTCTGGAACAGTGAGAGTCCATGGTGGAGCCAGGCAGGATTATGAAGTATTTCCTAGAGCTGGCTACTAGGCTGACTGAGGTTTCTCTAGGCTTTGGCAGGCCTGTATTGGAGTTGAACTTTTTCCTCTGTCCCATCCTTCTTCAGGCCTGTTCCTTTCCCAGGTGTTCATCCCTAATCAATATCTTACACCTGAAACCCCCTCTCATCATCTGAGGACTCAACCTCTAACATAGGTTATGAGGGTCTCCAAGTCAGCAAGAGACAAATGGGGTTTTGACCCTGATCACTCACAACTCAGCTGGCAATGGGGAACCCATCATTGCTGGTGGGTGAAACACAGCCTCTGCATAAGATGGCCTTCCAATTGATAAAATGTTGACCTGTGGTAAGTAGAGAGGATATTTGGTGGAGGAGAATGTGTTGTTGGATATGAAATACAGGCAATTGAGAGGCATGAAGGAAAGAGTAGCTATAAGAATAAGATATTAGATGGTTATTGCTAAGAATCATTACTGTTCTACATAAAGATAAATAAATCCCTGAGGGAATAACACAGATTTGAAAGTCAGGTGCGAAATAGAGGGCCTTTTGGATGCAGACAACAAAATCCTCATTTCCTCTAGCAGGAATGTAGAGGAATCAAGGAACAGGCCTATTTATTCATCAACGTGCCTGAACTTCAGAGTTAAATGCTCAAATAAGATATATATGGCATGTCAAGATTGGGGCCCTGTTTGAAAACAAAAGCCAAAAAACCTGGTACCCTGACATCTGCATGGATACACCGAAAGATTTTGACTTTCTAGGCTCCCTAGTAAGAAGAAGATCCAGAGGACTGCCATATTAGTAAAAACTGTAGGTGCTCAGTGGTCAGAGGCATGTTAGGACAGTGCCTCCAAATTAAAAAACAAAAACAAACAAAAAACCTACCTTTGTATTTTGCACATCTCACAATGAAGAAAGAAGCAAAACTCCTGGGAGTTTTGGGGGTAGTACACCCTACACCAAGGATAGTGGTCTAGCACATCTATGCGACTCTGCATGGGCCCAGAATAGGATAGAGCTCCTGCAGGTGGAGGCTATGCTGCCACTTAGATCATACAATCTGGCAGACCACATGATGTTGGAAAGAGTATTGGTGGAAAAATAGCTTCCATATATAGACCAAATTTGGAAGATTGGGGTCAAGAGGGTCTGGAATTCAGACATACAGGTAGACAAACAGGAGTGGACACCAAGTGTCCAGATCTTTTTATCACATATTGATGCTTGCCAGAGAGCATAAACTATGGGAAAGACACTGAAACAACCAAGTATAGTATGTAACTGGCCAACTGATGTCAACCAACCTCTTCGTCAGCCTCTGTAGATCTGAAACAATGAGCACATGAACATACTTCTCCATGACAGAAGAGATGGAAGACCAACAGCACGGATTTCCAATTTAAGAAGGCTCATTTAGTTATTTCAGGCTCTGAATGTCCAACTCCCTAAAAATGTTGAGCCACTTGCATTGGCACCATTTTGAGGACTCCAGCTGACCACTTGATGGCAAGTTGATTACATTCTGACTCTTCCATCCTGGAAGAGACATGAGTTTATTTATTTATTTATTTTTTTGATAGGAGTTTATTCTTAATGAATAGATATATATTGCATTTACGGGTTTGTCCTTCATGACTTCAGGGACTGAGCCAAGATCACTCCCTATTCACAAATTACTTGAAATTCACTGTGATAAGATTCCACATGAGATCATGCCAGACAAGGGGATATACTTTATGCTAGAAGAGGTATAAGGGTATCCTCAGAAGTATCCTTTGCTAAAGAAAGCATTAGAGTCATCCAAGAAAGATTTTCCTGATGCCATATTAAAAAAAAATTGAATAAGTGGTCCTTATACAAAAGCCATTACAGCAGAAAATTAATGTTACATCAAAGTGGCTTTACAGAGTAAGCAAAAGTGATCTTTACATGATTAAGTCTTAGACCAAACATCAGTAAAAATAAATAGCATTATAATATATCTTGCTAAATATATTTCAGAAAGGTGACCAGGCCATTGTGGTGGAGCTATCTATGTAGTTTTCTGTTACTCTGAGTTGACAAATGGTAAAATTAAATGTACTATATATATGTATGTATGTAATTATTTGTTTACTTACTTGTTTATTATTGAGAGATAATTATCCATGGGTATCCACCATTTTAGCACATCTTGTAAGCAGAGACACTGAAAGCCTTTGTTCTGGCAATTTGCTCAAGGAAATGTATGTATGTAGTAGAGAGTATTGGAAAATAAAGGTAGTGTCTCCCTTCAGAACAAAGAGAAGTCATGTTCATGACCATTATAAAAGATCAAATTCCCTAGGGGCGCCTGGGTGGCTCAGTCGGTTAGGTATCTGCCTTTGGCTCAGGTCATGATCTCAGGGTCCTGGGATCAAGCCCCGGGTTGGGAGTCCCTGCTCAGTGGGGAATCTGCTTCTCCCTCTCCCTCTGCCCCTCCCTCTTGCTCATGCTCTCTCTCTCTCTCAAATAGATAAATAAAATCTTAAAAAAAAAAAAAGATCAAATTCCCTAAGCTCTGGGTTCCTCTCTGGTAATGCAACCCACGGTAAGGCCCACCTGTCCCTCTTCTCCATCTCTTGTGGGTATTGGGGTTCAGGGAACCAGTGAGAAGAAATATGGATACTCTGGCTACTGCTATTGCTTTGAGTAACCAAGTCCTTTGTCTCTGACTCCGGAGTCTTATGCCTTCCGCCAACATCCATGTAACTGTGACGGATTAATTTGTTACCTTGAAAATAGGGTAAAATCTCAGACTCTTCACTGTTCTTGATACTAATTTATTTATATATAGAGTTCTGAGTAGACAGTATGTCTTTTAGACATTTTCTTTTTCAAAAACATTAATATTCTTTCCTTCCTCATAAGTGCTGTGTAGTAATCAAGATAAGATTGGCATTCTGTTATGAAGTTGGAGAAGGTACATATATCTTCTTTGTGTAAGAAAGGATTTTCCTTCTCTGCTGTGGATCCCCAAAGCCTATATTTTTATAGTTTTTTCAGAAGTCCTAATTGAATCTATCTTCACTATATTGACTGTAACTATGAGCTAGCAATTAAATTAGCCAAAAGAGAGCTTCATCTAAAAATTCTGCAATATGCTGTATTTCCTTCAGAATCTGGCATCCGAGTATACTTCACCCTTTTTACAAAACACATCCATCAGCAACAAGGTAGAGAACAGTTGTACTTATTTTCTGGCCAAATAAATTTTGTATTGTGTATCTTCTTTTTAACATCAAAATTGTATTTGAGACTACCCAACAAAACACTCTGGTTGGAGAGCATGTCAAAAGAGACCAGATTTATGCCTCTTGTGACAGCCATAACTTGGCCACAATGCATGTAATTAAGGTATCAATTTAACAACCTGTACAATAACACAGTTCTATAAACATGCAGGAAGCAGTAAGTTACTGCAGTTATGGGTCCTCCCTCCAGTGTTGAATTTCCTCTTTGTAGAGTATTCATACTCACAGCCAGACAGTATGTCCTTAAGGGATAGGAAGTGACAGCTGTGTGCTGGTCTCCCTTTCCTCTCCCCGGGTCTCTTGTAAGCCTTCTTCCCCTACCCTCCGAGTCCTGCTGCCTTGCTGTGCAGCACTGAAATTCTCGATGGCTCACTTTGAAAGTGATCTCTGTGGCCCCTTGGGCTCTTTAGAGAGAAGGTAATGCATAACTACCAAGACACACCGAGGGCTTTATTGAAAAAATAAGTCATTTGGTGCATGTACACAGCAAAGTCTAGTCAGCCTTTCTCTAGAGGCCATCTGATTTGGAGCTGGAGTTTTCCCTCATGAGAAGTTCAGGCAACATACCAAGAAGTAAGACTAAAAGGAGATATTGGATAAACTGTCCATGAACTGACAAGATTTCAGACTCTGAAGAGAATCTACACCAGCTTTTTGTACAATAAGAACAGACTCGGTGCTGCCAAGCTTTTCTTTAAAAGTATGTAAGAATGAGAAAAGCTAATAGAAAATGTAATCTCTTTCAAAGGGGGAGATGAATCATGAGAAACTATGGACTCTGAGAAACAAACTGAGGGTTCTGGGGGGGGAGGGGGATGGGTTAGCCTGGTGATGGGTATTAAAGAGGGCACGTACTGAATGGAGCACTGGATGTTATACGCAAACAATGAATCATTGGACACTACATCAAAAACTAATGATGTAATGTATGGTGATTAACATAACATAATAAAATTAAATTAGAAAAAAGAAAATGTAATCTCTTATCATCTCTTATCATAGAGATGGTTTGAACATTCTGGTTTAAATCTGGAGATGCTAGGCTATCCCTTGGTTCCTGGTGTGTCTCCTTTTTCACCTGTGTGTGTTGCTTGGCAAACATGGTGTTTATTTCCTTGTTAGGCTTTTACTTAATCTCTTTCTCTATTGAACTTGCCTCTACAGCAAACGGTTAATCTATCTTACCTTTCTTTCTAGCCTGAAGAATTTCTCCTAGGAAAGGACATCCAGCTTGATCCCATTTATTTTGCTGCCTGGGAATCAGCATGGATGAGGTGGGGTGGAGTGGAGGCGGGCAGGAAGGGCAGGGCAGAAAAATACTATTCTATCTTTAGCTTTTTCTCTGTGAGGGATCATCTTGGTGGCAGCTGAGGTAAGAGAACCGACAGCTCAGTTCTTGAAAATTCTTTGAGCTGTTTCGGGAATTCTAAGCTAAAGAAACTCCTGAGGCTTTCAGAAATGTATTTCTAGTGAGAACCCCCAAAATCTTTTCCTAAAAGCAATATAGCATCAAACAAAATGTGGGATTCAAGCTCCAGGCGAGGAGCTTGGATGAGGCACTCAACTGGGATTTCAGTTTTGGCATTTGTAAAAATGATGGTCATAATAAAATTTACCTCACATTGTTCTTGTGAGGATTCAAAGAATTGCGTGTGTATAGAGCATTGAGCAATTTCCACCCTAATTACTACAAATCCCATTAGTTAAAAATGATGGTATTCATTATTGTCATAGGACCAGAATAGGACCAGAGAGCCCTGGAGAAAAAATAAGGAATCCGTATAATGGTTCTCTGTGAGCTGGTATGGGTTAGACTACAATGTGTCATAGAAGACAGTATTTACTCGTACTCTTAAAAGTAAAATCATGCAAGTGTTTCATATTTTTAAGTTTCGTATATTTAAGAATGTGGGGCATTATGCTATGATCTCTATCTAATTGATTGTGTGACCTCTCTGTCATCTGGCATCACTCATACACCCGTGCCAACTGATCTTCATAGCAACACAATAACCTCCTGAGGGCAGGGTGGGTTGCATTTTAAATGGAGAAATCGCTTCTGTTTATGCTGTAAGTCTACCCAGAATGGAACGAAAATTGAAATCTTCTGGTCCTAGAACCAATCCCAAACTCTATGTTGCAGCCTTAAAAAGCAGAACAAAACCATCCTCATTTGCATGTATACAGCTGGTCTCTAAGAAGATCTCTAAAGTAGAAGCAAACTGAACTCCAACTTTGGAAAGTCAAAATAAAGAGGAGTTGATGTATAAAAATGATGCTAGCCCTGGAGCAAAGAGGGCTTCCCTCTGAGACAGGATGGATCACACGCCAGGACCCAGAAAAGCTTCCCGTGGCCGCAAAGTATAGTGCAGTCACTAAGATTGAATGCCAAGAGCCCCACTTCTTGGGATCATGAATAAAGCCCTGTGGCACCTTTGATAAGACTGTTACCCTTGGAGCTGGATCAAATTCCACTGGGGAGGCTGCATTTCCCATCTATTTTTCAATGGCTTCTATAATGCCATCTTGCTTTAAGTTACTCTGCCATTAATCATTTACCTCATTTCCTCTCATACTTTAGAAACTATAATAATAAAAACTCATCACATAATGGCTAATATACTGTGCCAAGCTAAAACAAAACAAAGCAGTTATTAACGGTGGAAAGACCTTTAACAAAAGAATTCTTACCAGTTCCCTGGGGTCATGCAGGGAAAAAAAAAAAAGTCCTATTTTACAAGACAAATTATCTAGAAAAATATGGGGTCAAGGACTGAAATTGACCTGGTTGCTGATCAATTCATAGCCTAATTAATTATTGACTATGTATCTACATAATTACTGATGTCCTTTATAATTGATGGCTTAGACATTTCCCACTTACATTTGAGGATTTTTCACTTCTGCAAATCTATTTGTAGGATTTTTCTTTACATCTTGGTTGTTTGTGCACTGCTATTGATAAGGCATAGAAAGTGACTTTAGGTGTCACTTTTTAACTCAAAAAAATACCTGCTGACATCAAATCCATAGCAAGAGCTGAGTCATCAGCCACATGGAAATGATCCCTCGTTGTACTTCAGCTTGGGGTACTGAGCTTAGAGATGGATTTCAGAGGACATCGAGGGCTGACCATTACTCATACTCTCTTTAGCTCTGTTTTATATGAACCTGCAGATCCTGAAACCCTTGCACTTATCTGGCCTTAATAATCACAAATTGAGGTTTAAAGATCTTTTAGCCAAAGAGACCAGGCAAATATATCATTGTGATTTGCCAGGGAGTTAAGGTGATTTCTTAGAACAGCAAGGCATCATCAAATTTTTGAAATAGAAGAAATCAAGGTGGAATTCGGTCTGGCTCTCCCTCCTTCTCTCTCTCTCTCTCTCTCTCTCTCTCACACACACACACACACACACACACACACACACACACACACAGAGTTGGAGCAGGGGTCAATCTATATCTTCAGCGTTGTGGCTGAATCCTCTGCCACCCTCTGCTGGATCACACCCATTGCCCGCACATCGCTTGCATCTTTACCGCGTACCCCGAGGGAGGCAGGGAAATGCAGGATAGGAACATCTGCTTTGGTATCACACTTTATTTTGTCTCCAGAAATTCTGTGTGAACTGGGGGATAGAGTTCTTACCCTTATCTGTTCTTCATTACAAGGTTCTTACTTCGCATTTGTAAAAGGAACATTCCCTCAAGTCTTTCAAGAGATCTCTATTTTCTCAAACCATCTCGCTTTATGTCCCTTGTGCTTACTTTTTAAAAAGTGTCCTCACCAAGCCCTTCTGAGGTCAGCTTTCTGCAGTCTGAGAAGCAAATGGTTCAAAAGAAAAGAGTACTCATTTCTGTTCTAGACTCCTCTGTGTTCCTAAACCATACAGGTGATTTTGGAAGGTAAGACCCAACAACAATACCAACCAAAGAAAAGTAAAAAAATAAGGACATTTTGAGATTCCTCTGTGATCAGTGTGAGTCCACTGGGATAGCTGTGCCCTGTTAAACCCCAGTTAAACTTATCCAGAGCCAGTGATTGTAGTAATGGACAGAAGCAGTGTCACAAACCAGTGTGTTAGAGGTATGAACTCTCTGGTAAAGAATAAAGATTTTCTATTGCCCCAGCTTAATATCATTCCCTATCACTGGTAAGCGCTAGGATAGGAACATAGTAAGTTCACCCAGTGTTTTAGTCGAAAAATATGTCCTGCAAATTGCATAGCAAAATAGATTAACAAATATCCTGCTTATATTCTCTCATTAGGTATTAGATTTCACACATTTCTGGAGAAAGATAAACCTAGCATGCTTATGGATTTTTTTTTTTTCTTTAAGCAGACCTAAGTGGTTTTATAAGGTCTGTCATTGGAAGCCAATATGAAGGAGCGAGGGAAAGAAATCGACCTGCCGCCACGTGAGAGACCTGAAATATTAGATCATTCCCGGAATGCAGGGACCACTGAGCATGCCAACCCACTCTCAGCTAAACTCGGATGGAGGCAAGAGTGACAGCTATTTATTACGACAGAAAACAGGGTATGCACTTTAAAGATCAGCAACATGATGTAAATATTGACTCGCCTCAATTTTTAAGCTGATGAAAGGGTGTTTGTAATGTTAAACCCTCCTTTTGCAAATCGGTCCTGTCAACACAGGATGGTGGGAGGGGTGGATATTGACAAGAAATGAGAAAGGATTTTGCCGACTGAGTATTTGTATTTTTTCTCATTTAAAATTCATGGAGATAAGTTTCTAAGTCCCCGTGGAGAAGTAAAAAGCCGGGCTCTCAATTTCTGGAGCAGACTGACATTCTCTCACTCTCTCTCGATAAAGGAAGGACCTCACTAAATCATGTTCATCCTGGAGAAAGATCACTGTGCTAATATTTTAGCATGACGATTCCCATTTAACTTCCCTAAATGAATAGGTTTATCTTGATTTCTCCTCTGAATACTTCCTGGAGATTTTCAAATTTGGTGTTTAAGGAAAGTACTAGAAATTTAGAAGATGGCATCTGGGTCCTGTTCTTGCAAATCTGTCCCTCTGAATGGCTGTGATAAAATCTTCATTCCCTGTGGTAGAAAGGTTTCCTCTAGGGTGAGCAGAGGAAATCCTTTTGTTTTCTTGGCTAATTTTACTGACTCATGAGGGCATCAGTACCTCACTTACCTCAGCGTCTCTGACTTCTTATCTTTAAAAGTGCAAAGCATTTCCCTGACACCTGCCTTAAGTCATTGTGTTAGGACTTGATTTAGAAGTACACAGTTTAGTAGGCTTTAAAAGTGAAGCTGCTATAAGCTTTAAGTTTTCTTGCACTCAGATTTCTCTGCCACTCTCTTCTGATGAATGCCACGGGGGCTTTAGGGCACATCCAGAGTGGTACTGTTTCAGGTCAATTTTCAAGATAAATGAATTGTAGAATACAGTCAGTCAAGTACATGCACTCTCTTTTGTCAAAAGGTACATAAAAATGAGATTCAGGTTATACTCTAGAACACTTTGTGCTTCTATACAACTATATGTCCGAAGTATAAATCATACAGCAAATTCTGGGTCTCAAGGTAACAACCCCTGACCCATTTTGGTGTCAGGGTGTGTGTGTGGGGGGACACCTACCAGCCATTGAAGGCCATTCGGCTTCACAGAGGAAGGACAATATAGTAAGGTGAAGACCCATAGCTGCAGCATTGCTTGGGGGAGTATATCAGATTATTATCGAGTGATGGCTCATCATGGGCAAAGGGTCCCCAAAGCGGTCTTGCTTGGCAATTTCTTCTACTTTCTTCTGATCTGTTTAGTAAACCACTGGAGCCTCAGCCCTGAGTCTGGACATACTTTTGGCAAATTAGCCTTTGAATCTGGGGCAATTGGTCAACTGGATGCTGAGGGATATGGGAGAGAGGAAATTTAAAGGGTACCTGGCTGAGAAATGAGAGAAGGAAGGCATGATGGTTAAGGTAACAGACACACTTGTGGCTAAATTCCCACTGTCCTATGATGACCATAAGCAAGTTTCCCAAAATCTTTGAGCCTTAGTTTAAAACCCTCTCTCATCCTCCTTCTCTCTCTTATTTTCTATCATCTCTATCTCTGTCTCTATCTCAGCAGCTTCTCTGTGATTAGTAGTATTTGCCCATTTCCTTGGGGGGAGTAATTCCGCTGAGGCAGATTTCAAGCCACTAATGTGGAGCCAGTGAATGTAGATTTGGAACAAGGTACGCACGGATAGCTCAGAGCAGCTGCTGTGAGCAGTCCTGGTTCATACTGCAGGACCAATGGAGGTTTGGTTATAACACGTGGAGGAGAAGGGAGAGGATGCAGGTGCCCTTACAACAATTATGTCAAACAGAAGGTTCATAAGTCTAGAAACTGTGAGAGGAGAGAACATCTCTTGTTTTTAAGACCACGAGAAAGCTATGTATCCATCCTGGGATCAAGACTAGGCTCTTAACTGATGCAAAGGGTGGATAATTTATAAGAAGTTGGGCAGAATCTAGGTAATTTGTAGCTGGTAAACATTGTCCCTGGCTTTCTTAAGAGCAGATTCAATTAAATTTAAATCATTTTCAGAAAAGTGCCAGGCTCTGGGCTCACTTCTGCCAATACTATATTGTCCCTTCTCCCAAACTGTTTATGGGCTCTTGGAGAAAACAGATATCAAAAGTCCATGTGATGTACCAGATGGATAAGAGATGGAGTCCATGTCACAACAGGGTAGCAGAGTACCAAGTTTACCTTGGGTAGCTCAAGGCACTAAAGGGGGGTAGAAATTTTATTTAATCTTAAAGAATGAGTAGGAATTTGATAAGGCATTAGAGGTAAAGACAATCTTACCTGCAGATGCATGGAAAGGGGAACGGTATGGTGTGATTGGGGACCTGACAACACCTCAATTTAGATGGGATATAGAGTGTGAGCGAGAGTGTCCATCCATGAGCACTGAGGAGTAAGAGGGGGCAAGTCGTCAAGGGTTCTGTACATCTGGTGCAGAATAATATGGCTTTTATCTTATAGAAATGGCTACACCCTGGCAAGCAATGACATCACATCACACATGTGGGAAAACAGCGAGCCATATGGATGGCCCCATAAATCTCATATTTGGCTAAATGGTGTTCTCTATACAAATAACTCTTCTTGCACCTAATTCTCAGGTTAATCATCACCTCCACAGAGAAGACTGCCTTCATTGTCCTATTTCCTTATTTTTTTTTTATAGAGCTTCCAATAAAAACAATTTTCTGTTTTACAGATATGCATTTCAGTTTCAGGTTATAAAGGATATATTGCATTTGTTTGCCTTCATCTGAATTTAATTCTGACCTTAAATATCCATCCTCCTAGGATAATGAGAATTCAAGTATAGCCATTTTGGAGGTTTCCTGCTCCAACAGTTCTAGAAAGTTCCTGAGATAATCCATTGCACAGGAACGTTAGGGAGATTTCTCATGTCATGAGATACCCCTCTTCCCAGCTTTATTTTCCCTGGTGCTTCTTTTGCACTATGTGAAGAGCATGGAGAAATTTGGAGAAATTAGGGCCCAGCCTCCACATATAGCACACAGCCACTCATTCTCAGATACTACCACCCCCCGGGGCTCTTCCTGAGAGTGTAGCTATTAGGGAGACCCTTGGTTCCTTTCCAAGGCTCCAGAAATCACATGCTTCTTCTATTTCAAATAAGATAGAAAGGAAAAACACAGGAAAAGGTACACAACTATTATTTTTTTAATTTAGTCAAATTTTTATTGTTTTGGGGTGTATGTCCCCACCCACTAGGCTGAGGACCTTGGGGAAACAAGTACTCCTTGTTTGCCAGGCTACTGGCACGATGCCTGGTGCACAACTGGGTTTTTATTAATATGTGTTATATAATTTAATTTATTCTAACTCACTAAAGACATTTTTACTAACTGAATTTTGCCAAAAAAGAAACCTAAATATAATTATTTGGTGCTTAACAAGTATTTTACAATGAAAGAGTTGAAATAATCTTAAACATTCTGACTAGTTTCACTTACCACATCACATGTGAGTGTTGTTATAAAACATTTGTGAGACAAAAACTGAGAGGTCAGGAGTTCTAGATTCACTTTTCCCTTTCTTTGAAACAAGATATTAGGGTCCTTAAATCATGCATATAATGAAGTCTTTATGTTATTTATCTACCTCCCAAGAAGATTGATTTTTTTTTTTTAATCTCTTTAAGCCAAAATACTACACTGGTTAAAAAAAAAAATAAAAGGACACCGAAATAAAGTTTTTAAACCCTCCCCTTATATTGAATTTTCCATGTAAGTGTGAAGGAGTAAAGGTACTGATTTTTTCTTCCCACAAATTGATGGCCTTAAAATGCTCATTAACTGGAAGTTATATGGGTGTATAGCTAGTCAATAAAGGGTAGACTCGCCAGTGACAAACAGAAAAGTTCACAGTTAGCATAAAACCAATGAAATTGACCAGAACTGCACTTGGAGACCACTCTTAAGTTAGAAAATGTTTATATTTGTTCATACTCCGACATCTTTCAACTCAGAAAAATCACCTCTCCCCTCTTTAAATGATCCAGAGAAGGATGTTATTTTATAGGGTTCCTTATAGGATTTTGATTGGCAGCATTTGCCAGGTCCAAAATCATTCATAGGTACTTTCATAATCATTACACCAAATTAATTATGTTTGACTGTTCAACAATCACCTATACTAGCCTCCTTTCTATTGTGATCTTTATTTTGTAGGCATGCAGCTAGTACTTGCTCCTGCAAACACGCATGTTGTCTTGAAAAAGGGCAACCACGTTGGATTTGCAAAACCTTGTATTGCTAGCAGAAGAACTTGGGCAAATCTCCATGTCATTTCTCTGAGATAATTACACTCACTCTTGGAGTAGTTTTTAAGATCAAAAAAATCAAATGTAGTGGTCTGAAAATTACTCTGGACAGAGTCCTGATCATTGCCCAAATGGAAGGGTCCCTGAGGCCTCTTCAAGCCTCTGGAGGATATGTGGGAGTGTCCATGTCTTTGTCTCAACTGGCTCATCTCCACCACAACATCCCCAGCTTGTATCAGTTGTAAAATAGACTGATCTTCTGTGTAATTTTTTTGCTTGTAGCAAGATTTTGTTCTTAAAACTGTTTTTGAACATTGCTAAATGAATATATACAAAATACTGTGTGAAGAGTCAATAAATGTTATTCTGTTTTTTTGTAACTGTGTTCTCAAGTTGGTTCCACTATAGCAATAAATAATAAATTTAAGAAAAAGATTTATAAGTGTAAGAATGTTTCAATTTCTTTTGACCTGGTTGCCCAAATTTTATAGTTCATACCTTTTAAGTCTTTAGCTACGTGGCTCAGTACTAATTGTTGTGCTTGATCAAATGTGACTTATGCATGTGTATGTTTCAGCATTGATTTTTAAAGACTGATTAACACTATCCAGGGGGCTGGCTGATCAGCCAGCAAGAGTGTTTGTTGCCTCTGCTTACATAACTGTGACCTGAAATACTTGTTTTAAGAAAAATAAACCTTAAAACCAATAGTGCATTACAAGGATAATTCTTAATATTCAGTGTAATATAACACTTGGCACATTCATTTAACTTGAGCTTTAAGTTGAGTTTACAAAATCTGATGTTATTCATAGGTTGTGTATACAGATTTTATAGTTTTAATAAACCTTATAATAATCCCAAAGTCCCAGATCTTATTTGTTTTAGAAGAGTGACACTCATCATTTGGACACATCAATATTGACCTTGGATTCTTTGGAGTGTTTTTGCCATGACTCTGGGCTTTCAAAGATCATGTCGTAGGGAACAAGGTATTTACTGAAAATAGTGTATTGTTTTAATAGAAGAGGGACTTCAAATAGATTTACTCTTGTAAGTTAGGAGCTTGACAATTCAGACAGGCACACAAGCTATTCTGTGGATGACTCTGGCTTTTGAGCAGGTCTTCATTTCCATGTGAGATAGATCACATTGGTCCTGCAGACATTCTTTGAACCAAAGATACTGATATTACATGTATGCAGTTAGTGTAGACATAGATTTAAGTTCTCTTACTTTTTTTTTTTAGTTCATTTCACTCTCATCTTTAATTTCCTTAAATATAATCAGGGAAGATAGTTACCTCCACCAAAACAGATTGAAAGAGACACCAAACAGATGTCACTTAACTCCTACGGAAGAACGCAGGGTTGGAGAAACACTACATAGCTGTCGTAATTCAACAGCTGAACACCAGTCAAGAATTCAGTTCCTAGAGGACCAAGAAATCATTTTGCAAAGAAAGGGGCTCTGAGGATCAAGGAGGGGGTATGATGACTCTGAGTTTTGAACTAGGATAAATAATCCTATTCACATAGTCCAATGTACTGTCTGCAACCCTCCTCAGTGTTTAAATAATGTTGCTATGTTTTATAGGGGAATTCTGTTAAATGGAAAATGATATGACTAAGTCAAGCAGACAGAGACCAGGAAGAAGACCAAGGAGAGAGAAGTGAGTAGAAGAAACAGAGAGAAAGAACGGGCAGCTCTGTGAATTAGAGACCGTAAGGAGAATAACTGATGTTTGAGGAGAAGACGGGCAGCCGCCATGAATGCAATTCGACATTTACTGGGAGGTAATCTGGGGACAACAAAGCCACAGAAAACATTTCCATTTTGTGTGACTCTATCAAATGGAAATAAGGAACTATATATACATTCATGGTATAGCTAGAGATTATATCCTTATATCCTTACAGGAACTCTCAAGAATTAAAAGGGTGGCACTTCTCATTCTCCTCACGGTCCAGATGAGAAAACAGGTCCAAGGAGTCACTGTCTCTGGAGGTCACCTAATCAATAAAAGCCAGAGCCAACCCCTCCAAACCCTGCTTTCTTTCTGCCTCTTGTGCAAGTGGCCTGCTTGTGTCCTTTCTTCTCTTACAAGGATTATATTCAATCAGTCTGAACAGTGGAGAAAAATACTTTGGCAATTTTCTCTAGAAATCATAATCCGAAAAAAAAATTTATAACCCTGGCAGGGACAGAGTATATTCATACACTCCACCTGTAATCTGGGGAAAACACTGTCTCCCTTCTATGGATGTTAGGTCCTCTGTGAAGAAGGAGATGAAGAGGATATTGTATTTATGGACAACTTCACATTAAGCTGTGCTGGCCTATCATCAAGAAGGGGAGGCGTGAGTTGGGGGGGGTTCACCTGATAGCTTTATTAGGAACTAGACCAAAGCCTGGTGATTAGTTGTTTCCCTAAACTGTATGACTTAGCATTCATTTTGCATCAGTACTGATTATATAGTGTATATGTGTTTCTGCTGATGAGATGGACTGCTTCACTGAAGTTTCCTGGAGACTAGGAAAATGCACTTTGAAATGAGTTTTATTTGCTTCTTCCTAGCATAATGAGAAATCTCATCTTTTTCCTTCAACTAGCCCAATGAAATTATTGCCAGAAAACAGAATTTGGAAGAGGTTTCCTTAATTCTATCTTCTTCTTGGCATAAGCAGATCCTAAAATCCTGAGTATCAAGAAACCTTTTATTTTCCATTTTGTATTTAGGAACTGAAAAAGTGATGGCTTATGGTTGGTTTTGCTGGATATATGTCCTGAAAATTTTCACAGCAAGTGCATGTCAAAAGGACAGAGTAAGCTTACAATTAATTGATGTAATAGAGGGCCTTTTTGGCATAATAATTGCTTTATCTATGCATGTTAGGGCTTTGAAAACTCTAAAAAAAAAAAAAAACCCAAGGATTTCTATTATTATTAAATATCATTCCCACGTCTGCCAAGAAAATTTTCCCTTAATTGATTTTCTTAAAGGTTTTGTTAATGATATCTCTATTTGTAAAATTCTTTCTCATATCACACAAGAGTTTCTTTCAATTTTAATGAAACTAACTGTAATTGATGTATCACTCTGGAGCACTGCAATTCACATTATCCATGGTTCTAATCTCACTTAAAAAATAAAAATATTGTGTGATACAATTAGAAAGGGCATGAGATAACCTCATGCCCTTTTAACTCAACTGCAACTCTTCATGCTGATCTGAACATCAGGCTTCCGTTTGCTCTGGTTTTAGAGATGACTCATCTTAAAAAAAAAATATATATATATGCCTAACATTGTCTTTCCTACTGTCTATAACTCATTCTTAATCCTTAGCTCATAAATCAGGGCTTTCACCTTTCTCAGCTTCTGAAAACAAATCCAAACCTTCATAAATGCATTTTCTATTGATCCAGCACTTATGAAAACCTTTACCTTTTAACCAGGGTCTACCATTCATACCTAACTCCCAGATAAATCACAATTTCAAACTGAGGTGAGCTAAACTGGTTCAAACACATTCTGAAATGGCATCCCCCTTCATGGGAAAACAGTTGGGATTTGAAGGAAAGACCAGTCTGAAAGAACAGCCCCATGTTTTCCCTGGATCACAAAGGGAGATTTTTGTATTGTACATTTTTGAGCAGATGCATTTAGTCATGGGAGGAAAACAGAACGAGGTTGTTCGGTTGGAACTGGAGTGAGCTCATAGGAAGTCAAAAGATCATGAAATGACGCAAGAGCACGTGGAGAGTTTTGCCTGGCTGGACAAAGCAATGACATTGCTGAGTGACAAACTGCCTGATTAGAAGAGATTGGGGAATGACAGATGGAAGGGTTTTAAATTTAAGTTGAACAGTGATATGAGAGGTGGTAACTATAGTTTCCTTATGTAAGGAATGCTGTCACGGGGTCCTGTAGTAGAGGCCAGTGAAAGATAGTTTGCCGTAGGACCAGTGACTTTTGCAAGGTCTGTTGAGTGTTGGGGAGAGAATAGAAAAGATGCAGTGGTGAAACCATCATGTAAAGCAACCTTTGGTCAGAGTCCTGCTATTTGTCACACTTTTCCATAGAACATCCCAGTTTGTTGAGAGAATGAATGAATGAACAAATATCTTGGTTACATAGAATAAGTTGGGAGGCCAAGAATCATTTTATTGTCAATAGATAAGTTGTGGGAAGACAATATCTAGGAAATAGGCAGAATGAATTAAAGAACAGTGCAGTGGACTTGTTTTGAGTCATTTGTCCTACATAGCTCAGGATATGACCAAGTGCAAAGAATTCAGATGATTTAAGAAAGCTTCTGGGGAGGCATGGTCTAAGATTTTCTATAAATTGAAACTTGTGTTTTGGCACATAGTGGAAGGTGGTAGTCCAGAGTTTTGTGAAGTACTCAGAGAAATTACTTCTTTCCCACTGTCACATGAACCATATCAACAGAGAAACCGTAAAGTTCAATGGGGACAAACAGAATCTCATCTTTGCTGTCCTTGCCCTCTTCCAGATCCAGAAACTTCACATTTTAACAAAATCTCTGTTGGAATTAAAACATTTTGGGGAACCCAGCTGAAAATTCCGATGAATATTAATGATAAAATTATAATTGAACAATGGGATATTTTATCTAAATCGGGGCAGCAAAACTATTAACACATATTCATACACACACAGAATTTTAATTTTAATTTTTTTTCTTCAGGATGACATTGCCTTGCTCTGTAAATGTCAACAGTTGCTGCGAGCTTCCATCAGCTAGAAGCTGTCTGTGGAAACAATATGTGTAGGAAACACCAATGCATCCAATCAACTATCTTGTAAGTCAATTTACTGGCCATCTTTTATTTTGCACTCAGACTTATCACTCATGTAACCCGAACTTCACAATTCTGAGTCTTACCACAGGCAAAAGCTAAATCTTCCCTACCTTCCTTATATTCATTTGGCTCATAGGCATACTTGAATCTTGGCCTTTGGGAGACAAGCTCTGTCTTTGCATGTAAATTTGCTACAAGTGACAAAATAATAACATAAAATAAAATCTGTGTTAACGATAATTTAAGAATGATTAATCTCTTCTAAATGCAAACATTTAAATCTGTTTTTGAATTTAAATACTTGCCTGTCCTAGTTCAAAACACTGCACTGAAAATAGTTTGGGCTGCTAAATTAAATATTCTCTTTTTTTCTCCTCCTCCTCCTTCCCCTCCTCCTCCTCCTCCTCCTTCTTCTTCTTCTTCTTCTTGTTTTAAGAAAATTTACACAAAATTTACACAAAAATAACCTGCTCAAATAAACAATTGAACAGATAAATTTTGTTTCTTTTTTAGTTAGATCACATGTTTCAAAATGTCCCATTATGATAATGGATTTATTTAATTCCTCAATAGGTCTAGTAATTTTTGTTTCATACATATGAAGTTACTTTATCAAGTAAATGCATTTTATCTTCCTGGAGAACTTCTCTTTGTTACTGCTACATCAAGGAGACAAATAAAAAAGATACAGAGATTTCAGCAATAATTAATAAGCATGATCTAATAAGCAGATGGCAATTCTGGGAAAAAATAAAAAACAGAATAGACATCCTTTTTGACCACTATGGTAGATTTTACTACTGTTTCTAGTCATAGGATCCCTCACCTGTAAGAGTATTATTTCCAACTCTGTCATGTTTCTAGGAAGAGTGAATCTGTGTTCCTGCCCCAATGTTAGGATTGGTTAATAACTTGCCTTGTGTAAGAGATGTGAGCAATCCAGGTACAAAACAGTGAAGAAGAAACAATAACTTGCCCATGTGGTGTGGTTTGGCCTCAGGTTTTTCTGCTCTTTGCCATGAGGTCATTATGTCCCAGATAAGTATTGCTCCTTCCTCCTCATCAGTGTTTCTGGAATGAGAAGACCGAGAGGTCAGCCGTGCCTAGAATTGTTGAACACAATGGAAGCTGATGCTTAGCTCTCAATGTGAATTAAGAAAAAAAGGTTTTATTGTTGTTATTGCAAGCCATGGACAACTGGGAATATTTGTTATTATAAAAGAAGCTGATTGATACCAAGTGCATTGAACATTTACTTATGTTAACCATGTCCTAACATATAAAGTGATTCTCAACAAATTTTACATATAGACAATTTTATCTGACTTTGATGCAATTATTTTAGATAATTTAAAAAATCTTTATGTATTTGAAACTTAGAAATGGCACTAATTAATAGTGCATGGGTCCAAGAAAAATTCATTGGAATTTTCAAAAATTTTTTAAAGATTTATTTATCTTAGAGGGAGAGCAAGCACATGAGCAGGAGGAGGGGCAAAGGGAGAGAGAGAGAATCTCAAGCAGACTCTGTCCTGAGTGCTGAGCGAGGAACTCATCACAGGGCTCAATCTCACTACCCTGAGATCATGACCTGAGCTGAAATCAAGAGTAGGACACTTAAACGACTGAGCCACCCAGGCACCCCTGGAATTTTTTTTTTTAATATGCAGAATTTAATGACAATGTAATATTATATATCAAAACCAGAGGGGTACAGCAAAAGGAGTAACCTGAGGATAATTTTCAGTCCTAAATGTTTATATTAGAAAATAAGAGTGAAAAACAAATGAATTAATTTTTCAGTTTAAGAAATTAAAAAAAAAAAAAAACAACACAGAATAACCAAACTACAAAGAAGAAAACATAGATAAAAGCAAAAATCAACTAAGAAATAAAAAGAATATATAGTCACAAAAGTTGGTTCCTGGAAATGCCTAGTAAAACAAGCAAAGCTCTGGCACAATTGGTCAAAACAAACAAACAAAAAAGAAGACAGAAAAGAAAAAAAAATCTAGTACAGTAGTCTTCCTTCTTATCTGCAGGACATATGTTCCAAGACCCCTGGTGGATGCCTGAAATCATAGATTATATCAAACCCTATATATACAATGTTTTTTTTTTTTTCTTATACATACATAGCTATGATGAAGTTTAATTTATAAATTAGGCACAGTGGAAAATTAACAGTAACTAATAATAAAATAAAGAAATCACAATAATACATTGTAATTAAAGTTATATGAATGTGATCTCTTTTAAGATATGTTATTGTGGGGTGCCTGGGTGGCTCACTCAGTTAAGCGACTGCCTTTGGCTGAGGTCATGATCCCAGGGTCCTGGGATCGAGCCCCACGTCGGGCTCCCTGCTCGGCGGGGAGCCTGCTTCTCCTTCTCCCTCTGTCTGCCTCTCTGCCTACTTGTGCTTTCTATCTGTCTGTCAAATAAATAAATAAAATCTTAAAAAAAAAAAAAAAGATATGTTATTGTACTGTACTTACCCTTCCTGTAAGAAGATAAAATAGGGACGTGATGAGATGAAGTGGGATGAACGACATAGGCATTGTGATGTAGTGTTAGGCTACCAATTGACCTACTGATGTTACATCAGAAGGAGAATCATCTGCGGGTAATCAAAAGTACAGAAAGCGAAACCAGGGAAAATGCGGGACTATTGTATTATAAATGAAAGGGATAATCACCCAGATAAAACGTATCTCTAGAATCAAGAGAGAATTCTGTGAAATTTATTGCCAATCAAATGGAAAGCTTGTATCATCCTAAAACCAACTTAAAAAGAAATAGAATCACAAATAATCTTAGAAATTGGAGAGTCATTTTGGGGCGCCTGGGTGGCTCAGTTGTTAAGCGTCTGCCTTCGGCTCAGGTCATGGTCCCAGGGTCCTGGGATCCAGCCCCGCATGGGGCTCCCTGCTCCGCGGGAGGCCTGCTTCTCCCTCTCCCGCTCCCCTTGCTTGTGTTCCCTCTCTCGCTGTGTCTCTCCCTGTCAAATAAATAAATAAGATCTTAAAAAAAAAAAGAAATTGGAGAGTCATTTAAAAAAGGATCCTGTTTAGCCTAGATAGATTAATAAATGAGTTGAGATAAATAAACATAAAAAATGAGAAAAAAATGGATTTTTCCAGCTCTTTACTTGTGAATAGTATATTTTTGATACCAAACTAGTGAGAAATAGTATAAGAAAGGAAATTTTAAGGTCGCATTTCCTCACATTTAAGTTTGAATGAAAAAAACCAAAAACAAAAACCAAAAAACCTCCTAAAAATATAAGCAGCCCAAAGTCAATATAAAATTAAAAGCATTTGACTTATCTTAGTAACACATGGATGTTTTAATATTGAAACATCTGTAAATGTCATGGATATAAACTTAACATGAGTCAATCATATATCTATACTATAGCCAAAAAATAAAAAATTCAATGTGCAAAAAGAGATTGATTTTAATAATTACAAAGTATAAATTTTTTGAAAATAAACCTACAGAAACTGTGCAAGATATGTATAAAATTATATATGTATAAAATTATAAAATTTATCAAAGGTCACTTGAATGACCTAATAGAGAATATAACCCATGTTCATGGATAAAAAGATGATATCATAAAGATAAATGTTCCCACCATTTTGCTATAAAGATTTAATATAATATAATTCTAATATAAAATAAACATGATTATTTATTTGTTTGTTTCTTTAACAAGGAATACAAATTCATTATAACAAAAAAATCTATTTTACTTCTAAATTTTTGATGCAAATCAAAAATAAAATTTGAAAATACTAATTATAATAGCATCTTAAATAACAAATCTCTAGGAATAAATCTTTAAAATATTTCTATATAAAATTAAAGATATTTAAAGGTCATTTCACAGAAAACTATCAAAAATGCTGGAATAATTAAGAAAATACACAATCTTCATAGATTGGAAGAATTAACAATATAGAGATACAGATTTCCCATTGATGGTTCATTGTTTCAATGCAATCCATTTAAAATATCGTATGGAATATATAATGGAATATTATGCAGCCATCAAAAATGAAATCTTGCCATTTACAACGACGTGGATGGAACTAGAGGATATTATGCTAAGCGAAATAAGTCAATCAGAGAAAGACAAGTATCATATGATCTCACTAATATGAGGATTTTGAGAAACAAGACAAAGGATCATAGGGGAAAGGAGGGAAAAAGGAAATAAGATGAAACCAGAGAGGGAGACAAACCATAAAGACTCTTAATCTCAGGAAACAAACTGAGGGTTGCTGGAGTGGAGGGGTGGGAGGGATGGGGTGGCTGGGTGATGGACATTAGGGAGGGTATGTGCTATGGTGAGTGCTGTGAATTGTGTAAGACTGATGAATCACAGACCTGTACCCCTGAAACAAATAATATATTCTATGTTAATATAAAACATAAAAAAAAGAATTCTGTTGAACTCACATATTGGAAGGACCACAATAAGAAACAAACATTCCAGTCATTAAAATGTTATAAAAAAAGATAATTTTAAAAATATATTTTATATATTTTTATAAATTTAAAAATTAAAAAAATATATCATATGGAAATGCAAAGAACTAAAAATAGCTGAGATGTTCTGAAAGATGAAAACAATGATAAGAATGCATACAATCTACATGAAGTTATTATAATTAATATAGTATTGAAGCAAGGATAAACACATAACACAAACATATCCCACTGATGCTTAATTTGAGGGAAAGGTGGCATTTCAGAAAAATGGGGAGAAAACAGTCTTGTCAGTAAACTTTTGAAAACAGTTTGATATCTGGAGTCAGGAAGGGGGCAATGAATATTAACCCCTACCTTATACCATACCCCAAAATATCAATTCCATATGGATTATGAATATAATTATAAAGGAGCACCAAATATATAACATAAAAACCATGTTCAACTTTAGAATATATTACAGAAAAATCCCTTCACGCTTTGAGATAGGAAAAGATTTCATAAACAGTATACAAAATGCACAAATAGCAAAGAAAAAAAATCATTGAGTTTGACTATGTTTATATTTAAAACTTCTGTTCATGAAATGGGAGAGAGAGAAAGAGACCACCATTTGGTGGGGGGGGAGTGAAACCATAGAGCTGGATAAGATATTTACTACAAATTTAGCCAACAAAAAGCTATCTACAATATTGTTTAAAATTCTAAACTCAATATGTAAAACAAAGGACCAAATAGAAAAAAAAAATGGACATTTACAACAGAAATAATATATATGGCCAATATTTATATGGAAATGGACTCAGTATTGTTAGTAATCAGAAAAATGCAAATTTAAACCATGATAGACCAATACTTATTCATTAGAGTAGCTAAAAATATTACTATAAGAAAAAAACTTCACTATCAGTAGTGAAATTATACAGTAACAAAAACTTTTTTTTTATTTTAAAGATTTTATTTATTTATTTTAGAGAGAGAGCATGAGAGGGAGGAGGGTCAGAGGGAGAAGCAGACTCCCCGCTGAGCAGGGAGCCCGATGTGGGACTCGATCCCGGGACTCCAGGATCATGACCTGAGCCGAAGGCAGTGGCCTAACCAACTGAGCCACCCAGGCGCCCACAGTAATGAAAGCTTTTAAATACTTCTTATGGACATACACATTGGTCTATCCAGTTCAGCATTTATCCATCAAGCTTTAATTTATGCATCCCTTATGACAATTAATTTAAGTGCCAGGATTATTCTATAGAAATGTGTGTGCATGCATCTAAGAAGATATTTGCAACGATTCGTGGAGATGCTATTCTTAATAGCTCCAAACTGGAAACAACAGAAATTTCCCTAAGATAGATTAATTGTGGTATATATTCATGCAGTGGAATACTATATAGAAATAAAAATGAATGAATTATACCTATATGGCACAACATGAATGAATCTTAAAAACGTAATTTATTTCCAAGAAGCCAAACAGAATGTAATACTATATTTATCCACTAACACAATATTTAAAAGCAGTCAAAATTAAACTATATTGCTAAGATGTGCATCCATTCTTAGATGATAAAATTATAAAGCACAGCAGGTAAGCAATTATCACTAAAAGTAGTACATTGATTTCATTCAGAGAGAAGAGGAATTTGGGGGACTTCTGGAAAGAAAGGCATTTTTTGTTTTTGTTTTTATTTTTTTATTTTTTTATTTTTTTTAAAGATTTTTTTATTTATTTATTTGAGAGAGAGAGAATGAGAGAGAGCAAGCACATGAGAGGGGGTAGGGTCAGAGGGAGAAGCAGACTCCCTGCCGAGCAGGGAGCCCGATGCGGGACTCGATCCAGGGACTCCAGGATCATGACCTGAGCCGAAGGCAGTCGCTTAACCAACTGAGCCACCCAGGCGCCCTTGTTTTTGTTTTTAGAAAAGCATGTTCTATTTCTTCGTATTAACATTATAATATTTTATGCAGCTGCACATTTATATTTTATGCACTTTTCTGTAAGTATATTTCACAGTAAAATAATGTTTTAGAAAATGTGTGTAGACTTGCAAATTGGGAAAAAGATCCAGGATATTTTTGAAAAAGCAGATTTAGGAGGGGCAGATACAAAGGCATGACGAAGTACCAGTAATTAGGACAATGTGGTGTTTATGCAGGGAAGAAAACATTGACCAACTGAGAAGAATAGAGAGCTCAGAAACTGACTCACATAATGAAAATTATTATATGAAAGAGATAGCATAGCAAATTACTGAGAAAGGAGTTGCCCAAAAAATGCAGATAAGAAATTTATTATGCCTATGTTAAAAATCAGATCTCTAGCTAACACCATGCACAAAACCAAGCTCTAGATGGATTAAGCATTTAAATACCAAAAAAAGAATTTTGAAACTTCTAAAAATAATAGATGAACACTTTTCTCACCTGAGGACATGGAAGGATTTCTTAAGCAAACACAGAAAGTCCAGAGCATAACTACAAAGACTAAAAGCTTTGACTTGAATAAAATCAGATAGTTTGGTTCATCAAAAGACACCTTAAAAAATGTGAAAAGATAACTTAAAAACTGGGAGAAAATATTTGCAGCATATTTAATCAACAAAGGATTCCTACCTGTCAATGAGGAAATGTCAACGGAAGTAGACTTGAGCATGTAACTAATAGCCATATGAATAAACATCAAGCTCACCGGTAACCAGAAAAATGCAAATTAAGGCATAACGAGAAACCATTCTACAATCATTTGATTAGAAAAAGCTAAAAAGTCTGACAGTACCCGTTGTCAAAGTACGGTCTTATACATTGTTGATGAAAGTGTATGTCAGTACGTCACTTCAGAAAACAATTTAGCCTTGTCTGGTAAAGCTGAATATTCACATAACCTCACCTCACCAATCTAGAGAGGTAAGTATGATACATGATTTTATATGTTTTATTTATTTTTTTATGTGTGTGTATATGTGTGCATGCATGTGTGTATGCTAAATATATAGTTGAGTGTATGCATGTATATATAAAAACATAGGATATCCACATATAGATATGGTATACTTGTGTTTAGGCATATATATGTGATATACATATATGTATACATGATATATACATTATATATATGATAAACACAAAATTCAATAGTGTGGTAAATTCTAGGGAAGATTAGAACATCAGGGCATGAGACTGGAGTAGAGCACATTAAGCTATTAAAAATATTCTAGTTATGGGACTAGAAGATAGTTCCATAATAATTTACAAGAGCATTGCAAATAAATGGAGTGAATAAATAAATGATAAAACCCTAAAATTGCATATTTTATCTGTATATTTAAACCATCTCTGTCAGGGCTTCCTTCATTAGTTGCTACAAGGACTGGTCAACCTGTAGATTTCCATCACTAAAGCGCCTACTTAGAGACTGATTGTCAATGTGCACTATTCTACTTCCTTTTCCATTACAAAGCTACATATAGACCCTTTACTGGCTATGTAAATTAGGGCAGTTATTTAAGACCTAAAAGCTTACATTTCTCTTCTATATAATGGAATAAAATATATTTACCTTGCCAGTTTTACAAGGTGGTGGTGGGTTCAAAGAAACAATATAGGAGAAAGCTGTACAAACACTGAAGTATTCTGTTAACCTAATATTTCTATTAGAACGATACTCATGAAGCATCTTAACGCAGGCATCATTAGAAGTTACACTCCAATTTGAATGCAAAATATTGCCTACTGATAAATTTAAAGCTAAGTCCATCACAATAAATACACACTAGTAAACATCTTCTGGATACAGAAGACCACATGGAGGTTTGGGGGGTAGGGGACATCTCAGTAATATGTGAGAAGCTCTGCTCAGTAAAGGTAACTAGCCAGTTAGGCAACTGATCCAAGAAGATGCATGCCAGTCCTAATCTCCAGTGACTAACCAATAAGTCATCCCCAACACTGCTACTGCTTCCAAAAGTTATTCTCCCCTTAATCTCCCTCTTCACTCTCTAAATCCTATCTTACCAGCTCTCGTACCAAGATCTCTCCTTTTCTCACTCAGAGGGTTTGGAGTGGAGTATTTACTATTTCTTTTTGTTTAAACTGACTAGTCTTAATTTCAAAGTTGCATTCTCTTTTATGTGGATCTATTACTTTATGTGCGAGATGTTTTCTTGAACATTCAACTCAGATGCAATTTGATAAACTGAGGTTAGATCATTATGGATTCTTTTCTTATTTAGTGAGAATAAGCTGATTTCTCTTAATCTCTTTTCCATAGTAAGGCTTTATAGTCTATTGTGGTTGAAGTAGGCTAAACTCCTCAAGTCTGGGGACTGGGCCTGGGAGTGTCTCTAGGCAAGATTTTAGTAGGAGGCTTTATATTGCTAACAAAACCTCAGGTAATTTCCACTGCATTTCCCTGTTACCTTCCTATTTCAGTATCTGTATCATTTTTCAGAAAAAGAGAGTCAGTGATTTTCCAAACTGGCAGTGGGACCTGGAGCAAACTTAGATATATATAGAAGATGATGATAGATAGATAGATGATAGATAGATAGATAGATAGATAGATAGATAGATAGATAGATGATAATAGAAAAGAGAGAGAGAGACAGAGAGAGAGAAGCATCAATATCATTCTAGGTTTTTTTTAGATTGTTTGAAAGTTAATTCAGCAAATAATTGCACAAATATTCAAATTTTCCTGAGTACCATCGTCAATTTTTTTTTCTCAACTGAGGGCCAACTTATACTCTACTTGGTTTAATATTTTAATCATACTTCAATCTAGCTGACTTGAAAACAAAATGGGGAATAATAAAATGAAAAGATGCAATCAAAAATAACAAGAAAAATAAGAATAAACTATTTTGCAAGTAGATTTTTATGCTCTCTAAGTCATATTCTAAATTGGTTCCAAGAAGAAAGTGATATTGACCTCTTAAGCAAACACTGTGACTTTATTTTTTTTATGTGCCATTAAATTTGGAGATTTAATTTATCTGTTGGCATAAAGTTACTGTGTGTTAATACCTTTTTGACTAGGCCATTGTGCTTGTAGAAATCAATAATTTATTTGAGTGTAAGGGATCTTTCAAGGATGAATAGTAAGAGGTCTTACTAAGATTTTGGTGAGAACAGGAGCTGAGAATGCTAATACTCATCTAATCCTTGTGTAATCCTCATATAGGCAATTTCATCTTTTTTACATAGTATCCTTAATACTGAGATTAACTACGAAAGGAAAAAGTTAAAGATGACATTGCTTTATAATTAATACTTGGTATCTAGGGACTAGTAAGAAGGATTTCTCAGCATCTTCATTGCTAGCTCATAGTCCTTGGTCTAATATGAGTAAGTATCAGCAGGTGCCGACTGCAACATTTTAAGGGTCCATAACCCTCAGAAGTGATGGAAACCAAATCCAGCATTGGACAATGAGATGCCCAGTCATTTAATGGTATAATTAAAACTTCGTCTTCTATTCGGGTGTTACCACCTACCACACCAATCTACACTGAGACTTATAAATACCTACCCTATTCTGAGGTCTCCTAGAATCTCCACACTCTGAGTTTCTCTGGAAAATAATACTTTTGCAAAAGTAAGGTGTTGTGGTGCTTCTAAATATCTAAGATTAAAATTTCAGGACTTTAGGAATGCCCTTGGGGATTTCAGGTCTAGATGCACAGTTAAGAACGTGGCTATTCACCTTTCCAAGGCTGTAGTTGGCATAGGATGCATGAATGGCCTCCCCAGCAGTTGGGTAATCACTTATACCTTTCACAAATGGTTTGAAGATCTAAAATACTGCTCAGTTTTCAGTGAGTGTTTAATAAATGTTGGTTGAGTTGAATTGACTAAATGTTCCGAGTAAAAGTAACTTTAGAAGTCAGGGACGTAATCTGTTGCCTACAGCCCTGGTAAAACCTCACACTGGTATTTTGTACTTACTACACTGCTGATTTTGTTTATGTCAACTTACATATGAGCTTGGAAAGTGTTATTGAAATGAGGCTAATATATGTCCTAAAATATCTTGCACTAATAATTACATCCAGCTTTTGCATATCAGCCAAAGAGGGTGAGTATTAGAGTCCAAAGGAGAATTTTTTAAAGATAACAGAACAAAAACACTTAAAAGGAGGTCATTTAAAGCAGAGCAAAGACATTAGGAGATTTAGAACTGACCAGTAATAGTGCTGTCTTCCCTGTGGACAAATAAGCATTAAGGGAGACACCACCTGATCTAGCTCTGGGCCAAACAGCCGGGGGCCATGAAAATGGAGTCTTCCAAAGGGACAGAACCTTGTCCCTTTTATTCTCTGCTTTTCTAAGATAAATAATTGGAGAACTACTCATAGCCAGGAGGCTCATTCCTTTACAATCACTATTTCCACTTCAGGTGGTTCCATATTTCGTTGCAAATCTGTATCAGAGTGAGGTCTTTATCCCTGTCTTGGTCCAAGAGGGGTAGAAAAGAAAAGAAGAGCCTGTACTATATCTCTTATTTTAATCTCTGCCTTCCTATAAATGAGCTTTTTTTTTTTTAATAGCTTGCATGCCAGTATGCCTAATTTAATCAGCCTCAATCAGGTTGGGAAGGAAAGCAGGAATCAGAGTGCTGAGCAGCATAAACATCCCCTCTGTGATAATAAAGTAGCAAGGAGGTTTTCATTACAGTTTGTGAAGCTCTAAGCAGAGTTATCTTTAAAGGTAACATTTCTTTACAGGTAAGTCTGGCTATGCAGAAAGTTCTGGAAACCCTAGGTCAAATTGAAAAGGAATGGAGGATTCTCTCAATTTCTAGGTGTCCAATATGGTCTATTGAATCTTCATAGCTTTGGCAGAGAGGAAGAACATTTTTTTCATCTTTGATAGGTAAGTAACATCAGTCATTCCTAGAGGCATAGCATTATGGTTTAGAGCACAAGCATGTGTTGAAAATAACACTCATTGTGTTATAATGGACCAAATACTTAAGATCTCTGAACTTCAATTTTTCTAAAATAATAATAATGCTATCTTTCAGAGGTTTATAAAGGCTAAATAAGATATTATATATGATGTACATAAAAACAGCAGCCTCTATAATGAATATATGTCTTCTTTGTCTTCCCAGTATGCCTTCCTCACAATTAGAGTTAGAATAGGTAAAGTTATTTATGGGCCTGTACCTCCCCAGAGACCACATCTTGCTGGCATTGACTGGTCTGTAATTTGAGCATGTGATCCAGGCAAGTGATCATACTCCTTACCTGAAACTGATCCACAGCTGCTGGAAAGAAAAATAAACTTCATTCTGCTCACTTGTTACGTTGGGTCTGTGGTCCCAAAGCTATTGGTAGTGATTGCCCCACCAAAGGGATGAGACCTACACTGGGAAGCCAAACTGAGGGATGGGTGGGTGTGGTTGGGAAGGAAGTGGAAGATTCTATGATCTTTTTAGTTCTTGGTTCCAGCTGTGCCCGAAGCTACATCTGCCCTTGGAATAACCAGTTATATCATCCAATAAATCTGCTCAACATTTTTTATTGCTTAAGCTAATTACATTGGGGTTCTGTCACTGATAGTTTGAAGTACCCACTGAACATTTTTGTGTTTCCTCGGAACTGTACTGTAATCTTCAACCACATTTTGGTATAATTAGAGGGATTTGTGAAAAAATTTTCTCTGATTGTCATTTGTCTCTATCACAGTTGAGACCGGTCAGTGAGATGACAAAAAAGAAAGGGGGGGGGGAAGGGAGAGAAAGAAAGAAGGAAGGAAGGAAGGAAGGAAGGGAGGGAGGGAGGATGGGAAGAGAAAGAAAGAAAGAAAGAAAGAAAGAAAGAAAGAAAGAAAGAAAGAAAGAAAGAAAGAAAGAAAGAAAAAGAAAGAAAGAAAGAGAAAGAAAGAAAGAAAAAGAGAAAGGAGAGAGAAAGAAAGAGAGAAAGAAAAAAAGAAAGAAGGGAAATTTAGTTTATGAACTGCTTTAAAAAATAGAATTGTAGCTCATGTTGCTTAAGTGTAAGCAAAATTGTTATTTTTAGGTGCACATGACCTAATACATGGGGTATATGGTCCTTCTTGCTGTAAATTATAGTTTCTGGCAACTAATCAAGCTTTGCGTGAATACCTCTTTGTCATTAACTAATTTATAATTCTGGTAAAGCTAGTTAACCTCTTGAAATTTCAGTTTCTTTTTCTGTAAAAAGAGGGATTTAATAATACATAACTTCTGAAGTTGTTATATGAAATAATTTGGAAAATATTTGTATGTAGCTTAGCTAGTTTCTTATGCAGACAGTACCTCAATAAATGCCAACTCTTACCATTGTTTTTTCAAAGGCTGTGGATTTATTCTGGCTTTAGCAACCCTTTCTTTGTTTGTTGTCATTGTTGTTTGTTTTGCTTTGTTTTGTTTTAAACAAGGAATTACTTCCCTGCTTTGGGGAGTAGACCTGTGTTTATGTATACAAATTGGCAAAAACCACATTCTGACTCTTTCCATTTGGTTTCTTCTTAAGTCGATATTCCATCTCCTCTCTAGCTTGTCTATTGCTTTTAAGCTAGGTTTACTTGATCAAATGCTTCTAACTTAATGTGGGTTTAAAAATGAAACTCAAGCCAGCTGTACTGATTTGGAGTCTATGAAGCATAATTATTTTTAGGAGACTCTGTAGAGGTTAACATCATTATTTTGATTATGAATCACATACAGAACACTTTATTTTTGCAAAGAGCTTTGGCATCATTTCATAATTTAAAGTCAAAAGTGACTCAGTGGGGGATGTGTCACCCATTACAGATGGGAAAGAAAAGCCAAAGGGAGTTAGTTAAACAATTGCAGAACAAGTTCATCATTAACCAAAGTATTTGGGCATGGATTTCCTAAAGACTGTGTTCATGCAAGACTGACTCAACCAAGGAAGTGAAAAGTCATACAATTGTATATCATTAGTTTGGCTGTCTCTCTTTTTTACCCCTACATAAACATTTTAGGAAGGGATTTAATTATCAGAAGCGATCCATTTTCCTGATGGTACAGTAGTAACTTACTCGATAACAGTTCATAGATATAAGAAATTAAAGAAACTAGGTCACATTGATTTAAATAATAATATTTCAAATTATTTAAACTTTTTTCATTTCAATGTAATGAATGCTCTTCAACCATTAGTCAACCATCGCTACCCTGAATTCACTTTGGAACTGTAGCTTTCTCTATTCACTCCTTATCTGTCTATTACTACTGTCAATTGACCATAGTAAGATCAGTCCTATATAATAAATTGTGAAATCTCAGATTATTATCTTGTTTTATGATGCCCTATTGGCTTAAGTCATACTTTCAGAAGAGAAAGGGCCTCATAAAATTTAAAGGCTGAATTTTTTTAAAGGCCTATTCAGTGGTTGCACATATGCAAATTTAAGGTGAATGAGAAAAATCTCCAAATAGATTAAGTATCTTTATGGAATATATATATATATATATATATTCTATATCTCACACAAGAAAAGCTTTCTCAGAGAATGAGAATTAGTTATTTCCAATTAGTGTAGCCTGAGCAAAGGTATACATTTTATTCATGAAATTGTATCACCTGATTTAAAGTTAGATGAGAGATAATAATTTTCCTCAGAGATATTTACTTCACTATTTGCAGACAATCCAAACTGTATTATGCATAAAGAGTAATAGTCTTAAAAAACTTAGGTGTAGGCTTCAGAATAAGTTTGATCCAGGAGTCCAAATGATATCATTACATTTTGGCTTCTCTCCATTTCTTTTTTCTCTCTTCATGTGGTGGCTCTAGAAGATTCCGGCTCAAATGTTCTTGGTTCAAGTCCCTAAAGAGAGAGAGAGAGATTCTACTACTTCAATCATTTAAACATAAAACCTTAGTCCTCATTTTTGTTTTCTTTGTTAATTTTTGGACTGAATTGAATCACATGGCCATCCCTGACCTTGGCAAATGGAATGGCATATTGGCTTTGACTTGAATCACATGTATCCAAGGGAGCTGGGGATGAGCTAGTCCCACGAAACCAAAAACCATAAAGAAAGAAAGAAGGTAAGAGTTGTTGTCCAAAGGACATTCAACTGATACTGGGCCATAGAAAAAAACAGATGCCTATTCAAATGAATAACAAGACAACTATTCCTATTAACATCCATGACTTTGCCTACTTTATATAACAGTTTATAAAGAAATTATGCAATTATGATTCTGTTTTGTTTACTGCCTTATTTATGTCAATATACTGAATTCCAGAAAAAAAAATCTGAGACTGAAACATAGATCTTTCCTTGAGTAAAATTTCTATTTAAACCTCCATTTACTTCTCAGAGAAAATGGCTCCAACTAATTTTTCCTGGAACACACAGCCCGTAAAATATTTCAACTGAAAGAATCTATTCCAGAAGACAGTGGATTACACAATCTAATTGACTCCCTAAATGTTTTATTTGTTCTTTGGATTTTTACTGTTACTATAATGCTTCTCAGGATTATACATTATACAATATCTGAGAGACCATTTCTAACCCATCAAAACTTAATTCAAGGCAGCCAAATTAAATCATCCCAGTGATTCAGTAATTTCCCAAGAAGACCTTCAGACCCCAAATTAAAAGGAGTCAACTTCAGAGCTTAATTGTTTTTACAGATTTTTTTCTTCATTGATTTTAATTAAGGTTCCCTTGTCTTGTGAGCTTAGAAGACTTTCATTATCTATTGAAATAACTTTATTTGAAGCCTGGTGGGCCAACAAGTCACACAAACCTAATAGTTTTGCAGGAGCAAATTACTCTGAAATATCAGGAAACAAGACTTCACCTTCCCCTGTCAGGGACAGTTTAAAGTGCATATTGAATGCTATTAAATGTGTGTTGAGGACAGAAGAGAAAGTGGCAATTCTAGGGACTATGGAATAGAAGAAGAGCCTAGAACTGTGGGCACAACCTTGGGAAGAAAATTAGCTTCATGCAGCTGACCTTAAGTCTCTCTGTAAGAACTCTTAATTCTTCAAATGAGATAATTCATTTTCTATTGGCTGACGGAGGACCTACAACCTTTACAATTATCCTTCCTGACTGTTACAGAATCAGTCAGTCTAGATCATCTTTTTCCTTCAGGGGCCGACACAAGCTAAGGATGCATGCAATACAATCTTCTGTTTAAAAGTGAAGGATCTGTAGTTAGACTAGAATTCACATCCCTGGTCTGCCACTCACTAGCATGTAGCTTTGGATAATTCTGTATCATCTCCAAATATCGAGGTTCACATCTGTGGAATGGGAAAAACAATATTACCTACTTTAAATTTTTTGAGGATTAAATGTGTTTAGGCAGTGCTTAAAGATGTGTAAACATTATTGTGTGACATGTGTAATAATATAATTTTGTACAAAATAAAATGGAGAAGGTGACTACTTCTATTTGCATAGCGAGCAATCAGGAAAGCAGGGCCAAGACTAGGGTGAGGGAAATAGGCCTTCGTCTAGAACACACAGTTTAAAAGAGGATTAAGAAAAAACTCAGTAACTGAGATAAATAATGTTTTAATGTAATTTTTTTAATAAACCCTCAAAATTAATATAAAAACCCATGATGAATAAAATATGAAAAAAAATGTTTAATAAAGACATAATCTGGAATGATATCCAGACATCATTGCACATAAGACATACCTCATTTTTTCCACCCTTTAACGTTAAAAATTCAGCATCTGTCCACAAATAAAGGTATCTAGTAAAGGTAACTAGTAAAGATTGGGGGACGTGACCACTACTTCAAATGCAAACACAGAGGTGCAAAACTCCAAGGAATGTGAAAAATCAAGGAAACATGACATCACCGAAGAACATAATAATCCTCCAATCACTAAACCCAAAGACATGGGGATCTGTGATTACCTGATGAAGAATTCAAAAAAGCTATTTTGAGGAAAGTCAAGGAGCTACAAGATAACACAGAAAGACAATGCAACATAATCAGGAAAACAACCCGTGAACAAAATGAGAGATGTCACAAAGAGACAGAAATCATAACTTCTATTATGAACCAAATGGAAATTCTGGAACTGAAGATTTCATTGAATGATGTAAAAAATGCTGTAGCAAGTATCAATGGCAGAATAACCAGATTAAAGTCAAATTCAGTGAGTTAAACAACAGGAACTTGGAAACAACCCACTCAGAGGACAATAAAGGAACAAAGAATGAAAAAGAGAGAACTGCAACACAGTTTATGGAATATCCTTCTAAGTACCCATGTCGGAATCACTGGATTTCTGGAAGGAGAGGAAAGAGAAAGTCTATTTGAAAGACTCTGGATGGAGAACTTCCTCAATCTGGGGAGAGTTGGGTCTCTAAGTTCATGAAGCTAATAGATCATCCTGTTACTTCAATTCAAAACAATCTTATCCAAGACATATTATAACATCAACAATCTCCTTCAGTCACATCAGAGGCATCCAAAAGCCATACGTAAATACTAACTTCCAGAATGCCTGCTTTTTATTTTGCTTATATCCTGCCAACTGTCCTGGGCAGACCACCGAACCTCCACTGGCATTAACCATTGTATCTCTAAGAATGTTTACTCTTCAATCCTGAGAGGTTTGCTTCATGTCTGGAAAAAATGGTTTTATATTTTAGACTAAAAAATGCATGCACAATGGAAATTTCATGACCGTGGTAAATGCAGAAATATCTGTTTAAAGGGGCGCCTGGGTGGCTCAGTTGGTTAAGTGTCTGCCTTCAGCTCAGGTCATGATCCCAGGCTCCTGGGATCCAGTCCCGTATCCTTGGGCTCCTTGCTCAGCAGGGAACATGCTTCTCCATCTCCTTCTGCTGCTCCCCCTGCTCGTGCTCTCTCTCTCTCTCTCTCTGACAAACAAATAAATAAAATCTTTAAAAAAATTATCTGTTTAAAGAAGTGCTGCGGTTAAATAGGAAAGAGACTCCTTGTGCCACAGTGTGAGGAAAGAAATTTGTAGGATACTCCATTTATGAAAATGTAAGACTCTCTTCAGTTGTCCGGCTGGCTCAACAGCTTCAGCCTCTGGAGGAATTGAGATACATAGACATATCATGTGATGTGAGTTTTAAGTGGTACTTTAGTTTTATTCCTTCATTCTGGAAAGTGTTATAAATTAAACCCTTAACTGCAGGGACTTGTCAGGTGACTAGCTGAGCTGTACTTACCACTTCACATGGAGTATTGACCAAATCCAATAACATTTAACAGCTCATACTGAGATCATTTTCAAAGGCATAAATATGCACAGATGAAACCCCCCAACATGTTGCAGCAGCTACTAAATACACAGAGACCAGGGATTGTCCGAGATGTACAGAATCCATCCACTTCTCACAGTTAAGAGATCAATTGATTCAATCAACTACAATGAACAAGGCCAAGATGAAAACTAGCCAAATGGTAGAGGCAAAAGTCTGGGTCATTACACACATACTTAATCTTTTTTTTTTTTTTCCTTGAAGGTTTGGCTTTTCATCAATTTATCTCCGAGTGCCATCTCCTTCAGTATTTGTAATTACTGAATCCCGCACAGATATTTTTCTGTAGGAATGCTGAAGTTTGGGACAGATATTGTTTTTTTCTGCTTTAAAGGTGGAATAAGAAGGAAGGAGACGAAACGACTTTCCCATGATCCCAAAGGGAGTTGTTGGGGTTATAATCAAAACTTCCCCAGGCTTCTTCTGGCAATTCTGTGTTTGTGAACTTCATGTGCAAGAGATACTTTGCAGTTCGCTTGAGGAAGAAGTGGAAGCAAACGAGGGACACACGAGGGACACGTGCTCCAGAGTTTAGTTCACTGTAAGACGCAATAGTCCAAGTACTAAGCGCATCTACTTGTGGCGAATTTCATCTTGGGCTTTACAGTACTGGAGATGATCTGGCCAAGCGTACTAGGGATGAAAAAAACTAAGAAAACCAGCTTGAATTCTCCAACTGTTTCAGGGTATCCATCATAGACACAGCTCATCTTATTGTGCTTCACTTTGCTGTGCCTTGCAGATGTTGCATTTTTACACATTGAGGGTTTGTGGCAACCTTGCATTGAGCAAGTCTGTCGACACCATGTTTCCAAACCATTTGCTCACTTCATGTCTCTGTGTGTGTCACAGTTTGGTAAATCTTGCGATATTTCAAATCCTTTTCTCATTATCATTATTATATCTGTTATGGTTATCTGCGATCAGTGATTATAACTTGCTGAAAGCTCAGATGAGGGTTAGCATTTTTTAGCAATAAACTATTTGAAATTAAGTTATGTATATTTTTTAAATGTAACGCTATTGCACACTTAATAGATTACAGTACAGTGTAAGCATACCTGTAGATGCACTGGGAAACCAAACACTCACTGACCCGCTTTATTGCAATATTCGTTTTATTGTTGTAGTCTGGAACCAAACTCGCAATATCTCTGAGGTGTGCCTGTATTAAATTTGCAGTAGGATGATGATGATATAGTAAAAATAGTGTTAACTAGCAGGTGTTAGTACTTATTTTCTGAACACTGCGCTAAGAACATTTACATGGGTTAGGACATGTGTTCCTCGTGACAATCGTAGGATGTTAACAGTATAATCATCACCATTTGACAGATGAAGAAACTGAGTCTCCAAGAGATGAAACTGCGTCAACATAATTGCAAACAAATGGAACACGTACTTTGAACTTCAATGGTTTGATGTGAAAATCCGTACACTTAGCCATAGCTCTCCAAAGATTTCCAAGGCTATAAAATATGGCTTGAATTATGGTCTTGTGCTCAATTTATCTCTGTTAAAAAGTGTGCCTTAATGATTTGATGGCTTCTTCTCAAATTCTAACCTTAACTTTCAATTCAATTCACCTTAAACTCACCTTATTAATGCCAGGACAAAGTTGTAAGTGTTAGAAGTAATGGAAAACCTGGGGTGGGACTGGAGAATTTAGATTATGCCAGGTTGTCCTGATTTCTATCACAGTATCCAGGATCTTGCTTGCAAAAACGTATTCCACTCCGAATGGACTTTGAGGCAGAAACATACAAAACAAGGCAAAGGAAAGCAAAGAAAACATTAAATTGCTCTTGAGCCCTAAAACCTTACAAGGAATTCTAGTTGGCTAGGTTAGAAGGTAGAAGGCATAAATACCTCAAACTAATTTAAATTCAGATCTCGAGATTTAGCTGATCTCATGTATTTTTGGATTAGCCAGTTGTTTTCCGATATGAACTGTAGGATGATTGCATAAGAATCACTAAGGGGTTATTAAAACACAACTTTTAGGCCGCCTGGGTGGCTCAGTTGGTTAAGCGACTGCCTTCGGCTCAGGTCATGATCCTGGAGTCCCGGGATCAAGGCCCACATCAGGCTCCCTGCTCAGCGGGGGGTCTGCTTCTCCCTCTGACCCTCTTCCCTCTCGTGCTGTCTCTCAATCTCTCTCTCAAATAAATAAAATCTTAAAAAAAAAAAAATAAAACACAACTTTTAGGACTCAATCCTGGGGGGAGTATAATTCAGAATTTTTAAGATAAGGCCTGGGTAAGCTCCCCCCCCCCCCCCTTTTTTTTAAGTTCAGGTCATTTCGATGTCTAGCTAGTTTTGGCAACCTCTTCTTAGATCCTTTAATCAGGTACAATGACTCCATCCCTGGCATAAATGGCCTAATCAACACAGCAGGATTCCTAGTGGGGTGATGCACCCTGTTCTCCTTCCTCTTCCATCCTGATATGAGCTAAGAGATGTGTGAGTGTGTGTTTGTGGTTTGTGTTGTGAGAGAGGGTAATCCACCAATCCATTGACCCTTCCCAGAGGGCGACATCTATTTTAAACAACACTTTATGCTAGAATCTATTAAGGACAACACTAATTAAAATGCAAGGGAAATATAAATATCATAAGTGAGGAATCCAGTAAAACCTCTGGGGCTTCAGAGGAAAGGAGATGGGATTTTCATTTGAGAGATGAAATAAATGTTCAAGCACAAAAGAGATATTTTGCAGAGCAATTAAGAAAGGAATGGAAGCAAAATAAGAGACACATACGCATAAGTTCTAGTTCATTGTAGGTGGTGATGTTTCTTTAACTAAGCAGACTGTGCTTTAAGAGCTTGTGAGTTTCACCTTCTGACTTTTCCAGTACCAGGAATTACCTTGCTTCAGGAAGGAGGTATCCTGTAAATTAGACCTTTAAAGATGGTATGTGTGAGAAAAAAATGGAGTTTATGTTTGAATTCTGTATTATAGACTGTGGATGGTTAAATTTTTTATACAGAAAATAGAATGTAAGAATTTAAGCATCCTAAGCATTTCCCATTAATTCTATTAATGTTGATACAAATCTCATTTAATGAGTTTTTTTAAATTAGAAATATTGAAGGAGCAAATCTGCTCTTTAATCGGTACTAAATATATGGAAGGCTTTGGAAAATACACACAAGAGCCCAGTATTAATTTACCTTCATTGTCTAAAAATTAACGACAGCTATATTACTCACTATCATTATGCAAACCGACAAGGAAAATGATGGTTTCAGGCTTTTTTATTATTACATTCTAAAGAAACACGATGGTTTTTTTTTAATGAAGTCATGCAAAGAAGAAACATTCATATCTGCGTTTATACTTGAAACAAAGGTGGGCTTTAGAATTCCCTTTGCAAAGACTCTTCCCAGGAATCTCAGATCTTTTGTCTAGGTGGGTTCAAAATTCCTGATCTTCAGTGGGCTTTGAATGAAGGGAGCAGTGTTCTTCGGGGTCACTGCATTCCACTTCTGTGCGTCTATAACAAGTACCCCCCTTATAGTCCTAACGCTGACAGAAACCTCTAGATATCCCAGAGATTTTAGTCATTAGCATGATTATTTTTACTTCCTGCTTTCCAAGCTAATTTGACTCTTTCAAAGTTTTCACTTCTATTTTATGAAGTCTCCCTTTTCAGCTTAATGCCCTTGGAAACTTTATCTCTATCATCTTCCCTTCATTTTATTCCATACTTGATTTTCTATTCTCTCCCTCGCTGATTTTTTAAAACCTATGTTCAGCTAGCTGGAGATTAAATTTCAACTTAGTCTGTCCTCCCTCCCATCCTTCAAACACTTAACTATAAATTAAACTGCTACCAGCCCTAGGGAAATCATGTGTCTTAACATTTTTCTCCCCTTCAGACTGATGTGTTCTATGTTTAGAGTACTTAAATACTTTATAAAATGCCCACCCAACTCTCTTTCACCTATGGACGCATTACTCAGGCCCTCTTTACAACACCACCCATAAGTACTCTGGCCTTAACTACTCCTTTTGCAGCGTTTAGATCTCAGGATTTCATGTATTTAGACTTTATGACTCCAGCATTTATACCCTGCATGTATATAACATTTTTTTAAATTTGAGCATATTATTATAATAAATTATGAGGCATATATTATCTTCTCAATTTTCAGACAGAACATGTAAGGCTTAGTGAGCTGCCCCAAGTTATCAGGTTCCTAAGTGGTATATGCAACATTTAGACTCAGGTGTTCTTTTTTTTTTTTTAAGATTTTATTTATTTATTTGAGAGAGAGACAGAGCATGAGCAGATGAGCAGGGGCAGAGGGAGAGGGAGAAGCAGGCTCCCCACTGAGCAGGGAGCCTGACACGGGGCTCCATCCCAGGACCCGGAGATCATGACCTAAGCCTAAGGTAGACGCTTAACCGACTGAACCACCCAGGTGCTCCTAGACTCAGGTGTTCTAATTGTAAGTCCTGTATATATGCTTTGATGCCAGAATGGTATATCATGCATTCAGTGTCCTGTTTTTGTTTTCTTTTATTTCAAATTAGCATATAAATTCTCTGACAAGAATTAGCATGTCTTGTAATTAACCAGAAAAGAAACTCTAAACGTATAGCACATTTTTCATAACTACTTGCTGATTAACTAACTGGTTAATTAACATTCATTATCATTTCATTTTACTTATATAATATAGACTCCGTTTTATCTCATCTTTCCTAGAAATTATACTTCTATTTTCTTCTTTAGTCTCAGAAGGAGAAAACATTTACTTCTTTTTCCCCAAATATAATGGGAAAGGTACATACTTTTTGTGTGGCTTTAAGTTTTGGTCTATGATTCACTTCTTCATGACAGTCCCCTAGCTCTTTAGAAAACCACTTAGGAAGATTAGGCCAGTAGATGGCTCTCTAATTCTTGAATTTATGAAAAAAAAAAAATGGAGCTAATACACTTGACTTCTGGTGAACAGATTTGATTTGATTGCACCAAAGACAGGAATAAACTTCATGCAGTCTTGCTGAAATGGGACACTTTCTGCTGTTTTGTCATGTAGCTTAAAATGGGAGAGCTATTCTTGACCCTCCTCGTCCTTGACAAGTTCCAGAGAGTGTCAAAGGAATCAGCACCGGCAAGAAAGACAATTTGTTCGACTCTGGAGAGAACACTGGCTTCTTCAGGGCAGAGCAACTTCTTCCTTAGGATTTCAGTTACTGGGAGAACTGGAACTAATAAAAAATGGATACAGTTGTCTGTCAGGTGCAGCAAGTGACTTGTCACAGTGTGACATCTGATGTAAATGCAAAAATATAGGACCTATTTACTTTTACTAAGAGGGAGACAGAATATGGGGAATTTAGTAACATATGAGATATAGAAAAAAAATAGTATTCCAATTTATCCTTACCAGATAGCATTAGGCTGTCCGTGTTTTGAAATAAAGTTTGGAAGCAAAGAAAATGATGTTTTTAAAGTATTGGCCAAATTCTATCCCTGCGCTATAAAGAAAGGAAGTAAAATCGAGTATATCAGCATATGCATGAATGTGTCTGTATAAACACGTTCGCATATGTGAATATAGTTCCATGCCTTTAAAGGCATTTTTTCCCCTCATTCAGAAATCATTACTGCTCTATTACATGTTGTAACTCAGCTGTTCTTTTTCAGAAGCCAAGTTTTAAGAAAAATCCTCTAAATAATCCTGGCAGAAGATAAATATATGTCCTGTCAGAACTTACTTCTGTGTTTTGAGACATGGTTCATCTCAGTATTGCTTCTTACAAACAAGACAGGGAAAGCCCAAGATGATATCTTCAGAAGAATCTGCATCTACAGGTTAAGAATACTGAGTATGGCATTGGGTGGAGCGTGGAATTGATGCCTAGCTGTTGCTTTCACAGTAACTTTATGCTGTGTTGAAGAGCTCTAAGCACATATGACTTGAATGAAAGTAGCATTATACATATTTGAGGTTTGGAGTGACAGAGTCAACTAACCATTCATACAGATAATTTCCGTGGCGAGGATGCAGCAGTGTTATTCCACATAGCTCACCGACCTCATAAGGTTTGCATATGTTACGAAAGATCACAATAAGCCAGCCTCAATTATTTCCTGCAATTTGAGGTCCTCGAATGTGCCAGATCGCTCTAGGATAAAAGAATTTGATCTTAGGCAGGGATGGGCACGTAGGTTAGCAAGATACCTCCTTTAAGCCGAGCTCATGCAACCCAGCCTTTTTAGCCTGAAATTCCAAAAGCCCATGTTTTGGATTTGGCTCCCTCAACCACTCAGATTGTGAGCACTGGAATGAGCCGCTGTGTGCATCAGTTTGTCAAATTTCAAATCCATGAAATCTGAAGATGAATAGTACTTATCTCAAATAAAATGTTCCATAATAAACATAATAACTTTTACAAAGACTTTAACTCTTTGGAGGAAAATATATCTCTATTTTCATTCATATATATTACTTTTTACTATTGTCATCTTGATCACATCAAGCAAGTGATCAAGAACTGATATGCGTGAGTTCTTCAGTCTTCTGATTATTTCTACGACAGGGCATTTGATAAACACCCACTGAGTCCAGAGCACTGGGTGCCACGTGGGTAAAGTGGGATTTCTTTTTTTTTTTTTTAAAGATTTTTTATTTATTTATTTGAGAGAGAGAGAATGAGAGAGAGCAAGCACATGAGAGGGGGGAGGGTCAGAGGGAGAAGCAGACTCCCTGCCGAGCAGGGAGCCCGATGCGGGACTCGATCCAGGGACTCCAGGATCATGACCTGAGCCGAAGGCAGTCGCTTAACCAACTGAGCCACCCAGGCGCCCTAAAGTGGGATTTCTTTAGGTTTGAACTGTCCCGGGTTCTCAAGGTAAATGGGGAATACTTCAAACATATAATAAAATTAATTATTTTTCTCTTTAACTTGGAGCATATATAGGAAGGAACTCAGGAGGGGTGATAGGAATGATAGAGTGAGGAAGAATCTGGCATTTAACAGAAGTGCAAAATTTAACAGTACTTTTAGTTGGTTCCATTACTGAAAATTATTCCTCTTGCAGAGTAACCATTGCACATGGTGCTAAGACAGCATCACATAATTGTTAGAAATCCCTTTCTAGGTAGTCTGGGAATGGAGGACTAAAGCTCAAAGCCCAGGAGAAGTGGACACAGAGGAGCTGATATTCTAAAGAGGAACATGCCCAAAGTGAGTAAGTCCGTCATTTATCCATCCCTTGGGGATGGATAAGAATAATCTCTATGCCTTAACTCCCATTCCAGCTGTGACCACCCGCCCCCCCCCCAACTTTATAAAGTTAAAAAGACAAAGGAGCTTCAGATTTGAGAGGCATTGACTTGAGGAGTGCTAGGGTTTTCCCTGTGATCCCTACAGGGAAGGGGATGCTAAAGACCCCATATCTAGTGAAGGTGGCACTAAGAAAATCACTTATAAATATGGAGGATTTCTGCAAGAAGAATGTTACCTCCTTCCCACAGTGGATACCAGTCTAGGTAGTAACCTTGTTTATTCTTTCTGCACTTACCTGATATAAGGGAAACATCTAGAAAGAGATACTTGAGCATAGAGAGGGGCCAACAATGAAGCTGAATATACTTGGCACCTTTTCTTTGGCACAGATGGCTGGGTACCCTGTGTGCTGTGCACACTATAGCAGATAGTTCAGCATCCACTCTCTGGCTGTTAACTCACCCACAGGGTTGGCTGGCTGGTGAGCAGACCACATTACCAAGAGACTATGATGATCACACTGAAGGACAGGAACTGAGGGCTGGCTGGAGAACGGGAAGCTCTGCCCTAAGGAGTCTCACGCAAAAGCTTACTTAAAATCATTCATTTTTGGACTCCCAGATAGAGCCGACATTATGCATGAACAGCCGGGTTGGAGATGTGAGTATGGAATTCAACCAGACTGGACTTTTAGTAGCTCAACAATACGTGAAAACCCTTAAGATTGGCCCAAGAAATAGCTTATACAGGGAGGGGGAGGGGAGAAGAAGAGGAAAAATTCTTTGTAACTCATTAGAGATAACGGTAAAGAAAAATAAAATTGCCCCATACTCCCTTCCTCAACCCCATTTTCAAGGCACATAGGAAACAGCTATAGTGATGTATGAGGAGCTAGCTATTGCCATGACCCTTCAAAACACATGAGTAATGGGCACATTAACTCTTCTCTATTTATTTTGATGTCCCAATGTCCTGTTCCCTGCTCTAAATCCCAGTGCCTCATTAATGTACGTGGATGTTTTTAGATATTTAAAGTGATAGAATGACTGACTTACATGATACCGACTAACACACTGATTTTATAACCCATTTTGCTTAAATATTATGTTTGCTTCTAGGCAACTGAAAAATTGAGACCAGATTTTTGCCAAAGCAGTGACTGAACCATAGTGATGTCACTTGCTCATCTGATTCCTATTACAACATTCAGAGATTTCACAGCTGAGCACTTTTCCACCATTCTCCTCAGTTGTCATTTTTTAAAAAGATTTTATTTATTTATTTGAGAGAGAGAGAGAATGATAGAGAGAGAGAGAGAGCATGAAAGGGGGGCAGGGTCAGAGGGAGAAGCAGACTCCCCGCCGAGCAGGGAGCCCGATGTGGGACTTGATCCCGGGACTCCAGGATCATGACCTGAGCAGAAGGCAGATGCTTCAAGACTGAGCCACCCAGGCGCCCCCTCGGTTGTCATTTGAGCCCCCAATTTTTGTATCTCTCTCTGTGGCAAACCAGTTTGAAAATAATCAGGATGCCGTGGAGGGGTGAGGTGGAGGAATAGAAAGAAAGAGAAAGTGGGCATGCCAATTGCTATTAAATAAATTAGAAACTGTTGAGAAAGGGAATTTTTACCACAGTGTGATTACACTTACCACTGGAATGTCTTTAAAGGGTATATTTAAGAACAGATTTTTGCTTCACATTCACTTAAGAAATCTGGCCTGACCTCTATCACTATCAAGGGAGGAGAGGAAAACATCAGAGGAGAATAACAAGAGCAGGTCTGAAATTAGTAGGTGACCAGTACTTTAAACATGTCTGATTGCCTTCCCCACTCAGCAAATAGCAGACAATAAAGTGACCACACGGAGTATGTTCACCCGCAGAGGCTTTACAATGATGGCACATTTCCACTCAGCTTGTCGTTCCCACAAAGAAAATATGCCAGCCCTCACACGTGAATAATTTGATTAAACATGATCAGCCAAATTGTTTGTTTTCTGCAAATAAGAGACATTTAATTCTCTCAGATTGAAACATGGCTTATTTTCCTCGTTCCCTCTTCAAAAAGAAAGAAAACAATAAAAAAAAAAAAAAACCCTAACATACGATTCATGTACTTCAAATATATTTTTGTTTATGGTATGCACATGTGCTATATATTATTTAAAACCCTCGTCCTAGAAACCTAGCCCTCTGAATATAATTTTTGACAGTAATATTGGGTGAGAAAGTAGTCATTTCCCATTTCAAATGTTATGGAAATTCTTTTAAGGAACATGCCTATGTGTGTAAATAAAACAAGATGCCATTCTCAGACACCAATTCCTCTCAATGGCTGAGGAAATTAACTGCAGATTTGGGAGTCCCAAAGAGAAGAATGGGCTAATGATAACTGATCTGATTTGTGTGAGGATTACGTGATCTGTGTAGACAGATTCAACTGGAAAGCTGTGAAAATCAGGAATTTTGGCTAATTTGATAACACAAATAAATATGGATTTTTTTGTATTCAAGAGTCTCAAAATAAACATAGGGTTTTAGTCAAGCATGACCAAACTCTTCACAGGGCACATCTGATTTTGAGCATTACTGTCATGGCCTTGTAGTATAATATGGAAACGAGGATCCATTCCCCCCATGCCATGCTTTTCTCCCTTGATTTGTAAAGCAATTTCCACTAACTGCCCTCTGCATTCAGGATGAGGGCGGACAGCCAGCATGTCTTCTGCAAGTCTTCATTACAGCCCCTGTTGCTACCAGAAGAATGGAGAACAGAGACAGTTCTACAGATGGTTCAACCAACCAAGACTTCCTTCTGTTGAAATTGGCAGTGATAAATACCATACAGAAGTGGATGGCACGTAGATAATGAGCTTTGCAAATGCACACATATAATTTCAAAATAAAAAATATAATTCAGTATCATCTTCAAATGAATTTTTTCCCCGTAAACATGCCTGGATATGAACATTCCTGTGGCTAAGAGGGAGGGTGCATTTTCTCTCGTTCATTTATCTGACCAACTAGGTCTGACCCTTAGGTCATTACATTTTTAAGAACATCTATATTTTACATCTGACCCAGTAAATTATTTTTTTGTGTGAATGTTCTTCAGTGTTGCTAGGAAATATTTTCTTTTTCTTTTATGATACCATAACCAAAATGTGTCTCCTCACCGCACGACTTCTTCAGGGCTAAATAATCCAGACAATTTCCTTAAAAAGTAGGAGACATATAATGTAATAGTTAATAGCGTGAATCCTAGAGTCAAGTATCTGCTGCTTGCTAATTGACCATGGCTAAGTTTTTTAGCTTTCTTCTGCCTTAGTTTCCTTAATTGTAAAGTGGGATAATAGTACAACTATTATTAAGAAGACTAAGGAAGTAGGGGCGTCTGGGTGGCTCAGTCAGTTAAACATCTGCCTTCAGCCCAGGTCATTATCCTGGGGGCCTGGGATGGAGCCCCATGTCAGGCTCCCCCTAAGCAGGGAGTCTGCTTCTCCCTTTCTCTCTGCTTCTCTCCCCCTACTTGGGCTTACTCTCTCTTTCTCTCTTTCAAATAAATAAAATGTTAAAAAAAAAAAAAGAAGACTAAGGAAGTTAAGAGAAATAAGTAATTCCTGTCTGTGAAGAACTTGGAACAATACTTGGCACAAGTAAGTGCTATGAAAGTATGTGTCAAATCATTAAATAATGTCCAGTCAGTGTTCATTGAATAGCTAAGTTGTTTACTTTTTCAATAAGTACTAATTAAATTGAGAGAAAAATAAGTTATGGAATATTAATAATCATCAAAATAAATAATAAACAAATGAGTAAAATAAATAATAATAAAATGTCAATACATTTTATCAGTCCTTTCCTTAATAAAGCATAACTAACTGATTGAGCCACATCTGTAGGCACAGGCCCCTCTGAGTTGTCGGGCTGGCAGGGTGGTTACCCAAGAACCCCCAATATCACTACTGCACAGGATGCTTACTTAGCATCTTTATTTCTACAGCACATTTCTACTCAGCTTGTTGTCTTTCATATATTCAGTGATTTGATTAAACCTAATCTACCAAAATGTAACACTGTTATTTCCATAAATACTTTATTTTTAATTCTCTGAGACCAAAATATCATTTTACTATATCCCTTCGTTGGGAACACTCTTAACAGGGGGAAGAGACTGGTAAATGAATTCTGTTACTGTTGTTGTTAATGTTAAGGGCACTTATTCGCCCCAGAGTGAATTTTCATTGTAAAAAATTAAGGTTCTCAGCCTATTGACCAAGCAGAAATTTCTCTTATCTATGTATTGAGCATTTTTCAATATTTGATAATTTTCCTCATTTTTTTTCCGGTTTCCTCTGAAGTCATTACAGCCTAAAAATATACTAAGATGACTGTCACCAGTGCAAAGGATGTCAAATGCAAATAAAGCTATTTTATGTCACAAAAAGAGCAAAGGTGAGGAGGAAGCCTTTTTCAGAAGTTTAAGGGAAGCCAACATAGGAAAATATGTAAAATTAATCACACTGGCTTCTGGAGCATGGCATTTTGGGCTTGAATTCCAGCATTACTAAATGAGAGCTTGGGTTCTGAGCTTTTATTTCCCCATCTGTAAAATGGCAATAAAAACCCTCATCACATAGGAATATCCAGGAGATTAAGAGCCTCTCCATGTAGGAACTGGCACACAAACAGAGTTCCTACTTTAGATAGCTGTTAAATTAATCAAGACATCCAATCACCAGTTATAAGCCCCTTGAGGACAAGTACCACATACTCCACCGAACATACTGAGCACTCAATAAAATAATCATTGATTGGCAGGCAAGGTAAACATCTGCTTCCAAAGAGATTACAGAATAAATCAACTGGATATATAGGTAGTTCATGCAACAGCGCTTGCCTGAGCAATATCAACAGTGAGGAGTAGAGCTGCCGAACTGTATTCTTATTCACAGGGTGGAATCATTTCCTTCATCAAGATTAATACTCAGCATTGATTGTATGTGCTCTGGAAAGAAGATGATGGCTGTCAATTTGCAACAATACACAATTGTGATGGAATGATCAATATCTTTTATTTTTTGTAAAGATTTTATCCATTTATTTGAGAGAAACCAAGAAAGAGAATGAACAGGGGAGGGGCAGAGGGAGAGGGAGAAGCAGACTCTCCGCTGAGCAGGGGGCCCAACATGGGGCTGGATCCCAGCATCCTGGGATCAGGACCCGAGCTGAAGGCAAGCGCTTAACGGACTGAGTCACCCAGGTACCCTGATGAGTATCTTTTAAACTCTTCTTTGAATGTGTTAATATTCCCAGTATCAGCTATTAAAGCTTGTTTTAATATTCAAAGAATTTCCTGAACTTCAGGTAGTTACTTCAGCAATTCTTATTAACAATATAATTTGATTTTCTTTTCCCTCTCTTAGAAAATTTAATTCCATATTGTGAAAGCCAGGACCGGGTACCAGAAATCTCTGATTCTTGGCTTATTTGGATTTGCATGAAGCTCAAATTGGTTGGGCAGAGTCCTGCTTTAATAGATGCCTCCTATAGAGGAAAGTGTGTTTGTTTTATGTAAATGGACTACATTTGCTATTTTCTGCCCCTTCCACTTGCAGAGCTGGACATAGCTTGAACATTATGTATATATTTCTAATTGGGAATTCCATTTTTGTTCTCTAACAAGCTGTTGTACAGAAAGTGAGTCATGGCAAGAATGCTTTGCTTACCCTGCAGGAACAGTATTTGGAAATCTAAAAGGCTAAAGATGTGAAGTGGCCAATTGTGAGGGAAGTTTTCTCCCAATCTCTCTCTCTTTCTCCCCCTTCATTAAAATTACCTGAAATAACATTTATAAGTCCTAGAGTATGACTAAATACAGGTATCAAATATTGTCAGAGTTTTCTCTTTCTGGATATTTCTTAAGAAATTATAAAACTGGGCATAAAGCTGGGAAATGTGGCCTCTGTGGCATTCAGTTTTATTACACATTTTTTTGGGGGGGTCTGGCTCTTAGAATTAAATCCATACTACTACTTAATTTTTAGAAAATTAAATTTTAAAGTACTCTATAATATTTTTTACTGCTCTATGTATTCACTTTCTGAGAACCTTGCTTTCTTCAATGTATGAAAGTTCAGGATGCTCATTGTTAGAATCTCTATTCACTTTGTTATTTAAACAATGTTTGGCAATAAAAAGTGAATTTAGATAAAATAATAAGTACAATTCTAAACATTTAAACTGGAAATTAGACACGAAAGCCACTTATCAGTATCTCTGAGAACTGTTTGAGCAGCTTATTGATTAAAAGTTTGGTAAAATTTTTTTAAAAAATTCAGGTGAATCTTCCAAATTAAAAAAAATAATAATTTAACAATAAAAAAATGGAGAATTTGATCAAAAAATGAGCAAAAGTTCTGGACACCTCACCAAAGAAGCAAGATGGGTAACAAATGAGACTATGAAAGGAGGCTTAACATCATGTCAGTAGGGAAATGGGGAAATGCAAATTGAAATAAGGAGATACCACTACACCATTCTTAGAAAGGCCAAAATCCCAGACCTTGACAATGCAAAATGCTGCTAAGAATGAAGAGCAAGAGGAACTCTCATTCACTGCTAGTGGGAATGCAAAATGATACAACCACTGGAAAGACAGTTTTCCCCCAGACAATGGAATAATAATAATTATTATTATTATATAATGTAATACATTATTATATTATATTATTATTATTCAGCACTGAAAAGAAATGAGCTAGCAAACCATGAAAAGACATGGAGGAATCATAAATGGGTAAATGTTGAAGTCAATCTGCAAAGGCTACATATTTTATAATTCCAGGTATATGGCATCTGGAAAAAACAGAACTATGGACATAGTAAGGAGATAAGTGGTTACCAAGAGTTATGGGGGAGGGAGGGATGAATAGATAGTGAATGGGGAATTTTTAAGGCAATAAAACTGTTCTGTATGATACTATAATGATGGATCCATATTATTGTACAATTTTCAAAACCTGTAAAATGTACAACACCAAGAATGAATCTTAATATAAACTATACACTATGGATGATTATGAGGTGTCATTCTAGGCTTCTCTATTGTCTAAAAATAATCTATTTTTAAAAATTATTGAAGCTCAATCTAAAATAATTTATATAAGACAATGGAAAGAATGAAAATTCTAAACATGATGCTGGATATGTGAGGATCTCAAAGCTCTTGCAGATAGATATAATCAATTATACATCTGCCTAATTTAAGCAAATTAAATATTCATTCATATCCTGATTTATTTGAGATTTAAGTAAATCTCAAAATATTTATTTATGCCTACTTGTGGAGAATCAAATAAGATACTGTGTCTGCCCTCTAGGATCTTACAGTACTGGGGGAGAAACTAACCGTTAAGTAACCAAAAAGTGTCACAAGTTTTATTTTAAGTGCAAATATCTTTACGAAAATGTAATAGGGGGATATGCATATAGAATCTACTAGAATCAGGGTTCAGGAAACTTTACCTGGAGACTGTGACACAACTGACTTGTGACCAGTGAGAGCAAACAGCCACAGAAGGGAAATTTCAATGATATCTCACTTCTGAATTGTAAATATATATATATACTCATGCCCATCTTGATGGACAGACCCCCAGGTAACAAATGCCCCTTCCTTATTTGGCTCTGTCTACTTCTTTCCTGCAGTGTGTGTGTGTGTGTGTGTGTGTGTGTGTGTGTGTGGTTGTGCATTTAAATTTCCAGAATAATCCTTCACAGAAGCAATGAAGGACCTGTTTTCCTTCATGGGTCCTGGAGGTGAGGAACTTTTGTAAATTCTGCACTTTATAACCAGGCAAGAATTAGAAATCAAGTTTTGTCTTTTTCAGAAGTTTGAATTGGACTTACACAAAGGTATCTGGGGGCAACTAGTCATAGGTGCAGAGCTTGCAAAGGATTTGAATAGCTGGATTAAAATTCCCTAAACAGATACTATTTCTTGGACCAATGGCAGGTCTGAACTTCATCAAAACAGTCAGTGAATGATCATCCAAAGTTGGGCAAAGGGCAGATGGTTGCTTAGAACCTCCTTTGAACTCTGGAATGAGCACCTTAGAAATATCTAAGTCTGGGCACCTGGGTGGCTCAGTTGGTTAAGCAACTGCCTTCAGCTCAGGTCATGATTCTGGAGTCCTGGGATCGAGTCCCACATCGGGCTCCATGCTCAGCGGGGGGTCTGCTTCTCCCTCTGACCCTTCCCCTCTCATGCTCTCTGTCTCCCATTCTCTCTCTCAGATAAATAAATAAAAATCTTAAAAAAAAAAAGAAATATCTAAGTCATCTTTGCAAATATTTGGCCTGAATTATTTCCATTAATATAAATGGGGTGGGAGTGGGGGGATGATATGTGTCCTACTTGCCCAAACACCATGTTGACCCAAACACTCTCTTTTCTTTCTATAATGTCTAGTACCAAGATATCTTTTAAAAATTCACATTTAACTTATTAACATTTCCACTTCTCTCAATTCTCCTGTTTTCACTGAGACATGCTTCATTCGCTGATGCTAGAGTAACTAAGCTACATATTGTTTTCTCATAGCAAACCTGATCCTGTATGAGTAATATATAAAAGGAGAACATTCTGGCTTATTTGATTTGATTTGATTCTTAGTTCTTTTGAAATACAGAAACATTCTTTTCTCCACTCCATTATTTTCAGCTTTTATGTGTGTAGCCACAAGTGTTTAGATTATAATATAAAATGGCAGATAAATATGCTATTATCCAAAGTTTTGCATAATGAGTTTAAGTATAACACATTCACTTTTGAAAATGTCTGTACTTAGTCTGAGCGTGTGAGCCTGCCAGCATATTTCCCCTCCCCTCTGGTGGAAGTCCTGCTTTGCCTCCCACCTCAGACACATAATTAGTTGGAGCAGGTATATTATAGTGGTCTCACAGCCTACATCACCAAAATCTTCTTTAAACATCATTTTAGCAAAGTAAACCCAGGAAATTCTGTTCACCTTACTTAAATGCTTGTAACTTTAGTATTTTTACAATTCTTTCAGGCTTAGCACAGATGGGATTTTTCAAATGAAAACCAGATGAAAGTAAACAGCAATCTCACCATCAAAACCTTAAGGTAGGAAGATGCAGGCCTAGCTCTGTGCTGTAATAAGATCCTCTTTCGCCTTGGAAGTATGTTTCCAATAACTGTACAGTTACCTTTCATTAGAGACTGGAATCAGCATTTTATCTTTCCTTTTATAATTTGACATGGTAAAAGGAGAAGTGGGCTTTCAAATCTCTAATCCATGTCAACCTGAGATGAAAGTTTTTAGCACTCTGCCTCTGTGGGGGTATTTGGATTTGTAGTTCATTTTACAAATCCTGTTTAACATACAATTAAATAATAATGTAAATATGTGACATAATCTCCCCAGCTACAAACTTTCACTGACCCTGGTGATTTCCTCCCCCTGGGGTTTTAAATTTGATTTCTATTGCCCTACCTTACTGAAATGTATACTCATGTCTTTTTCAGTTGCAATTTACTAAATAGTCATTCAATGTGTATCCTCTTTAAAATTTATTTGCAACAATTCTCTGCAGTACAAAGAGCCCTTGATTAGAAAGGAGTCATCCTAACTCTGTTGCCAATTTATTTTGGATTTATTTTTATTTTTTAACTATATTTATTTTTATTTTTAACTAAGTCTTTTCCAAGGTAGCCTCTAAAATTGGTGCATATTGAAATCATTTGAGAAGTTTTAAAGCTTGAGAGCTCTTCTGTAGGAATCCTGTTTAACTGGACCAGGACTGGGACACGGACGTTTGCAGTTTTTAAAAATTTCTTCATATATTTTAACATGCAGCCAAGGTTAAGGATCATTGTTCTAGGTAGGACCAAGATTCTCTCTTCTTAAGGGGATTTGTTCTTGTAGGGTAAATGTCGGGGTCCTTCTTACATCTCCAGGAAAGTAAAGAAATCAGTTAAGACTAGAAGGAATGTAAATTCTCTTGTAGACACACCTAGATCCCGGGAGAAATCCTTAGCAGTAGTAAGTGATACTAAGACCATATCCTAGTTCTAAGAGTGGGCAATTAAAACAACATATATCTTCTCTGAAACTACTCTGAGCGTCTCTACATTGTAGTCCTCTGATCTTTCATCAGCATTTAGTACAAATTGTCCTGGAATCAGAGGCCTGTGCATCTTGATCCTATCAGCCCTGCATATTGTGGGACAGTTAGGGCTGGCCTCCAGCATGGCAACTATTTACAAACAATAATATGATGGTATAAGCTATTGGATACCTACAGAGTAGATCATCTCTCTGGGGCATTTATATTTTTCTCCTTCATGGGGTTCTTCCTTCCTTCTATATATGGAGAAATCGAGGACATAGGTCTGAATCAGCTTATATAACCAGAATGGGTGGTGCAGATTTTGTTTCATATCATTTCAGAAAATTTAAGCAGAAAGAAAACATGGCTCTCAAATTAGAAATGTTGTTATTCACCCCTGTGTTTTCTTGAATGATTATTATTCCACCCAGTGGTCTTTACTCATATAATAGAAAGATGAAATACTATTAATAATAGAGTCATGGTTTATTCTTAATAGGATGGCTAAATATTTTTATTACAAATAATAAAGTCTTTTTAACTAATGTAGATGATATAAATTTTTAAGAACTCTACATAGAAAAATCAGCTGTAGTGTATCTTTTATATTTTTCCATGATCCCAATAAAATAATATGCAACTAAATATTGCAAGTTATAATTCCACTAAATCATCCTTCCAAATGTGTTCTCTCTCTCTTCCTCCTGTGACTTCTTAAATTCAAAATAAATAAGTAACCAAAAAATTTCATTTGGAACCCTTTGATAATCTATTTTCATAAAAGTCCTTGAAAAGAGCAAAGAAATGATTTGCTGTATAGATTCAGAGGCAAGAAACTTGAGACTGTGATTATTTGTGTTCCTTTTAATTACTTTGATACAAAAATGGAGCTAAGAAGTTCAGGCAAGTTCTAGGCAAACAGCAAATATGATTAAAAGGCAAATTAGTAGACAGAAATAAAATATGGGAATATAATGTGTTTAATGTACCATGGCTAAAGGACCGACTATGGAAGAGATTTGAAACCAGCGTGAAAATATGTAAGTAACCTAGAGGAAGAAATACAACTTTACCTTGAAAGGGTTCACTGCGGAGATTGATAGTAAAAGTTACAATGGGGTCATATTTACACATAGGAAACATGTCAAGAAAAATCTATGACAGAGGGTGAAAAAAATAAGTAAATGAAATAAGAGGACAATTGGAAAAGTTACAGCCCCTTTTTATATCTCAGTCACAGAACATGTGTTTCTACCAAGGAGAAATGGGATCAAGGGAAAGGACGTAAGATTTAGAATCACAGATCCAGTTTGAATTCTTGATCTATCACTTAGTGTATGATGCAAAGCGTATCACATTCCCGTTTATAAGACTGCAATTATAATTTTCTGTTTTCGTAGGTCATGGTAACAAATGCTATTACCCTATGTAAAGTGCTTTGCAAATTACAGAGGTGCTTTCAAATACAGGTAGAACCTTACAACTCAAAGTGAGATTCTGGATTTTGACAAGATTGACAAGTTGTACATTCAATCTGGAGACACACTGGTCTAAAAGGGGTGGAGATTGTGTAATGGGAGACATCCTTAATCTTACAGTCAACTTTAATTTAGATTGATAATGCTTGAGCAAAATGCCCCAAATCTCTGTATCCTCTTTCTTCTCACATATAAAGCTATGAAGGGGGACTATTTTGGAGGCTCTCTGGAGTGCTTTCATGACATCTGTGTGTGACTTGTGTGTGCAACAATCAACTGTGAGGGAAATTTCAAATTAATTATTACTGACAAGAGTTAACTTTTGTTAATGATTCGTATTTTGCTATATGTTTGTTTGGAGTATTTCTACAATATTATTCTCATTGGTCTGCCACCTGGCATGCTTCCTTGAAAGGAAAAGGTGGGATTTCCTATACCCTACAGTGTACCTGCTCCTGTCTCATCAAATGTGAGTTGTGTTAATGCCATCGATCCCAAGTGTTCTAACAGAAAAAAATGGCCGAGCACTTCTGGAGTGGACTGTGTTTGAATCTCCCTTAAGCTCTGAAAACAAACAAACAAACAAACGAACAAACAGAGAAACAAACAAAAAACCCTAGTGTGTAGAAGAATTTACAAATCATGTAAGAAAATTAAACATTTGGATTTCAACTATTTTCTTCTTAAATATCACTTTTTGAAATGCTCATTCTTTTTCTAGCTTAGGTTCCTTTCAGCATGCAAAGAGTATATGTTTTGTAAATAATCAGCAGGGTTTTGTCCTTCACGGTGAGAGCTGCTATTCATGCACACTTAGAGACATCAAGCAAGAAGGCCCTTACCAGTTAGCCTCATCCATCCATTGACTTAGCCAAACGCCTGGAATTCCACATGGCCAGCTAGGTGTGAGACCTGTGTAGCCACACTCTCTAAGGGAGTGTGTTAGCAGCTGGCTACAGCTTGAGAGTACTTACTAAGACTGAGATACGGAAATAAGAAAACTATGAAGGGTGCCTTAAAGAATACTGGGTACTCTAACTGCACGGTGCTATTTGACTCAACACCAAGCAGGTAGAAAGTATAGATAGACTATCTCTCATTGAGAAATGCTCACTAGACCATGATGCCCAATCAATAAGGGTGACATGTTGAATTGAACTTACTCCTGCTCAGTTCACGTCCATCTCCTTCTTAACACAGCCCCATTTCTCATTTGCAGTAGACCCTGGTTTCCTTGGGTTGTCTGGTACTGACCCAAGGGATCTGAATGTGGATTTTGACTTGCGTGCACTTTATTGATTTTTAGGTTTTCCACCTTATTCTGGACACCCCTAATCCAAATCTGCTGACTTTCATTCAGGTTAGCTAGAGTTTTCCAATAACTTAAAAGGTGGGAATTCAATCATTTAAAAACAACTTATTGGGGTATAATTTGCATACTATGGAGTTTACCTGCTTAAAGTGCAGAATTCACAGATTGTTAGTATATTTACAGTTTTGCAGCCATCATCATAATCTAATTTTAGAACATTTTCATCATCCCCCAAAGCAGCCTTGTACCTACTAGCAATCGCTTCCCACACCACCATCTCCCAGCCCTAGGCAGCCACTAATGTACTTTCTGTCTCTATAGATTTGCTTATAATTTTTGATAAATGACTTAGCTAGTCCAGAAAAAGTTTTTTTTTTTTCTCCAAATTGCTCACCACACGATCTCTAACATCTCAGTATGAAGTTATTTATTTTGTATTAGGGTCTGGAATGATAGCAATTAGAAATTTATTTTGTTGTATATGCGTATTTTTCAAAGTCCAATTAGCCATTCTCAAATTATTCAGACATATTATATTTTGTTTTCTGCTGTATTTCATTCTATATTTTAACAGTGAGAGGAGGGGCATAGTAGCAACACCAAGAATTCATGATTATCAATGACATTACTTCTTTCCCATCTCTGAATATTTATTTAGTAGTATGCACCTCTGAGACTTTCGGAAATGAAGAGCTAAACCCTGAGCCTTTCATTGGCCAGGCAAATAGTGTCTTAGATCCCACAGCTAGAGTTGGTCACTGAGGAGACATCCCTTCCCGGTCATACACACTGCCAACCCTTACCGGATTATAGTTATATAGCTTTTCTGCTTGGCACAGGTGGGAATCAAGATGGTATGGAACTAAATAACTCCATCAGAGTTGAAGTGAGCACAAACAGAAACTGATTTGGGGAGAAGGAGGGTCACACCGATATAACTATAAATTAATTTCAATATAAGAGAATGATTTAGAATGATCACTCTGATTCTAATAATGAATAAAATGTATTTGGGTACCCATTGTGGACATATGGGGATATTTGATTAAAAGTCATCGATACAGATTTAAAAAAGAAAAAAAGAGGCTTATTTATTCATTTATTAACTTACTTATTGGAATTTTTTTAGGGGCTCATTTTTTGAAAGAAGCTGTCTCTAGAATTGACGGATAAGGTCCCAGACTGGGCAGACAGTGGGGCAACCTTGGAAATCTTAGAGTGAGGAATTCATGAAGGGTATCCTTAGGGTGCAGGAGTCAGGATGAATACAGTATAATACAGAGTCTGTGTGGTTTCTCCTTATGAGTCAAATTCCAGGGAGAGAGTGTCTGATTAGCCTAGCTCAGGTCACCACCATCACCCCGAGCCACACAAGGTTTGGCTGTGGCACCTGAATTGATTGCATCACTAAGACTATACTCAAAGACAGGTTGTGGGGACAGTCCCCAAAGCCAAAATGGGACACTGGTTCTGGAATTAGAAAAAGTAAATGTCAGACCGTTAACAGTCAACATACTATTTATTTTTCAAAATTTTACATACTACTTACTCTGATCTGGGCACTGTTCCCATCACTTTACAAGTAGTTACTTATTAAATCCTCATAATAATCTGATGCGGTAGGCACTCTTCTCATCAACTCCATTTTATAAGTCCAGGGTGGTAAAGTAACTTTTCTGAACTCACACAGCTAATAACTGAGAGCAAGGTGAGATTGAGAAAAGTCCAGCTCCCAAGTACCTGTTCTCAATCTACACTATGCTAGCTCTCCCTGAATGTGATGATTTAGAGATATTTCGTTGCTTTTCATAAGAACCCCATTGGATGAATCCCTATTTCAGAAATAAGAAAATTCAGACTCCAGCACCCATATGTCTACCATATTATACTGTTTTTCTTTACCTTTCATGTAGTGGTGGCCATTTACATTATATTAATGACTTAAATGCCACCTGGGTGCTTAAAGCTGAGTTCAAATCTCTATGCTGTTTTTCCCCCCTAAATAACACCTAAAAGTAGTCTTTTCCTTTTACAAGTGTGTTCATTCCAACCAGTAAGGAGGCAAATATCAAATCTCTGAGGAATACTGTGCGATTAATAATATGGAGTCTGAAATACCTGAATCAAGATGCCTTCTTTGTCTTTCCTTTCATTTTCCCTATTCCCGATCTGCCTGCTGTTCTACAAAGCAGAATTTCTCTCATTCTGAGCATGCTAGGGCTTAATTCCCAATCACTAGTGGATCTGAGCCCTTTCTAGGGGCCAATCTGTCCAAGGCCTGAGAGAAAGAGAATTCCTTATTTTCCTGTGTGAATGCAAACGTAATAGGCCAGTACTGTATTTTGTTTCTATCATGTAAGTTTAAAGTCCGAATGCAGACATGAAGTCCTTCTCTGAATAGTTTCAGCTTGGAGGCATCATTCTAGGACTGTTTTCTTGGACACAAATCATACTTTAAGATAACAGAAAGGTAGAGGATTTGGGGAGGAGATTTTGTAATCCACTGCTTCTGGTCAGATTTAATTCATTGAACTGAAACGTGACTGATGGTTGTTGTGCTCTCAGAGTCCTTTTCTACGATGTGATCTTCTTTCCCACAAGAATATACATGAGCTGCATTGACCATTCATTGTTCAGGGGCAGATAAGACACGTGAGAGGTGGCATGCCATCCCAGACAGACACAGCCAAGGTTATGGACGATCCCACGGACACTGGCTGATTCCACTTTTCTCTCCACCTCAAGGTGATATTGCACCATGGTTAAGTGTAGTCTATGAAGACAGACTGCTTGAGTCTGAATTCTGGCTTCCCCACTGTCTAGCTGGGTGACTTTGGGCAGGTCACCTATCTTTCTGTGCTTCATTGCCCATATGGGGTTTTGTGAGGATGAGACAAGACCAGGCATGCCTTAGAAACTGGAAAGCAGTTGCTATATCAAGCATCACAAGTGTCACAGTAGGAAAGGTGAAAGGATCAACAGTACACAGTGTACAGCAATTTTTGGAAATATAAAGTAGTTTTATGTTTATACACTGAGCTTAGTTTCTTCACAAATAAAGCATTATATTTGGAATTGCTCAAAAGCATCCTTAGAACAATTGATGCCATTTTTTCTTATGTTGCTAGTAGAGAACCATTGATCTAGAGGTCTGGTAGAAGCAGCAGGTAATAAGATAGAAGTAAAAAGCAAGAGAGGGCCAGATAAGTCGAAAGAGTATTGGTATTAATCTTTTTCATCTTTCTTTTAAAATATTTTCGGTTAGCCCGTCTGGCATCTGACACCAGGATCTGTTTGAAGAGGCTTCCAAATAGGTGCGGAAAAGTACAAACTCTGCATAAGTGAAATCAGGGATTTCATCCATTTATACATATCTATATAGCTCATATCTATATCTACATATTTCATCTGTATTGGGATTTTTGAGGGTGTATAGAGAAACCAGTAAACAGGTAAACATTGCTGGGCACAAGCAGGTGATTTGGGTAGGCATTCAGAGGTCTGATCCTAGCTATTTTGGGCCTGGAGACACTGGCCGAAGATGCAAGTCCAGCAGGAGGGTAGAGGCAGGGATGTGGACAAAGTGCAGGCCCAGGAATAGTATGGATACCTATCCAGGTGGTTTAATGTAGGGGAAAGCTTAGATTTACTGTGCAACTAAGATATCGTTAAAATGTACTATCTCATTTGTTCCGGACAACAGCCATTTGAAGAAGATGTTATACCAATGTTCAACATGAGGACATTGAAGCTTAAAAGTTAAGTAATTTCTTACGTGCTATGTAGTGAATTTTGTGTCCATAAAATGCATATGATGAAGTCCTAACCCTCAATGTAACTTTATTTAGAGATGGGGCTTTTAAGAGATAAATAAGGTTAAAGGAGGTGGATTATAATCCAGTAAAATTGGTGGATTGATGAAAAGTGGAAGATCTGTCATCTCTCTCTCTCTTTCTTTCTCTTTCTGCCATGTGAGGATAGTGAGAAGGTGGCCATCTGCAAACCAGGAAGAAGGTTCTCACCAGGAACCAAAGTGATTGATTGGCACCTTGATATTGGACTTCCTTGATATTGCCTCCAGAACCATGAGAAAATAAATTTCTGTTGTTAAAGCCATGCATCCTGTGATATTTTATGATGGCAGTCTGAGCTGACTCATACACTCTGATTATAAACCACTAACTGGCCATGATTTGTGGCTCAAACCAGGTGTGAGGATAGCAAAAAGCAAATCGACTTAGAACCAGGAAGCTATAGAAGTGAATCTTGTATGAGTACGTTGGCTTACACAAAAGTGAAATAAAGGAAATTGGCCATGGGTTGTAGGATAAGGTCTTTGTCCTACCTTGAAATAGCTTTCTTTCTGGAGGGAGATAAAGTCTAGCAGGTCCTATTGCCCAAAATGGAATAAGGGCTTGGAAGTGCCAAAGTTGGCAACAGCGAACTTCAGGGCACAGGACTTCTAGGGTGATAGCTTACCCTAACATGAGCCCTTCTTTTATTTGATTCAGTACCAATGCATTCATTCTCATCTTAATCACATCTATTCACCTTTTAGCTGTAGCTCTGTCACTTAACCCTGAAGTTCTCTCAATAAAATCAAGCCAGAGATGTGTGCGGTAGAGGGAGAGCATGATGTTTATACCAGATTAGAAAACAGACTGGTGGTTTTGCTGAGTTGTTGTCAAGCTCTTCTACTCGAGAGCAGAAGATCTCAGTAATATTTAATGTACATCAAATATTTTTGTTTATTTACTTCTTAATCTATTTTTAGCAGTTGGGCATTTTGAATTCATTGGAGATTTTGGGGTTATTCACCATGTTGCTTTTGAATTCTTAGATTCTGTTTTCTGAAATGCAATCAATAGGGTCATATCCCCTTGGTTTATTTTGATTTGGGGGTTTCTGTTGAAAGACACCAACTCCATTTATAATTTGGAGCAAACATGGGTTTGCTCAAGAAGGAACTGAAGTGTCTTTCCAGGCTCACTAGTTTAAATAATCTCCCTCTCAATCAGTCACTCAAAGGATGTACCTGAGACCTCATAACTTTTTGGTGATAGTGTAATGGATAATTTATTTGCTATCCCCTATGTCATAATTTCACTGTTTCTCAATCTGGTGCCTCATTTTGCATAGGAATGTGATGCTCTCCATAATATCCCTTCTTTCAAGTATGAAGCTCTAAGGGCCTCTTCTACAGCACAATGAATGAAATATTATTTTTATGGTTTCCAACTAAGATTGAAAGCAGCAGGGCTAAAATGCCACAGAACAGTGCTTGCAAGATTTCCAGAACAGTCTTGGCAACCAAACTATCTGGGGAGCTTGGATATGAACTTGATTACCAGCTTGAATGTGTTTGATTTAAACAAAAGAAAACTTGGGAGTTCTATCCATCAACTACAGTGATAAATAAATCTAGAGCTTCAAATTCTGTGCCATATTTAAATGGGACTGAGACAATGGCTCAGTGGCAACAACAATAACCAGATTGTGTTTTCATGCAAAGACTGATAATAGAGTAAACATTGCTGCATCACAGCAGATAGTTCCCATGTCTGTCTCTGTTCCCACCTAATTCACTGTTACACAACCTCTAGATTGGTTTTCCTATACCACAGGGATAGGCATTTCCCTCACCTCTTTAAAATGCTTCAATTGTTTCCCAATGTCTCCTAAATAAAACCGGCATTCCAGACCCTCTGCCATCTGGCCCCAAACTACTTTCAAACTACCATATTTCACCAAACTCGCCTTCACACTTCAAACATTGCCAAACCAAAGACTGTTCACGAGTTAAAAATATGTGTTTCAATAACACTTCCTGAAATACCTATCACTTCCCATGTCAGCCAAACTCTTCTCACACTCAACCCAAAGACTCCTTCAGAATATGGGATCCCAAATGAAACTTACATGAAACCATGAAACTTCAGGTTTCATGGGGGGAAAAAAAAGAAAGAAAGAAAGAAAGGAAGAAAGGAAGAAAGAAAGAAAGAAAGAAAGAAAGAAAGAAAGAAAGAAAGAAAG